>NC_133545.1:93575424-93881501 GCF_048773025.1 Camelus bactrianus | reverse complement strand
TGGACGGCACTGACATGGTAATGCCCTGAGGACACAAAGATCGGTCTGCGGCATCATTCCAGCAGGCCCTGATATATGACATCAATACATATGTTTCCACTGCTGTTTCTGTAGACCGAGAATTCCTGGGAAGAACTGGTAACATTGGGACATTCCCATGGCAATAGAAAGCACAAGCGCACTCTCAGTTTGCTGTTTTGGAAAGACTCCAATATGACATACAGCCGAATGCCGAGCTGAAAATGTTTAAGCTTCATTTCCAGAAGAGGAAGCGTACTCTGCACTTTCAGAATTGTGAGGTAAGTGCAATAAAACGAAGTTTTACTAATTGAAATAATATGGTGTGCTCATCACAACAAAGGCAACACCAGCAATTAGAGATATACCAGACAACACACACAGGAACAGTACATGGCATCAATGCCTAGGGAAAATTGTCCTCACAGAAATATCATGGAACTTTGTACACCCAATTGTCTAAAATTTTCACTTATCAAAGCCCTATAATTCTATATTAGATACCTGATATTACTTGACCAGTAGAGATAAAGAAGTATAGTAAAAGAAACAGGAAGTACCATTTTCAGTTCCAAAGAGTTTGAAGGCCTAAAAAATAAGCTTTCAAATATCTAGGCTGCAAAAAGCTACCAGAGCAAGTATTGAAACCTCAGGTGAGGAAAACATGAAGTACAACAGTGTCTCAGAATCACAAAAGGCAGTATACTGGGAAAGGGAAGAGAAACTCTAAAAACTAGCCAAACAATATCAGAAAACCCATGGATGAGACAATACCAGGGCTAAAGTCAGTCCAAAGCAGACTTGATAATGCAGATGGACTCGTGAAAGTCTGTGAAGTCAGGGGAACAGAAATTCCTCGATCAGAAGAAGATATAGGGAAATGAAGTGCAAACCTATGCAAACAATGCTGTTGAAGCCTGGGGTAAGACAAAGCATGAAAGAGTATGTTTCGTAAGAGACCCAGATGGAAAAGCAAGATTAACCAAAAAAAATCCTGAAAAGATAATTGTAGAACATTCAGGCTGATACATTCTGAAAGACAAGAAAGTATCATCTATACGAATTCAGTATCTAAAAAGCGTCCAAAGGAGTTGGAATCCCAATAGACCTAATTGCAGCTGTATAATTCAAATCAACAAAGTTCATGATCACCCCAGTGATTTAAAATGCATCTAGAGGAAAGCAATTTAGTCACAACAGAACCTCCAGAGGGGTTTCAGCTCATATCTCGGCAGAAATATTGCAGAACAGGGAGGAGTGCAAGGACATAGGCCATATCCTGAATGAGAAACAGCTGTAATCATGGGTAGCCTATGCCACATAACTGACATATCTAATAACGGCAGAGCTAGTGAAATTCACAGACCAGCAAAGCTTAAAAGAATTCAGCAGTTCAAAACTTATCCTAAAAGAAAGATTGAGAATTCTACCCTGAATAGAAAAGTAGCAAGATGAAATGGGAATAAGAAAATCCATTATTGGAAATGCAAGAAGAGCGTGAGTTACAAACAAGAAACAAGAAGAAGGCAAGGAGGACATCAAAGCCATAAGATGGGAGAGGGTAGCAGGAAATCATAGGTGATTTTAAGCACTATCTTAAGTGATTCACATATATGACTCTCTGATTGAAGCAAACGGAGTGATGCATGGACTAATGTGTTTGAAAACCAACAATAAGCAAACAAACAAACAATCAAACAAACAGAGAGACACCCAAAGGGTACGGTTGGCTGACATATACCAAAGAAAACATGAGTATTCAAAACAAAATACTCAAAGTGATGTCAAGGAAAATTCAGCACGCACTGACCCAGTATCGCAGCTTAAATGTACTCAACAAACTTGTATTCAGAACACAGACACGTGCATTAATATTCATAAATATTGATACAAAAGAGCATATCGTGACCTAACCCAAATGCCGATATTGAATAAGATTTGGTCAAAGTACGTGATATAGACTTACAATTCTTCCAACAGCAAGAATGAATGCCATATTCTACCCTAAGTAGAGAAGAAACGGCATAAGACTATAACAAAGAAAAGTAGCTCTGCAAAAGTGTACTAAGAGCAAACGAGACAGACAGTAAAGTGCACATTGGGATTGGTTTCATTTCTCGGAATTTCAGCCCCCATGAAAAAAGTGGATCCATTTTCTGAGAGCGTGGGTGTTTCAGCAGAAAGCAACAGACGGATATGTATTCTGGGTGAATGGATATTACACAAACATGAGTTTCCTTTAGTGGGGTCTCTGTGTACTGTGAGCTGTTAGAAAGTTTCAAGACGTGTGAAACCATAAACTAAAAATGGACACACTTCCCACCGTGTGTACTGTATACACAGATCTGAACCAAAGGAAAGAGGGAAGATAAAAGGACAATGGCACGCTAGTGGATAGAATCATATTTAACTTAAGAACCTCTCGTTTGATGCAGCCCCTCCCGCAACACTGACAATATTCAGCAACCATTGCGGATGGCAGTTACCGGTTGGATTCTATGTTGGCTCTTGTTGTGTACCGCGAGGCTTGTTGTGGCTGGTGGATCCAAGGTAACTGGGCAGAATTCTGTGGGTGGATCAGAGTGATGGAGGGGCTGCCGCCCTTTGTGGAGATTGGCTTAGGTCTTTTGTTCAGGATGCTGTGTAATTTTGAGATAATGATGCTGCCCAAAGACCTAAGTTCACGGGTAAGTTTCCAGAACCTGAGAGGGCAGAGAGTGGAAGATCTGCCTGTCATCAGCTTACTGGTGAGGCTCCGAGGTACTTTCAGACTTGCCCAGTCCTGTTGAAGTCGACTTTATGGGAGACACGAAGAGAAGCTGGCAGAAAAGCTGGCTGCACGGATTGAGGATAGATGCGAAAATATTGATGAGAGTTTTTCCGCTACAATGGAGAATACCGGCAGGGAGACATCTCTAGAGAATAGCAGGCTCGAAAGACTTTCATGAGACATACTGAACCTCTGTGATACTGGCAGAAACATTCGGATTGTCAACGTGCACTTGAGAAAGTCACTCCATTCTCTGCTCCAAGAACGGCTCCAAGATTCCTGACGTCTAAAAGAGAAGAGATGGCAGAGATGATAAAAGCGCTCATGTTCTTGGAAGAGGTCATGAGAATCCACAGGTCCCAAGGGGCATTTACAAACCATTCAGACCAAAATGCACCAAGCCCAGGTAAGCCTTTTCTCAGGTTTGGGCCTTGCTATCAAACACATGCTCTTCCCTCCCCTCCACTCATGCATCCGTTTTAAAGGCTCAGAACCTTAGCTGCAATGAAGACATTAGGAGAAGAATAAGCCCCTCCTAGAATCAGAGTTCCTCCATCTTCACAATCTGTGAACAACAGTGAAATCCTGAAAGGTCAAATACTCTCGCCAAAATAGTTGGGTATTGAATACTTAGCTCACACCAAGAAATGATGACCTTCCCCTAGATTCAGCAAATGCTGGGTTTATGTCTTGTCTGGGGTGAAGGGAGTGTGGTAAGTGAGAGGAATCTTTGACTGAACTTGAATATGTACTAGGCCTCAGTTTTTCAACACAGTATATATAGGTAAATTTTAGGTCAGATAGTGACCTGAACTGTAAAATACGTGAAAGTCTTTAAAGACACAGGTTTTGTGGACAATCTTCCTCTTCAGTCAAGCACCGGGTGCACGATATACTGGGGGTCCAGACTTGGTTGTGTTAAATTGCTTTAACCAACATGATCGGATGATTAAGCGTTCTCATCACTGATAGAAGAACACCTGTTTTTCAATAGCCTAGCTTAGCTGCAGCAGGGTTCTCATTGCTAAAATGCCCGTATGTGCTTTTGGAATCAAGCCTAAATATATATATTTTGTTTGGTATTTCTTGTACTTTCCTAGAGAGAAATGTTACCCCTTGAAATTCTAACATTTGCCAGTATGTGTCATTGGGAGTATAGGGCACCACTTGCACAACGGAAACCCAGGTTCTCGGTTATTTCATGGTTTCAATAGGTACTTCATGGTTCCTGTCGGTGTTGAAGGCTTCAACTGTAAAGAGTTGACATGTCCCCTTCAAAATTTGGGCTGCGATTTCACTTTTTATCTGTCTACATTTTTCTTAGAGCTGACAAAGTGTTACAAAAATTGACAAGTCAGAATTCTAGGTAAATTTAGTACGTTTCAAACACTAACTTCATTTTCATATAAATCCCAAAATATGTAAATCAATTCTATTGACCTTCTTAAAAACTGCAACTGTCTTATCAACACAATGTCAAAATTGGAGTCTTCGGACAATCCCTCCAACCATGGCTTTATAGAAAACAGAGCTAAACAAACATCACATTTCTGTGAATTACATCTGGAAAGTGTTGTTTTGTCGATGCCCAGTTGGCAGAGAACCAGTGCAACCTGCGCACACTCCCTCGCATGTACACAGCAATGTAAACTCACACTCACCCAGGCCTTGGAACAGGACACTTTCTGAAGAGTGGTCTGTTACTTCCAAAGTCAGGATGAGGCCTCAGGTAACCTGGAAGCAGGAGAAGGCAAAGTAGAGAATGGAAATCTGTACAGGATCTGACCTCTGCTGATGGAGCAGCAAAGGTGAAACTCTGTTTTACTTGGACGCACACTCTCAAGCGGACAGCACACATGGGACTGTAGGTAATGCGCTGAGTGTTAGAAGAGTGCACAGCAGATGCTTGGCTGACATAACTCCTAGAAATCTGCACAAAATATCCCCACAATTGATTCTGAGACCAAGATCCGATCTACCAAATTAGAGCTAGCAGAGGCAGCGGAAAATGAGGTATAGAGCTACAGATAATGACACACGCAGAGTCTCAGGGATCTGGAGTGCGTTGTGGGTTGTGGTGGGTTCTATCAAGAGAGCAAACAGACTTGTTACCCCAGTAAGAACGCAAACACATTGGCGTGTGAGTTTGAGTTTTTCGATATGTGCCATGGCCACATTCACTGCATCTTGCAGGCCCAGGATCAATTTGGCATTTTGCCAATAGAGCACATGTGGGGCTCAACTACAGAAGCCGTGCATCTGGTCTGAGGGATTCAGTGGCCCTTGGGTTTGAAATCAGTACTAAAAGCTTCAGGATCTGCTACAGTCTTAACCTGGACAGGGATTACGGATTGGTTTGAGGAAGAGAATTCGGTACAGCTCTGTGGTTGCATTCGTGCACCCATGACCCAAGGATGAGGGATCAAGGACGAGTGGTCAATGTCCACAACATGAGAAGTTCAAGCATTTCCTTCAGCATTATCTCCCAAATGCAGATGCTACATTTTGGACGGCACTGACATGGTAATGCCCTGAGGACACAAAGATCGGTCTGCGGCATCATTCCAGCAGGCCCTGATATATGACATCAATACATATGTTTCCACTGCTGTTTCTGTAGACCGAGAATTCCTGGGAAGAACTGGTAACATTGGGACATTCCCATGGCAATAGAAAGCACAAGCGCACTCTCAGTTTGCTGTTTTGGAAAGACTCCAATATGACATACAGACGAATGCCGAGCTGAAAATGTTTAAGCTTCATTTCCAGAAGAGGAAGTGTACTCTGCACTTTCAGAATTGTGAGGTAAGTGCAATAAAACGAAGTTTTACTAATTGAAATTATATGGTGTGCTCATCACAACAAAGGCAACACCAGCAATTAGAGATATACCAGACAACACACACAGGAACAGTACATGGCATCAATGCCTAGGGAAAATTGTCCTCACAGAAATATCATGGAACTTTGTACACCCAATTGTCTAAAATTTTCACTTATCAAAGCCCTGTAATTCTATATTAGATACCTGATATTACTTGACCAGTAGAGATAAAGAAGTATAGTAAAAGAAACAGGAAGTACCATTTTCAGTTCCAAAGAGTTTGAAGGCCTAAAAAATAAGCTTTCAAATATCTAGGCTGCAAAAAGCTACCAGAGCAAGTATTGAAACCTCAGGTGAGGAAAACATGAAGTACAACAGTGTCTCAGAATCACAAAAGGCAGTATACCGGGAAAGGGAAGAGAAACTCTAAAAACTAGCCAAACAATATCAGAAAACCCATGGATGAGACAATACCAGGGCTAAAGTCAGTCCAAAGCAGACTTGATAATGCAGATGGACTCGTGAAAGTCTGTGAAGTCAGGGGAACAGAAATTCCTCGATCAGAAGAAGATATAGGGAAATGAAGTGCAAACCTATGCAAACAATGCTGTTGAAGCCTGGGGTAAGACAAAGCATGAAAGAGTATGTTTCGTAAGAGACCCAGATGGAAAAGCAAGATTAACAAAAAAATCCTGAAAAGATAATTGTAGAACATTCAGGCTGATACATTCTGAAAGACAAGAAAGTATCATCTATACGAATTCAGTATCTAAAAAGCGTCCAAAGGAGTTGGAATCCCAATAGACCTAATTGCAGCTGTATAATTCAAATCAACAAAGTTCATGATCACCCCAGTGATTTAAAATGCATCTAGAGGAAAGCAATTTAGTCACAACAGAACCTCCAGAGGGGTTTCAGCTCATATCTCGGCAGAAATATTGCAGAACAGGGAGGAGTGCAAGGACATAGGCCATATCCTGAATGAGAAAAAGCTGTAATCATGGGTAGCCTATGCCACATAACTGACATATCTAATAACGGCAGAGCTAGTGAAATTCACAGACCAGCAAAGCTTAAAAGAATTCAGCAGTTCAAAACTTATCCTAAAAGAAAGATTGAGAATTCTACCCTGAATAGAAAAGTAGCAAGATGAAATGGGAATAAGAAAATCCATTATTGGAAATGCAAGAAGAGCGTGAGTTACAAACAAGAAACAAGAAGAAGGCAAGGAGGACATCAAAGCCATAAGATGGGAGAGGGTAGCAGGAAATCATAGGTGATTTTAAGCACTATCTTAAGTGATTCACATATATGACTCTCTGATTGAAGCAAACGGAGTGATGCATGGACTAATGTGTTTGAAAACCAACAATAAGCAAACAAACAAACAATCAAACAAACAGAGAGACACCCAAAGGGTACGGTTGGCTGACATATACCAAAGAAAACATGAGTATTCAAAACAAAATACTCAAAGTGATGTCAAGGAAAATTCAGCACGCACTGACCCAGTATCGCAGCTTAAATGTACTCAACAAACTTGTATTCAGAACACAGACACGTGCATTAATATTCATAAATATTGATACAAAAGAGCATATCGTGACCTAACCCAAATGCCGATATTGAATAAGATTTGGTCAAAGTACGTGATATAGACTTACAATTCTTCCAACAGCAAGAATGAATGCCATATTCTACCCTAAGTAGAGAAGAAACGGCATAAGACTATAACAAAGAAAAGTAGCTCTGCAAAAGTGTACTAAGAGCAAACGAGACAGACAGTAAAGTGCACATTGGGATTGGTTTCATTTCTCGGAATTTCAGCCCCCATGAAAAAAGTGGATCCATTTTCTGAGAGCGTGGGTGTTTCAGCAGAAAGCAACAGACGGATATGTATTCTGGGTGAATGGATATTACACAAACATGAGTTTCCTTTAGTGGGGTCTCTGTGTACTGTGAGCTGTTAGAAAGTTTCAAGACGTGTGAAACCATAAACTAAAAATGGACACACTTCCCACCGTGTGTACTGTATACACAGATCTGAACCAAAGGAAAGAGGGAAGATAAAAGGACAATGGCACGCTAGTGGATAGAATCATATTTAACTTAAGAACCTCTCGTTTGATGCAGCCCCTCCCGCAACACTGACAATATTCAGCAACCATTGCGGATGGCAGTTACCGGTTGGATTCTATGTTGGCTCTTGTTGTGTACCGCGAGGCTTGTTGTGGCTGGTGGATCCAAGGTAACTGGGCAGAATTCTGTGGGTGGATCAGAGTGATGGAGGGGCTGCCGCCCTTTGTGGAGATTGGCTTAGGTCTTTTGTTCAGGATGCTGTGTAATTTTGAGATAATGATGCTGCCCAAAGACCTAAGTTCACGGGTAAGTTTCCAGAACCTGAGAGGGCAGAGAGTGGAAGATCTGCCTGTCATCAGCTTACTGGTGAGGCTCCGAGGTACTTTCAGACTTGCCCAGTCCTGTTGAAGTCGACTTTATGGGAGACACGAAGAGAAGCTGGCAGAAAAGCTGGCTGCACGGATTGAGGATAGATGCGAAAATATTGATGAGAGTTTTTCCGCTACAATGGAGAATACCGGCAGGGAGACATCTCTAGAGAATAGCAGGCTCGAAAGACTTTCATGAGACATACTGAACCTCTGTGATACTGGCAGAAACATTCGGATTGTCAACGTGCACTTGAGAAAGTCACTCCATTCTCTGCTCCAAGAACGGCTCCAAGATTCCTGACGTCTAAAAGAGAAGAGATGGCAGAGATGATAAAAGCGCTCATGTTCTTGGAAGAGGTCATGAGAATCCACAGGTCCCAAGGGGCATTTACAAACCATTCAGACCAAAATGCACCAAGCCCAGGTAAGCCTTTTCTCAGGTTTGGGCCTTGCTATCAAACACATGCTCTTCCCTCCCCTCCACTCATGCATCCGTTTTAAAGGCTCAGAACCTTAGCTGCAATGAAGACATTAGGAGAAGAATAAGCCCCTCCTAGAATCAGAGTTCCTCCATCTTCACAATCTGTGAACAACAGTGAAATCCTGAAAGGTCAAATACTCTCGCCAAAATAGTTGGGTATTGAATACTTAGCTCACACCAAGAAATGATGACCTTCCCCTAGATTCAGCAAATGCTGGGTTTATGTCTTGTCTGGGGTGAAGGGAGTGTGGTAAGTGAGAGGAATCTTTGACTGAACTTGAATATGTACTAGGCCTCAGTTTTTCAACACAGTATATATAGGTAAATTTTAGGTCAGATAGTGACCTGAACAGTAAAATACGTGAAAGTCTTTAAAGACACAGGTTTTGTGGACAATCTTCCTCTTCAGTCAAGCACCGGGTGCACGATATACTGGGGGTCCAGACTTGGTTGTGTTAAATTGCTTTAACCAACATGATCGGATGATTAAGCGTTCTCATCACTGATAGAAGAACACCTGTTTTTCAATAGCCTAGCTTAGCTGCAGCAGGGTTCTCATTGCTAAAATGCCCGTATGTGCTTTTGGAATCAAGCCTAAATATATATATTTTGTTTGGTATTTCTTGTACTTTCCTAGAGAGAAATGTTACCCCTTGAAATTCTAACATTTGCCAGTATGTGTCATTGGGAGTATAGGGCACCACTTGCACAACGGAAACCCAGGTTCTCGGTTATTTCATGGTTTCAATAGGTACTTCATGGTTCCTGTCGGTGTTGAAGGCTTCAACTGTAAAGAGTTGACATGTCCCCTTCAAAATTTGGGCTGCGATTTCACTTTTTATCTGTCTACATTTTTCTTAGAGCTGACAAAGTGTTACAAAAATTGACAAGTCAGAATTCTAGGTAAATTTAGTACGTTTCAAACACTAACTTCATTTTCATATAAATCCCAAAATATGTAAATCAATTCTATTGACCTTCTTAAAAACTGCAACTGTCTTATCAACACAATGTCAAAATTGGAGTCTTCGGACAATCCCTCCAACCATGGCTTTATAGAAAACAGAGCTAAACAAACATCACATTTCTGTGAATTACATCTGGAAAGTGTTGTTTTGTCGATGCCCAGTTGGCAGAGAACCAGTGCAACCTGCGCACACTCCCTCGCATGTACACAGCAATGTAAACTCACACTCACCCAGGCCTTGGAACAGGACACTTTCTGAAGAGTGGTCTGTTACTTCCAAAGTCAGGATGAGGCCTCAGGTAACCTGGAAGCAGGAGAAGGCAAAGTAGAGAATGGAAATCTGTACAGGATCTGACCTCTGCTGATGGAGCAGCAAAGGTGAAACTCTGTTTTACTTGGACGCACACTCTCAAGCGGACAGCACACATGGGACTGTAGGTAATGCGCTGAGTGTTAGAAGAGTGCACAGCAGATGCTTGGCTGACATAACTCCTAGAAATCTGCACAAAATATCCCCACAATTGATTCTGAGACCAAGATCCGATCTACCAAATTAGAGCTAGCAGAGGCAGCGGAAAATGAGGTATAGAGCTACAGATAATGACACACGCAGAGTCTCAGGGATCTGGAGTGCGTTGTGGGTTGTGGTGGGTTCTATCAAGAGAGCAAACAGACTTGTTACCCCAGTAAGAACGCAAACACATTGGCGTGTGAGTTTGAGTTTTTCGATATGTGCCATGGCCACATTCACTGCATCTTGCAGGCCCAGGATCAATTTGGCATTTTGCCAATAGAGCACGTGTGGGGCTCAACTACAGAAGCCGTGCATCTGGTCTGAGGGATTCAGTGGCCCTTGGGTTTGAAATCAGTACTAAAAGCTTCAGGATCTGCTACAGTCTTAACCTGGACAGGGATTACGGATTGGTTTGAGGAAGAGAATTCGGTACAGCTCTGTGGTTGCATTCGTGCACCCATGACCCAAGGATGAGGGATCAAGGACGAGTGGTCAAAGTCCACAACATGAGAAGTTCAAGCATTTCCTTCAGCATTATCTCCCAAATGCAGATGCTACATTTTGGACGGCACTGACATGGTAATGCCCTGAGGACACAAAGATCGGTCTGCGGCATCATTCCAGCAGGCCCTGATATATGACATCAATACATATGTTTCCACTGCTGTTTCTGTAGACCGAGAATTCCTGGGAAGAACTGGTAACATTGGGACATTCCCATGGCAATAGAAAGCACAAGCGCACTCTCAGTTTGCTGTTTTGGAAAGACTCCAATATGACATACAGACGAATGCCGAGCTGAAAATGTTTAAGCTTCATTTCCAGAAGAGGAAGTGTACTCTGCACTTTCAGAATTGTGAGGTAAGTGCAATAAAACGAAGTTTTACTAATTGAAATTATATGGTGTGCTCATCACAACAAAGGCAACACCAGCAATTAGAGATATACCAGACAACACACACAGGAACAGTACATGGCATCAATGCCTAGGGAAAATTGTCCTCACAGAAATATCATGGAACTTTGTACACCCAATTGTCTAAAATTTTCACTTATCAAAGCCCTATAATTCTATATTAGATACCTGATATTACTTGACTAGTAGAGATAAAGAAGTATAGTAAAAGAAACAGGAAGTACCATTTTCAGTTCCAAAGAGTTTGAAGGCCTAAAAAATAAGCTTTCAAATATCTAGGCTGCAAAAAGCTACCAGAGCAAGTATTGAAACCTCAGGTGAGGAAAACATGAAGTACAACAGTGTCTCAGAATCACAAAAGGCAGTATACCGGGAAAGGGAAGAGAAACTCTAAAAACTAGCCAAACAATATCAGAAAACCCATGGATGAGACAATACCAGGGCTAAAGTCAGTCCAAAGCAGACTTGATAATGCAGATGGACTCGTGAAAGTCTGTGAAGTCAGGGGAACAGAAATTCCTCGATCAGAAGAAGATATAGGGAAATGAATTGCAAACCTATGCAAACAATGCTGTTGAAGCCTGGGGTAAGACAAAGCATGAAAGAGTATGTTTCGTAAGAGACCCAGATGGAAAAGCCAGATTAACAAAAAAAATCCTGAAAAGATAATTGTAGAACATTCAGGCTGATACATTCTGAAAGACAAGAAAGTATCATCTATACGAATTCAGTATCTAAAAAGCGTCCAAAGGAGTTGGAATCCCAATAGACCTAATTGCAGCTGTATAATTCAAATCAACAAAGTTCATGATCACCCCAGTGATTTAAAATGCATCTAGAGGAAAGCAATTTAGTCACAACAGAACCTCCAGAGGGGTTTCAGCTCATATCTCGGCAGAAATATTGCAGAACAGGGAGGAGTGCAAGGACATAGGCCATATCCTGAATGAGAAAAAGCTGTAATCATTGGTAGCCTATGCCACATAACTGACATATCTAATAACGGCAGAGCTAGTGAAATTCACAGACCAGCAAAGCTTAAAAGAATTCAGCAGTTCAAAACTTATCCTAAAAGAAAGATTGAGAATTCTACCCTGAATAGAAAAGTAGCAAGATGAAATGGGAATAAGAAAATCCATTATTGGAAATGCAAGAAGAGCGTGAGTTACAAACAAGAAACAAGAAGAAGGCAAGGAGGACATCAAAGCCATAAGATGGGAGAGGGTAGCAGGAAATCATAGGTGATTTTAAGCACTATCTTAAGTGATTCACATATATGACTCTCTGATTGAAGCAAACGGAGTGATGCATGGACTAATGTGTTTGAAAACCAACAATAAGCAAACAAACAAACAATCAAACAAACAGAGAGACACCCAAAGGGTACGGTTGGCTGACATATACCAAAGAAAACATGAGTATTCAAAACAAAATACTCAAAGTGATGTCAAGGAAAATTCAGCACGCACTGACCCAGTATCGCAGCTTAAATGTACTCAACAAACTTGTATTCAGAACACAGACACGTGCATTAATATTCATAAATATTGATACAAAAGAGCATATCGTGACCTAACCCAAATGCCGATATTGAATAAGATTTGGTCAAAGTACGTGATATAGACTTACAATTCTTCCAAAAGCAAGAATGAATGCCATATTCTACCCTAAGTAGAGAAGAAACGGCATAAGACTATAACAAAGAAAAGTAGCTCTGCAAAAGTGTACTAAGAGCAAACGAGACAGACAGTAAAGTGCACATTGGGATTGGTTTCATTTCTCGGAATTTCAGCCCCCATGAAAAAAGTGGATCCATTTTCTGAGAGCGTGGGTGTTTCAGCAGAAAGCAACAGACGGATATGTATTCTGGGTGAATGGATATTACACAAACATGAGTTTCCTTTAGTGGGGTCTCTGTGTACTGTGAGCTGTTAGAAAGTTTCAAGACGTGTGAAACCATAAACTAAAAATGGACACACTTCCCACCGTGTGTACTGTATACACAGATCTGAACCAAAGGAAAGAGGGAAGATAAAAGGACAATGGCACGCTAGTGGATAGAATCATATTTAACTTAAGAACCTCTCGTTTGATGCAGCCCCTCCCGCAACACTGACAATATTCAGCAACCATTGCGGATGGCAGTTACCGGTTGGATTCTATGTTGGCTCTTGTTGTGTACCGCGAGGCTTGTTGTGGCTGGTGGATCCAAGGTAACTGGGCAGAATTCTGTGGGTGGATCAGAGTGATGGAGGGGCTGCCGCCCTTTGTGGAGATTGGCTTAGGTCTTTTGTTCAGGATGCTGTGTAATTTTGAGATAATGATGCTGCCCAAAGACCTAAGTTCACGGGTAAGTTTCCAGAACCTGAGAGGGCAGAGAGTGGAAGATCTGCCTGTCATCAGCTTACTGGTGAGGCTCCGAGGTACTTTCAGACTTGCCCAGTCCTGTTGAAGTCGACTTTATGGGAGACACGAAGAGAAGCTGGCAGAAAAGCTGGCTGCACGGATTGAGGATAGATGCGAAAATATTGATGAGAGTTTTTCCGCTACAATGGAGAATACCGGCAGGGAGACATCTCTAGAGAATAGCAGGCTCGAAAGACTTTCATGAGACATACTGAACCTCTGTGATACTGGCAGAAACATTCGGATTGTCAACGTGCACTTGAGAAAGTCACTCCATTCTCTGCTCCAAGAACGGCTCCAAGATTCCTGACGTCTAAAAGAGAAGAGATGGCAGAGATGATAAAAGCGCTCATGTTCTTGGAAGAGGTCATGAGAATCCACAGGTCCCAAGGGGCATTTACAAACCATTCAGACCAAAATGCACCAAGCCCAGGTAAGCCTTTTCTCAGGTTTGGGCCTTGCTATCAAACACATGCTCTTCCCTCCCCTCCACTCATGCATCCGTTTTAAAGGCTCAGAACCTTAGCTGCAATGAAGACATTAGGAGAAGAATAAGCCCCTCCTAGAATCAGAGTTCCTCCATCTTCACAATCTGTGAACAACAGTGAAATCCTGAAAGGTCAAATACTCTCGCCAAAATAGTTGGGTATTGAATACTTAGCTCACACCAAGAAATGATGACCTTCCCCTAGATTCAGCAAATGCTGGGTTTATGTCTTGTCTGGGGTGAAGGGAGTGTGGTAAGTGAGAGGAATCTTTGACTGAACTTGAATATGTACTAGGCCTCAGTTTTTCAACACAGTATATATAGGTAAATTTTAGGTCAGATAGTGACCTGAACAGTAAAATACGTGAAAGTCTTTAAAGACACAGGTTTTGTGGACAATCTTCCTCTTCAGTCAAGCACCGGGTGCACGATATACTGGGGGTCCAGACTTGGTTGTGTTAAATTGCTTTAACCAACATGATCGGATGATTAAGCGTTCTCATCACTGATAGAAGAACACCTGTTTTTCAATAGCCTAGCTTAGCTGCAGCAGGGTTCTCATTGCTAAAATGCCCGTATGTGCTTTTGGAATCAAGCCTAAATATATATATTTTGTTTGGTATTTCTTGTACTTTCCTAGAGAGAAATGTTACCCCTTGAAATTCTAACATTTGCCAGTATGTGTCATTGGGAGTATAGGGCACCACTTGCACAACGGAAACCCAGGTTCTCGGTTATTTCATGGTTTCAATAGGTACTTCATGGTTCCTGTCGGTGTTGAAGGCTTCAACTGTAAAGAGTTGACATGTCCCCTTCAAAATTTGGGCTGCGATTTCACTTTTTATCTGTCTACATTTTTCTTAGAGCTGACAAAGTGTTACAAAAATTGACAAGTCAGAATTCTAGGTAAATTTAGTACGTTTCAAACACTAACTTCATTTTCATATAAATCCCAAAATATGTAAATCAATTCTATTGACCTTCTTAAAAACTGCAACTGTCTTATCAACACAATGTCAAAATTGGAGTCTTCGGACAATCCCTCCAACCATGGCTTTATAGAAAACAGAGCTAAACAAACATCACATTTCTGTGAATTACATCTGGAAAGTGTTGTTTTGTCGATGCCCAGTTGGCAGAGAACCAGTGCAACCTGCGCACACTCCCTCGCATGTACACAGCAATGTAAACTCACACTCACCCAGGCCTTGGAACAGGACACTTTCTGAAGAGTGGTCTGTTACTTCCAAAGTCAGGATGAGGCCTCAGGTAACCTGGAAGCAGGAGAAGGCAAAGTAGAGAATGGAAATCTGTACAGGATCTGACCTCTGCTGATGGAGCAGCAAAGGTGAAACTCTGTTTTACTTGGACGCACACTCTCAAGCGGACAGCACACATGGGACTGTAGGTAATGCGCTGAGTGTTAGAAGAGTGCACAGCAGATGCTTGGCTGACATAACTCCTAGAAATCTGCACAAAATATCCCCACAATTGATTCTGAGACCAAGATCCGATCTACCAAATTAGAGCTAGCAGAGGCAGCGGAAAATGAGGTATAGAGCTACAGATAATGACACACGCAGAGTCTCAGGGATCTGGAGTGCGTTGTGGGTTGTGGTGGGTTCTATCAAGAGAGCAAACAGACTTGTTACCCCAGTAAGAACGCAAACACATTGGCGTGTGAGTTTGAGTTTTTCGATATGTGCCATGGCCACATTCACTGCATCTTGCAGGCCCAGGATCAATTTGGCATTTTGCCAATAGAGCACGTGTGGGGCTCAACTACAGAAGCCGTGCATCTGGTCTGAGGGATTCAGTGGCCCTTGGGTTTGAAATCAGTACTAAAAGCTTCAGGATCTGCTACAGTCTTAACCTGGACAGGGATTACGGATTGGTTTGAGGAAGAGAATTCGGTACAGCTCTGTGGTTGCATTCGTGCACCCATGACCCAAGGATGAGGGATCAAGGACGAGTGGTCAAAGTCCACAACATGAGAAGTTCAAGCATTTCCTTCAGCATTATCTCCCAAATGCAGATGCTACATTTTGGACGGCACTGACATGGTAATGCCCTGAGGACACAAAGATCGGTCTGCGGCATCATTCCAGCAGGCCCTGATATATGACATCAATACATATGTTTCCACTGCTGTTTCTGTAGACCGAGAATTCCTGGGAAGAACTGGTAACATTGGGACATTCCCATGGCAATAGAAAGCACAAGCGCACTCTCAGTTTGCTGTTTTGGAAAGACTCCAATATGACATACAGACGAATGCCGAGCTGAAAATGTTTAAGCTTCATTTCCAGAAGAGGAAGTGTACTCTGCACTTTCAGAATTGTGAGGTAAGTGCAATAAAACGAAGTTTTACTAATTGAAATTATATGGTGTGCTCATCACAACAAAGGCAACACCAGCAATTAGAGATATACCAGACAACACACACAGGAACAGTACATGGCATCAATGCCTAGGGAAAATTGTCCTCACAGAAATATCATGGAACTTTGTACACCCAATTGTCTAAAATTTTCACTTATCAAAGCCCTATAATTCTATATTAGATACCTGATATTACTTGACTAGTAGAGATAAAGAAGTATAGTAAAAGAAACAGGAAGTACCATTTTCAGTTCCAAAGAGTTTGAAGGCCTAAAAAATAAGCTTTCAAATATCTAGGCTGCAAAAAGCTACCAGAGCAAGTATTGAAACCTCAGGTGAGGAAAACATGAAGTACAACAGTGTCTCAGAATCACAAAAGGCAGTATACCGGGAAAGGGAAGAGAAACTCTAAAAACTAGCCAAACAATATCAGAAAACCCATGGATGAGACAATACCAGGGCTAAAGTCAGTCCAAAGCAGACTTGATAATGCAGATGGACTCGTGAAAGTCTGTGAAGTCAGGGGAACAGAAATTCCTCGATCAGAAGAAGATATAGGGAAATGAAGTGCAAACCTATGCAAACAATGCTGTTGAAGCCTGGGGTAAGACAAAGCATGAAAGAGTATGTTTCGTAAGAGACCCAGATGGAAAAGCAAGATTAACAAAAAAAATCCTGAAAAGATAATTGTAGAACATTCAGGCTGATACATTCTGAAAGACAAGAAAGTATCATCTATACGAATTCAGTATCTAAAAAGCGTCCAAAGGAGTTGGAATCCCAATAGACCTAATTGCAGCTGTATAATTCAAATCAACAAAGTTCATGATCACCCCAGTGATTTAAAATGCATCTAGAGGAAAGCAATTTAGTCACAACAGAACCTCCAGAGGGGTTTCAGCTCATATCTCGGCAGAAATATTGCAGAACAGGGAGGAGTGCAAGGACATAGGCCATATCCTGAATGAGAAAAAGCTGTAATCATTGGTAGCCTATGCCACATAACTGACATATCTAATAACGGCAGAGCTAGTGAAATTCACAGACCAGCAAAGCTTAAAAGAATTCAGCAGTTCAAAACTTATCCTAAAAGAAAGATTGAGAATTCTACCCTGAATAGAAAAGTAGCAAGATGAAATGGGAATAAGAAAATCCATTATTGGAAATGCAAGAAGAGCGTGAGTTACAAACAAGAAACAAGAAGAAGGCAAGGAGGATATCAAAGCCATAAGATGGGAGAGGGTAGCAGGAAATCATAGGTGATTTTAAGCACTATCTTAAGTGATTCACATATATGACTCTCTGATTGAAGCAAACGGAGTGATGCATGGACTAATGTGTTTGAAAACCAACAATAAGCAAACAAACAAACAATCAAACAAACAGAGAGACACCCAAAGGGTACGGTTGGCTGACATATACCAAAGAAAACATGAGTATTCAAAACAAAATACTCAAAGTGATGTCAAGGAAAATTCAGCACGCACTGACCCAGTATCGCAGCTTAAATGTACTCAACAAACTTGTATTCAGAACACAGACACGTGCATTAATATTCATAAATATTGATACAAAAGAGCATATCGTGACCTAACCCAAATGCCGATATTGAATAAGATTTGGTCAAAGTACGTGATATAGACTTACAATTCTTCCAACAGCAAGAATGAATGCCATATTCTACCCTAAGTAGAGAAGAAACGGCATAAGACTATAACAAAGAAAAGTAGCTCTGCAAAAGTGTACTAAGAGCAAACGAGACAGACAGTAAAGTGCACATTGGGATTGGTTTCATTTCTCGGAATTTCAGCCCCCATGAAAAAAGTGGATCCATTTTCTGAGAGCGTGGGTGTTTCAGCAGAAAGCAACAGACGGATATGTATTCTGGGTGAATGGATATTACACAAACATGAGTTTCCTTTAGTGGGGTCTCTGTGTACTGTGAGCTGTTAGAAAGTTTCAAGACGTGTGAAACCATAAACTAAAAATGGACACACTTCCCACCGTGTGTACTGTATACACAGATCTGAACCAAAGGAAAGAGGGAAGATAAAAGGACAATGGCACGCTAGTGGATAGAATCATATTTAACTTAAGAACCTCTCGTTTGATGCAGCCCCTCCCGCAACACTGACAATATTCAGCAACCATTGCGGATGGCAGTTACCGGTTGGATTCTATGTTGGCTCTTGTTGTGTACCGCGAGGCTTGTTGTGGCTGGTGGATCCAAGGTAACTGGGCAGAATTCTGTGGGTGGATCAGAGTGATGGAGGGGCTGCCGCCCTTTGTGGAGATTGGCTTAGGTCTTTTGTTCAGGATGCTGTGTAATTTTGAGATAATGATGCTGCCCAAAGACCTAAGTTCACGGGTAAGTTTCCAGAACCTGAGAGGGCAGAGAGTGGAAGATCTGCCTGTCATCAGCTTACTGGTGAGGCTCCGAGGTACTTTCAGACTTGCCCAGTCCTGTTGAAGTCGACTTTATGGGAGACACGAAGAGAAGCTGGCAGAAAAGCTGGCTGCACGGATTGAGGATAGATGCGAAAATATTGATGAGAGTTTTTCCGCTACAATGGAGAATACCGGCAGGGAGACATCTCTAGAGAATAGCAGGCTCGAAAGACTTTCATGAGACATACTGAACCTCTGTGATACTGGCAGAAACATTCGGATTGTCAACGTGCACTTGAGAAAGTCACTCCATTCTCTGCTCCAAGAACGGCTCCAAGATTCCTGACGTCTAAAAGAGAAGAGATGGCAGAGATGATAAAAGCGCTCATGTTCTTGGAAGAGGTCATGAGAATCCACAGGTCCCAAGGGGCATTTACAAACCATTCAGACCAAAATGCACCAAGCCCAGGTAAGCCTTTTCTCAGGTTTGGGCCTTGCTATCAAACACATGCTCTTCCCTCCCCTCCACTCATGCATCCGTTTTAAAGGCTCAGAACCTTAGCTGCAATGAAGACATTAGGAGAAGAATAAGCCCCTCCTAGAATCAGAGTTCCTCCATCTTCACAATCTGTGAACAACAGTGAAATCCTGAAAGGTCAAATACTCTCGCCAAAATAGTTGGGTATTGAATACTTAGCTCACACCAAGAAATGATGACCTTCCCCTAGATTCAGCAAATGCTGGGTTTATGTCTTGTCTGGGGTGAAGGGAGTGTGGTAAGTGAGAGGAATCTTTGACTGAACTTGAATATGTACTAGGCCTCAGTTTTTCAACACAGTATATATAGGTAAATTTTAGGTCAGATAGTGACCTGAACAGTAAAATACGTGAAAGTCTTTAAAGACACAGGTTTTGTGGACAATCTTCCTCTTCAGTCAAGCACCGGGTGCACGATATACTGGGGGTCCAGACTTGGTTGTGTTAAATTGCTTTAACCAACATGATCGGATGATTAAGCGTTCTCATCACTGATAGAAGAACACCTGTTTTTCAATAGCCTAGCTTAGCTGCAGCAGGGTTCTCATTGCTAAAATGCCCGTATGTGCTTTTGGAATCAAGCCTAAATATATATATTTTGTTTGGTATTTCTTGTACTTTCCTAGAGAGAAATGTTACCCCTTGAAATTCTAACATTTGCCAGTATGTGTCATTGGGAGTATAGGGCACCACTTGCACAACGGAAACCCAGGTTCTCGGTTATTTCATGGTTTCAATAGGTACTTCATGGTTCCTGTCGGTGTTGAAGGCTTCAACTGTAAAGAGTTGACATGTCCCCTTCAAAATTTGGGCTGCGATTTCACTTTTTATCTGTCTACATTTTTCTTAGAGCTGACAAAGTGTTACAAAAATTGACAAGTCAGAATTCTAGGTAAATTTAGTACGTTTCAAACACTAACTTCATTTTCATATAAATCCCAAAATATGTAAATCAATTCTATTGACCTTCTTAAAAACTGCAACTGTCTTATCAACACAATGTCAAAATTGGAGTCTTCGGACAATCCCTCCAACCATGGCTTTATAGAAAACAGAGCTAAACAAACATCACATTTCTGTGAATTACATCTGGAAAGTGTTGTTTTGTCGATGCCCAGTTGGCAGAGAACCAGTGCAACCTGCGCACACTCCCTCGCATGTACACAGCAATGTAAACTCACACTCACCCAGGCCTTGGAACAGGACACTTTCTGAAGAGTGGTCTGTTACTTCCAAAGTCAGGATGAGGCCTCAGGTAACCTGGAAGCAGGAGAAGGCAAAGTAGAGAATGGAAATCTGTACAGGATCTGACCTCTGCTGATGGAGCAGCAAAGGTGAAACTCTGTTTTACTTGGACGCACACTCTCAAGCGGACAGCACACATGGGACTGTAGGTAATGCGCTGAGTGTTAGAAGAGTGCACAGCAGATGCTTGGCTGACATAACTCCTAGAAATCTGCACAAAATATCCCCACAATTGATTCTGAGACCAAGATCCGATCTACCAAATTAGAGCTAGCAGAGGCAGCGGAAAATGAGGTATAGAGCTACAGATAATGACACACGCAGAGTCTCAGGGATCTGGAGTGCGTTGTGGGTTGTGGTGGGTTCTATCAAGAGAGCAAACAGACTTGTTACCCCAGTAAGAACGCAAACACATTGGCGTGTGAGTTTGAGTTTTTCGATATGTGCCATGGCCACATTCACTGCATCTTGCAGGCCCAGGATCAATTTGGCATTTTGCCAATAGAGCACGTGTGGGGCTCAACTACAGAAGCCGTGCATCTGGTCTGAGGGATTCAGTGGCCCTTGGGTTTGAAATCAGTACTAAAAGCTTCAGGATCTGCTACAGTCTTAACCTGGACAGGGATTACGGATTGGTTTGAGGAAGAGAATTCGGTACAGCTCTGTGGTTGCATTCGTGCACCCATGACCCAAGGATGAGGGATCAAGGACGAGTGGTCAAAGTCCACAACATGAGAAGTTCAAGCATTTCCTTCAGCATTATCTCCCAAATGCAGATGCTACATTTTGGACGGCACTGACATGGTAATGCCCTGAGGACACAAAGATCGGTCTGCGGCATCATTCCAGCAGGCCCTGATATATGACATCAATACATATGTTTCCACTGCTGTTTCTGTAGACCGAGAATTCCTGGGAAGAACTGGTAACATTGGGACATTCCCATGGCAATAGAAAGCACAAGCGCACTCTCAGTTTGCTGTTTTGGAAAGACTCCAATATGACATACAGCCGAATGCCGAGCTGAAAATGTTTAAGCTTCATTTCCAGAAGAGGAAGTGTACTCTGCACTTTCAGAATTGTGAGGTAAGTGCAATAAAACGAAGTTTTACTAATTGAAATAATATGGTGTGCTCATCACAACAAAGGCAACACCAGCAATTAGAGATATACCAGACAACACACACAGGAACAGTACATGGCATCAATGCCTAGGGAAAATTGTCCTCACAGAAATATCATGGAACTTTGTACACCCAATTGTCTAAAATTTTCACTTATCAAAGCCCTATAATTCTATACTAGATACCTGATATTACTTGACCAGTAGAGATAAAGAAGTATAGTAAAAGAAACAGGAAGTACCATTTTCAGTTCCAAAGAGTTTGAAGGCCTAAAAAATAAGCTTTCAAATATCTAGGCTGCAAAAAGCTACCAGAGCAAGTATTGAAACCTCAGGTGAGGAAAACATGAAGTACAACAGTGTCTCAGAATCACAAAAGGCAGTATACCGGGAAAGGGAAGAGAAACTCTAAAAACTAGCCAAACAATATCAGAAAACCCATGGATGAGACAATACCAGGGCTAAAGTCAGTCCAAAGCAGACTTGATAATGCAGATGGACTCGTGAAAGTCTGTGAAGTCAGGGGAACAGAAATTCCTCGATCAGAAGAAGATATAGGGAAATGAAGTGCAAACCTATGCAAACAATGCTGTTGAAGCCTGGGGTAAGACAAAGCATGAAAGAGTATGTTTCGTAAGAGACCCAGATGGAAAAGCAAGATTAGCAAAAAAATCCTGAAAAGATAATTGTAGAACATTCAGGCTGATACATTCTGAAAGACAAGAAAGTATCATCTATACGAATTCAGTATCTAAAAAGCGTCCAAAAGAGTTGGAATCCCAATAGACCTAATTGCAGCTGTATAATTCAAATCAACAAAGTTCATGATCACCCCAGTGATTTAAAATGCATCTAGAGGAAAGCAATTTAGTCACAACAGAACCTCCAGAGGGGTTTCAGCTCATATCTCGGCAGAAATATTGCAGAACAGGGAGGAGTGCAAGGACATAGGCCATATCCTGAATGAGAAAAAGCTGTAATCATGGGTAGCCTATGCCACATAACTGACATATCTAATAACGGCAGAGCTAGTGAAATTCACAGACCAGCAAAGCTTAAAAGAATTCAGCAGTTCAAAACTTATCCTAAAAGAAAGATTGAGAATTCTACCCTGAATAGAAAAGTAGCAAGATGAAATGGGAATAAGAAAATTCATTATTGGAAATGCAAGAAGAGCGTGAGTTACAAACAAGAAACAAGAAGAAGGCAAGGAGGACATCAAAGCCATAAGATGGGAGAGGGCAGCAGGAAATCATAGGTGATTTTAAGCACTATCTTAAGTGATTCACATATATGACTCTCTGATTGAAGCAAACGGAGTGATGCATGTCCTAAAGTGTTTGCAAACCCAACAACAAGCAAACAAACAAACAATCAAACAAAAAGAGAGACACCAAAAGGGTACGGTTGGCTGACATATACCAAAGAAACCATGAGTATTCAAAACGAAATACTCAAAGTGATGTCAAGGTTCATTCAGCACGCACCTACCCAGTATTTCAGCTTAAATGTACTCAACACACTTGTATTCAGAACACAGACACGTGCATTAATATTCATTAATTTTGATCCAAAGACCATATCGTGACCAAATCCAAATGCGATTTTGAATAAGATTTGGTCATAGTCCGTGATATAGATTTACAATTCTTCCAAAAGCAAGAATGAATGAAATATTCTACACTAAGAAGGGAAGAAACGGCATAAGCCTATAACAAAGACAAGTAGCTCTGCAAAACTGTACTAAGAGCAAACGAGACAGACAGTAAAGTGCACATTGGGATTGGTTTAATTTCTCGGAATTTCAGCCCCCATGAAACAAGTGGATCCATTTTCTGAGAGTGTGGGTCTTTCAGCAGAAAGCAACAGACGGATATGTATTCTGGGTGAATGGATATTACACAAACATGAGTTTCCTTTAGTGGGTCTTGGTGTACTGTGAGCTGTTAGAAAGTTTCTACACGTGTGAATCCATAAACTAAAAATGGACACACTTCCACCGTTTGTACTGTATATACAGATATGAACCAAAGGGAAGAGGGCAGATAAAAGTACAGTGGCACGCTATTGGATAGAATCACATTTAACTTAGGAACCTCTCGTTTGATGCAGCACCTCCCCCAACACTGACAATATTCATCAACATTTGGGGATGGCAGTTACCCGTTGGATTCTAGGTGGAATCTTGGTGTGTACCACGAAGCTGGTTGTGGCTGGTGGATCCAAGGTAACTGGGCAGAATTCTGTGGGTGGATCAGTGTGATGGAGGGGCTGCCGCCCTTTGTGGAGATTGGCTTAGTTCTTTAGTTCGGGACGCTGTGTAAGTTCAAGATAATGCTGCTGCCCAAAAACCTAAGTTCACGGGTAAGTTTCCAGAAATTGAGAGGGCAGACAGTGCACGATCTGCCTGTCATCAACTTACTGGTGAGGCTCCGAGGTACCTTCAGACTTGCCCAGTCCTGTTGAAGTCGACTTTATGGGAGACACGAAGAGAAGCTGGCAGAAAAGCTGGCTGCACGGATTGAGGAGAGATGCGAACATATTGATGAGAGTTGTTCCGCTACAAAGGAGAATACCGGCATGGAGACATCTCTAGAGAATACCAGGCTCGAAAGACATTCATGAGACCTACTGAACATCTGTGAAACTGGCAGAAACATTCGGAGTGTCAACGTGCACTTGAGAAAGTCACTCAATTCTCTGCTCCAAGAACGGCTCCAAGATTCCTGACGTCTAAAAGAGAAGAGATGGCAGAGATAATAAAAGCGCTCATGTTCTTGGAAGAGGTCATGAGAATCCACAGGTCCCAAGGGGCATTTACAAACCATTCAGACCAAAATGCACCAAGCCCAGTTAAGCAATTTCCCAGGTTTGGGCCTTGCTATCAAGCACTTATTCTTCCCTCCCCTCCACTCAGGCATCCATTTTAAAGGATCAGAACCTGAGCTGCAATGAAGCCAATAGGAGAACTGCAAGCCCCTCCTAGAATCAGAGTTCCTCCAACTTCACACTCTGTGAACAACAGTGAACCCCTGAAATGTCAAATACTCTCGCCTAAAATAGTTGGGAATTGAATACTTAGCTCACACAAAGAAATGATGACCTTCCCCTAGATTCAGCAAATGCTGGGTTTAGGTCTTGTCTGGAGTGAAGGGAGTGTGGTAAGTGAGAGGAATCTTTGACTGAACTTGAATATGTACAAGGCCTCAGTGTTTCAAGACAGTATAGGTAAATATTATGTCAGATAGTGACCTGAAGTGTAAAAGTCGTGAAAGCCTTTAAAGACACAGATTTGGTGGACCGTCTTTCTCTTCAGCCAAGCACCGGGTGCACGATATATTGGGGGTGCACACTTGGTTGTGTTTAATTGCTTTACCCAACATGATCGGATGATTAAGCGTTCTCAAAACTGATAGAAGAACACCTGATTTTCAATAGCCTAACAGAGCTGCTGCAGGGTTCTCATAGCTAAAATGCCTGTATGTGCTTTTGGAATCAAGCCTAAATGTATATGTTTTGTTTGGTTTTTCTTGTACTTTCCTAGAGAGGAATGTTACCCTTGAAATGCCAACATTGGCCAGTATGTGTCATTGGGACTATAGGGCACCACATGCACAATGGAAACCCAGGCTCTCGTTTATTTCATGGTTTCAATAGGTACTTCATGGTTCCTGTTGGTGTTGGAGGCTTCAACAGTAAAGAGTTGACATGTCCCCTTCAAAATTTGGACTGTGATTTTACTTTCTATCTGTCTACATATTTCTTAGAGCTGACATAATTTTACAAAACTTGACAAGTCTGACTTATAGGTAAATTTAGTACGTTTGAAACACTAACTTCATTTTCATATAAATTCCAAAACATGTAAATCAATTCTATTGACCTTCTTAAAAACTGCAACTGTCTTATCAACACAATGTCAAAATTGGAGTCTTCGGACAATCCCTCCAACCATGGCTTTATAGAAAACAGAGCTAAACAAACATCACATTTCTGTGAATTACATCTGGAAAGTGTTGATTTATCGATGCCCAGTTGGCAGAGAACCAGTGCAACCTGCGCTCACTCCCTCCCATGTACACAGCAATGTAAACTTCCACTCACCCAGCCCTTGGCACAGGACAATTCCGAATTGTGGTCTGTTACTTCCAAAGACAGGCTGAGGCCTCAGAAACCCTGGAAGCAGGAGAAGGCAAAGTAGAGAATGGAAATCTGTGCAGGATCTGACCTCTGCTGATGGAGCAGCAAAGGTTAAACTCTATTTTACTTGGACGCACACTCTCAAGCGGACAGCACACATGAGACTGTAGGTAATGCGCTGAGTGTTAGAAGAGTGCATAACAGATGCTTGGCTGACATAACTCCTAGAAATCAGCACAAAATATCCCCACAACTGATTCTGAGACCAAGATCCGATCTGCCAAACTTGAGCTAGCAGAGGCAGCGGAAAATGAGGTATAGAGCTACGGATAATGGCACACGCTGAGTCTCAGGGATCGGGAGTCCATTTTGGGTTGTGGTGGGTTCTATCAAGAGAGCAAACCGACCTGTTACCCCAGTAAGAAAGCAACCACATTGGCGTGTGAGGTTGAGAGTTTCGATATGTGCCATGGCCACATCCACTGCATTTTGCAGGCCCAGGATCAATTTGGCAATTTGCCAATACAGCATGTGTGGGGCTCAAATAGAGAAGCCGTGCATCTGGTCTGAGGGATTCAGTGGCCCTTGGGTTTGAAATCAGTATTAAATCTTCAGGATTTGCTACAGAAATAACCTGGACAGCGATTACGGATTGGTTTGAGGAAGAGAATTCGGTACAGCTCTGTGGTTGCATTGGTGCACCCATGACCCAAGGATGAGGGATCAAGGGAGAGTGGTCAAAGTCCACAACGTGAGAAGTTGAAGCATTTCTTCAGCATTATCTCCCAAATGCAGATGCTACATTTTGGATGGCACTGAAATTGTACTGCCCAGAGGACACAAAGATCGGTCTGCGGGATCATTCCAGCATGCCCTGATGTATGACATCCATACATATGTTTCCACTGTTGTTTCTGTAGACAGAGAAGCTCTGGCAATAACTGGTAACTTGGGACTTTCCCATGGCAATTGAAAGCACAAGCATACTCTAAGCTTGCTGTTTTGGAAAGACTCCAAGATGACGTACAGCAGAATGCCGAGCTGAAAAGCTTTAAGCTTCATTTCCAGAAGAGGAAGTGTACTCTGCACTTTCAGAATTGTGAGGTAAGTGCAATAAAACGAAGTATTAATAATTGAAATAATATTGTGGGCTCATCACAACAAAGGCAACACAAGCATTTAGAAATATACCAGACAACACACACAGGAAAAGGACATGGCATCAATGCCTAGGGAAAATTATCCTCAAAAAAATACCATGGATCTTTGTACACCCAATGGTCTAAAATTTTCCCTTAACAAAGCCCTATACATCTATATTAGATACCTGTTATTACTTGACCAGTAGAGGTAAAGAAGTATAGTAAAAGAAACAGGAAGTACCATTTTCAGTTCCAAAGAGTTTGAAGGCCCAAATATTAAGCTTTCAAACATCTAGACTGCAAAACGCTAACAGAGCTAGTATTGAAAACTGAGGTGAGGAAAACATGAAGTACAACAGTGTCTCAGAATCACAAAAGGCAGTATACCGGGAAAGGGGAAGAGAAACTCTAAAAACGAGCAAAATAATACCAGAAAACCCAAGGATGAGACAATACCAGGGCTAAAGTCAGTCCAAAGCAGACTTGATAATGCAGACGGACTCGTGAAAGACTGTGAAGCCAGGGGAACAGAAATCCCTCGATCAGAAGAAGACATACAAAAAGAAGTGCAAATCAATGCAAACATTGCTGTTGAAGCCTGGGGTAAGACAAAGCATGAAAGAGTATGATTCGTAAGAGTCCCAGATGGAAAATCAAGATTAACAAAAAAAAGCCTGAAAAGATAATTGTAGAAAAGTCAGACTGAAACATGCTGAAAGACAAGAAAGAATCATCTATACGATTTCAGGAACTACACAGCGTCCAAAGGAGTTGGAATCCCAATAGACCTACTTGCAGCTGTATAATTCAAATCAACAAAGTTCATGAGCACCCCAGTGATTTAAAATGCATCTAGAGGAAAGCAACTTATTCACAACAGAACCTCCAGAGGGGTTTCAGCTCATATCTCGGCAGAAATATTGCAGAACAGGGAGGAGTGCAAGGACATAGGCAATATCCTGAATGAGAAAAAGCTGTAATCATTGGTAGCCTATGCCACATGACTGCCATTTCTAATAACGGCAGAGCTAGGGAAATTCACAGACCAGCAAAGCTTAAAAGAATTCAGCAGTTCAAAACTTATCCTAAAAGAATGATTGAGAATTATACCCTGAAGAGAAAAGTAGCAAGATGAAATGGAAATTAGAAAAACCATCATTGGAAATGCAAGAAGAGCGTGAGTTACAAACAAGAAACAAGAACAAGGCAAGGAGGACATCAAAGCCATAAGATGGGAGATGGTAGCAGGAAATCATAGGTGATTTTAAGCACTATCTTAAGTGATTCACATATATGAATCTCTGATTGAAGCAAACGGAGTGATGCATGGCCTAATGTGTTTGCAAAACCAACAACAAGCAAACAAACAAACAATCAAACAAACAAACAGACACCAATAGGGTACGGTTGGCTGACATATACCACAGAAACCATGAGTATTCAAAACAAAATTCTCAAAGTGATGTCAAGGATCATTCAGCACGCACCGACCCACTATCGCAGCTTAAATGTACTCAACACACTTGTATTCAGAACACAGACACGTGCATTAATATTCATAAATATTGATTCAAAAGAGCATATCGTGACTTAACCCAAATGCCGATTTTGAATAAGATTTGTTCATAGTCCTTGATATAGACTTACAATTCTTCCAACAGCAAGAATGAATGCCATATTCTACCCTAAGTAGAGAAGAAACGGCATAAGCCTATAACAAAGACAAGTAGCTCTGCAAAACTGTACTAAGAGCAAACGAGTCAGACAGTAAAGTGCACATTCGGATTGGTTTAATTTCTCGGAATTTCAGCCCCCATGAAACAATTGGATCCATTTACTGAGAGCATGGGTGTTTCAGCAGAAAGCAACAGACGGATATGTATTCTAGGTGAATGGATATTACACAAACATGAGTTTCTTTCAGTGGGGTCTCAGTGTAATGTGAGCTGTTAGAAAGTTTCAAGACGTGTGAAACCGTAAACTAAAAATGGACACACTTCCCTCCGTTTGTACTGTATATACAGATCTGAACCAAAGGGAAGAGGGCAGATAAAAGGACAGTGGCACGCTAGTGGATAGAATCACATTTAACTTAGTAACCTCTCGTTTGATGCAGCCCCTCCCCCAACACTGACAATATTCATCAACCATTGGGGATGGCAGTTACCGGTTGGAATCTAGGTGGAATCTTGGTGTGTACCACGAAGCTGGTTGTGGCTGGTGGATCCAAGGTAACTGGGCAGAATTCTGTGGGTGGATCAGTGTGATGGAGGGGCTGCCGCCCTTTGTGGAGATTGGCTTAGTTCTTTTGTTCGGGACGCTGTGTAAGTTCGAGATAATGCTGCTGCCCAAAAACCTAAGTTCACGAGTAAGTTTCCAGAAATTGAGAGGGCAGACAGTGCACGATCTGCCTGTCATCAACTTACTGGTGAGGCTCCGAGGTACCTTCAGACTTGCCCAGTCCTGTTGAAATCGATTTTATGGGAGACACGAAGAGAAGCTGGCAGAAAAGCTGGCTGCACAGATTGAGGAGAGATGCGAACATATTGATGAGAGTTGTTCCGCTACAAAGGAGAATACCGGCATGGAGACATCTCTAGAGAATACCAGGCTCGAAAGACATTCATGAGACCTACTGAACATCTGTGAAACTGGCAGAAACATTCGGAGTGTCAACGTGCACTTGAGAAAGTCACTCAATTCTCTGCTCCAAGAACGGCTCCAAGATTCCTGACGTCTAAAAGAGAAGAGATGGCAGAGATAATAAAAGCGCTCATGTTCTTGGAAGAGGTCATGAGAATCCACAGGTCCCAAGGGGCATTTACAAACCATTCAGACCAAAATGCACCAAGCCCAGTTAAGCATTTTCCCAGGTTTGGGCCTTGCTATCAATCACTTATTCTTCCCTCCCCTCCACTCAGGCATCCATTTTAAAGGATCAGAACCTGAGCTGCAATGAAGCCAATAGGAGAACTGCAACCCCTCCTAGAATCAGAGTTCCTCCAACTTCACACTCTGTGAACAACAGTGAAACCCTGAAATGTCAAATACTCTCGCCTAAAATAGTTGGGAATTGAATACTTAGCTCACACAAAGAAATGATGACCTTCCCCTAGATTCAGCAAATGCTGGGTTTATGTCTTGTCTGGGGTGAAGGGAGTGTGGTAAGTGAGAGGAATCTTTGACTGAACTTCAATATATAATAGGCCTCAGTGTTTCAAGACAGTATAGGTAAATATTATGTCAGATAATGACCTGAAGGGTAAAAGACGTGAAAGCCTTTAAAGACACAGGTTTGGTGGACCGTCTTTCTCTTCAGCCAAGCACTGGGTGCACGATATATTGGGGGTACAGACTTGGATGTGTTAAATTGCTTTACCCAACGTTATCGGATGATTAAGCGTTCTCAACACTGATAGAAGAACACCTGATTTTCAATAGCCTAACAGAGCTGCTGCAGGGTTCTCATAGCTAAAATGCCTGTATGTGCTTTTGGAATCAAGCCTAAATGTATATGTTTTGTTTGGTTTTTCTTGTACTTTCCTAGAGAGGAATGTTACCATTGAAATGCCAACATTGGCCAGTATGTGTCATTGGGAGTATAGGGCACCACATGCACAACGGAAACCCAGGCTCTCGTTTATTTCATGGTTTCAATAGGTACTTCATGGTTCCTGTTGGTGTTGGAGGCTTCAACAGTAAAGAGTTGACATGTCCCCTTCAAAATTTGGACTGTGATTTTACTTTCTATCTGTCTACATATTTCTTAGAGCTGACATAATTTTACAAAACTTGACAAGTCTGACTTATAGGTAAATTTAGTACGTTTGAAACACTAACTACATTTTCATATAAATTCCAAAACTTGTAAATCAATTCTATTGACCTTCTTAAAAACTGCAACTGTCTTATCAACACAATGTCAAAATTGGAGTCTTCGGACAATCCCTCCAACCATGGCTTTATAGAAAACAGAGCTAAACAAACATCACATTTCTGTGAATTACATCTGGAAAGTGTTGATTTATCGATGCCCAGTTGGCAGAGAACCAGTGCAACCTGCGCTCACTCCCTCCCATGTACACAGCAATGTAAACTTCCACTCACCCAGCCCTTGGCACAGGACAATTCCGAATTGTGGTCTGTTACTTCCAAAGACAGGCTGAGGCCTCAGAAACCCTGGAAGCAGGAGAAGGCAAAGTAGAGAATGGAAATCTGTGCAGGATCTGACCTCTGCTGATGGAGCAGCAAAGGTTAAACTCTATTTTACTTGGACGCACACTCTCAAGCGGACAGCACACATGAGACTGTAGGTAATGCGCTGAGTGTTAGAAGAGTGCATAGCAGATGCTTGGCTGACATAACTCCTAGAAATCAGCACAAAATATCCCCACAACTGATTCTGAGACCAAGATCCGATCTGCCAAACTTGAGCTAGCAGAGGCAGCGGAAAATGAGGTATAGAGCTACAGATAATGGCACACGCTGAGTCTCAGGGATCGGGAGTCCATTTTGGGTTGTGGTGGGTTCTATCAAGAGAGCAAACCGACCTGTTACCCCAGTAAGAAAGCAACCACATTGGCGTGTGAGGTTGAGAGTTTCGATATGTGCCATGGCCACATCCACTGCATTTTGCAGGCCCAGGATCAATTTGGCAATTTGCCAATACAGCATGTGTGGGGCTCAAATAGAGAAGCCGTGCATCTGGTCTGAGGGATTCAGTGGCCCTTGGGTTTGAAATCAGTATTAAATCTTCAGGATTTGCTACAGAAATAACCTGGACAGCGATTACGGATTGGTTTGAGGAGGAGAATTCGGTACAGCTCTGTGGTTGCATTGGTGCACCCATGACCCAAGGATGAGGGATCAAGGGAGAGTGGTCAAAGTCCACAACGTGAGAAGTTGAAGCATTTCTTCAGCATTATCTCCCAAATGCAGATGCTACATTTTGGATGGCACTGAAATTGTACTGCCCAGAGGACACAAAGATCGGTCTGCGGGATCATTCCAGCATGCCCTGATGTATGACATCCATACATATGTTTCCACTGTTGTTTCTGTAGACAGAGAAGCTCTGGCAATAACTGGTAACTTGGGACATTCCCATGGCAATTGAAAGCACAAGCATACTCTAAGCTTGCTGTTTTGGAAAGACTCCAAGATGACGTACAGCAGAATGCCGAGCTGAAAAGCTTTAAGCTTCATTTCCAGAAGAGGAAGTGTACTCTGCACTTTCAGAATTGTGAGGTAAGTGCAATAAAACGAAGTATTAATAATTGAAATAATATTGTGGGCTCATCACAACAAAGGCAACACAAGCATTTAGAGATATACCAGACAACACACACAGGAAAAGGACATGGCATCAATGCCTAGGGAAAATTATCCTCAAAAAAATATCATGGATCTTTGTACACCCAATGGTCTAAAATTTTCCCTTAACAAAGCCCTATACATCTATATTAGATACCTGTTATTACTTGACCAGTAGAGGTAAAGAAGTATAGTAAAAGAAACAGGAAGTACCATTTTCAGTTCCAAAGAGTTTGAAGGCCCAAAAATTAAGCTTTCAAACATCTAGACTGCAAAACGCTAACAGAGCTAGTATTGAAAACTGAGGTGAGGAAAACATGAAGTACAACAGTGTCTCAGAATCACAAAAGGCAGTATACCGGGAAAGGGGAAGAGAAACTCTAAAAACGAGCAAAATAATACCAGAAAACCCAAGGATGAGACAATACCAGGGCTAAAGTCAGTCCAAAGCAGACTTGATAATGCAGACGGACTCGTGAAAGACTGTGAAGCCAGGGGAACAGAAATCCCTCGATCAGAAGAAGACATACAAAAAGAAGTGCAAATCAATGCAAACATTGCTGTTGAAGCCTGGGGTAAGACAAAGCATGAAAGAGTATGATTCGTAAGAGTCCCAGATGGAAAATCAAGATTAACAAAAAAAAGCCTGAAAAGATAATTGTAGAAAAGTCAGACTGAAACATGCTGAAAGACAAGAAAGAATCATCTATACGATTTCAGGAACTACACAGCGTCCAAAGGAGTTGGAATCCCAATAGACCTACTTGCAGCTGTATAATTCAAATCAACAAAGTTCATGAGCACCCCAGTGATTTAAAATGCATCTAGAGGAAAGCAACTTATTCACAACAGAACCTCCAGAGGGGTTTCAGCTCATATCTCGGCAGAAATATTGCAGAACAGGGAGGAGTGCAAGGACATAGGCAATATCCTGAATGAGAAAAAGCTGTAATCATTGGTAGCCTATGCCACATGACTGCCATTTCTAATAACGGCAGAGCTAGGGAAATTCACAGACCAGCAAAGCTTAAAAGAATTCAGCAGTTCAAAACTTATCCTAAAAGAATGATTGAGAATTATACCCTGAAGAGAAAAGTAGCAAGATGAAATGGAAATTAGAAAAACCATCATTGGAAATGCAAGAAGAGCGTGAGTTACAAACAAGAAACAAGAACAAGGCAAGGAGGACATCAAAGCCATAAGATGGGAGATGGTAGCAGGAAATCATAGGTGATTTTAAGCACTATCTTAAGTGATTCACATATATGAATCTCTGATTGAAGCAAACGGAGTGATGCATGGCCTAATGTGTTTGCAAAACCAACAACAAGCAAACAAACAAACAATCAAACAAACAAACAGACACCAATAGGGTACGGTTGGCTGACATATACCACAGAAACCATGAGTATTCAAAACAAAATTCTCAAAGTGATGTCAAGGATCATTCAGCACGCACCGACCCACTATCGCAGCTTAAATGTACTCAACACACTTGTATTCAGAACACAGACACGTGCATTAATATTCATAAATATTGATTCAAAAGAGCATATCGTGACTTAACCCAAATGCCGATTTTGAATAAGATTTGTTCATAGTCCTTGATATAGACTTACAATTCTTCCAACAGCAAGAATGAATGCCATATTCTACCCTAAGTAGAGAAGAAACGGCATAAGCCTATAACAAAGACAAGTAGCTCTGCAAAACTGTACTAAGAGCAAACGAGTCAGACAGTAAAGTGCACATTGGGATTGGTTTAATTTCTCGGAATTTCAGCCCCCATGAAACAATTGGATCCATTTACTGAGAGCATGGGTGTTTCAGCAGAAAGCAACAGACGGATATGTATTCTAGGTGAATGGATATTACACAAACATGAGTTTCTTTCAGTGGGGTCTCAGTGTAATGTGAGCTGTTAGAAAGTTTCAAGACGTGTGAAACCGTAAACTAAAAATGGACACACTTCCCTCCGTTTGTACTGTATATACAGATCTGAACCAAAGGGAAGAGGGCAGATAAAAGGACAGTGGCACGCTAGTGGATAGAATCACATTTAACTTAGTAACCTCTCGTTTGATGCAGCCCCTCCCCCAACACTGACAATATTCATCAACCATTGGGGATGGCAGTTACCGGTTGGAATCTAGGTGGAATCTTGGTGTGTACCACGAAGCTGGTTGTGGCTGGTGGATCCAAGGTAACTGGGCAGAATTCTGTGGGTGGATCAGTGTGATGGAGGGGCTGCCGCCCTTTGTGGAGATTGGCTTAGTTCTTTTGTTCGGGACGCTGTGTAAGTTCGAGATAATGCTGCTGCCCAAAAACCTAAGTTCACGAGTAAGTTTCCAGAAATTGAGAGGGCAGACAGTGCACGATCTGCCTGTCATCAACTTACTGGTGAGGCTCCGAGGTACCTTCAGACTTGCCCAGTCCTGTTGAAATCGATTTTATGGGAGACACGAAGAGAAGCTGGCAGAAAAGCTGGCTGCACAGATTGAGGAGAGATGCGAACATATTGATGAGAGTTGTTCCGCTACAAAGGAGAATACCGGCATGGAGACATCTCTAGAGAATACCAGGCTCGAAAGACATTCATGAGACCTACTGAACATCTGTGAAACTGGCAGAAACATTCGGAGTGTCAACGTGCACTTGAGAAAGTCACTCAATTCTCTGCTCCAAGAACGGCTCCAAGATTCCTGACGTCTAAAAGAGAAGAGATGGCAGAGATAATAAAAGCGCTCATGTTCTTGGAAGAGGTCATGAGAATCCACAGGTCCCAAGGGGCATTTACAAACCATTCAGACCAAAATGCACCAAGCCCAGTTAAGCATTTTCCCAGGTTTGGGCCTTGCTATCAAGCACTTATTCTTCCCTCCCCTCCACTCAGGCATCCATTTTAAAGGATCAGAACCTGAGCTGCAATGAAGCCAATAGGAGAACTGCAACCCCTCCTAGAATCAGAGTTCCTCCAACTTCACACTCTGTGAACAACAGTGAAACCCTGAAATGTCAAATACTCTCGCCTAAAATAGTTGGGAATTGAATACTTAGCTCACACAAAGAAATGATGACCTTCCCCTAGATTCAGCAAATGCTGGGTTTATGTCTTGTCTGGGGTGAAGGGAGTGTGGTAAGTGAGAGGAATCTTTGACTGAACTTCAATATATAATAGGCCTCAGTGTTTCAAGACAGTATAGGTAAATATTATGTCAGATAATGACCTGAAGGGTAAAAGACGTGAAAGCCTTTAAAGACACAGGTTTGGTGGACCGTCTTTCTCTTCAGCCAAGCACTGGGTGCACGATATATTGGGGGTACAGACTTGGATGTGTTAAATTGCTTTACCCAACGTTATCGGATGATTAAGCGTTCTCAACACTGATAGAAGAACACCTGATTTTCAATAGCCTAACAGAGCTGCTGCAGGGTTCTCATAGCTAAAATGCCTGTATGTGCTTTTGGAATCAAGCCTAAATGTATATGTTTTGTTTGGTTTTTCTTGTACTTTCCTAGAGAGGAATGTTACCCTTGAAATGCCAACATTGGCCAGTATGTGTCATTGGGAGTATAGGGCACCACATGCACAACGGAAACCCAGGCTCTCGTTTATTTCATGGTTTCAATAGGTACTTCATGGTTCCTGTTGGTGTTGGAGGCTTCAACAGTAAAGAGTTGACATGTCCCCTTCAAAATTTGGACTGTGATTTTACTTTCTATCTGTCTACATATTTCTTAGAGCTGACATAATTTTACAAAACTTGACAAGTCTGACTTATAGGTAAATTTAGTACGTTTGAAACACTAACTACATTTTCATATAAATTCCAAAACTTGTAAATCAATTCTATTGACCTTCTTAAAAACTGCAACTGTCTTATCAACACAATGTCAAAATTGGAGTCTTCGGACAATCCCTCCAACCATGGCTTTATAGAAAACAGAGCTAAACAAACATCACATTTCTGTGAATTACATCTGGAAAGTGTTGATTTATCGATGCCCAGTTGGCAGAGAACCAGTGCAACCTGCGCTCACTCCCTCCCATGTACACAGCAATGTAAACTTCCACTCACCCAGCCCTTGGCACAGGACAATTCCGAATTGTGGTCTGTTACTTCCAAAGACAGGCTGAGGCCTCAGAAACCCTGGAAGCAGGAGAAGGCAAAGTAGAGAATGGAAATCTGTGCAGGATCTGACCTCTGCTGATGGAGCAGCAAAGGTTAAACTCTATTTTACTTGGACGCACACTCTCAAGCGGACAGCACACATGAGACTGTAGGTAATGCGCTGAGTGTTAGAAGAGTGCATAGCAGATGCTTGGCTGACATAACTCCTAGAAATCAGCACAAAATATCCCCACAACTGATTCTGAGACCAAGATCCGATCTGCCAAACTTGAGCTAGCAGAGGCAGCGGAAAATGAGGTATAGAGCTACAGATAATGGCACACGCTGAGTCTCAGGGATCGGGAGTCCATTTTGGGTTGTGGTGGGTTCTATCAAGAGAGCAAACCGACCTGTTACCCCAGTAAGAAAGCAACCACATTGGCGTGTGAGGTTGAGAGTTTCGATATGTGCCATGGCCACATCCACTGCATTTTGCAGGCCCAGGATCAATTTGGCAATTTGCCAATACAGCATGTGTGGGGCTCAAATAGAGAAGCCGTGCATCTGGTCTGAGGGATTCAGTGGCCCTTGGGTTTGAAATCAGTATTAAATCTTCAGGATTTGCTACAGAAATAACCTGGACAGCGATTACGGATTGGTTTGAGGAGGAGAATTCGGTACAGCTCTGTGGTTGCATTGGTGCACCCATGACCCAAGGATGAGGGATCAAGGGAGAGTGGTCAAAGTCCACAACGTGAGAAGTTGAAGCATTTCTTCAGCATTATCTCCCAAATGCAGATGCTACATTTTGGATGGCACTGAAATTGTACTGCCCAGAGGACACAAAGATCGGTCTGCGGGATCATTCCAGCATGCCCTGATGTATGACATCCATACATATGTTTCCACTGTTGTTTCTGTAGACAGAGAAGCTCTGGCAATAACTGGTAACTTGGGACATTCCCATGGCAATTGAAAGCACAAGCATACTCTAAGCTTGCTGTTTTGGAAAGACTCCAAGATGACGTACAGCAGAATGCCGAGCTGAAAAGCTTTAAGCTTCATTTCCAGAAGAGGAAGTGTACTCTGCACTTTCAGAATTGTGAGGTAAGTGCAATAAAACGAAGTATTAATAATTGAAATAATATTGTGGGCTCATCACAACAAAGGCAACACAAGCATTTAGAGATATACCAGACAACACACACAGGAAAAGGACATGGCATCAATGCCTAGGGAAAATTATCCTCAAAAAAATATCATGGATCTTTGTACACCCAATGGTCTAAAATTTTCCCTTAACAAAGCCCTATACATCTATATTAGATACCTGTTATTACTTGACCAGTAGAGGTAAAGAAGTATAGTAAAAGAAACAGGAAGTACCATTTTCAGTTCCAAAGAGTTTGAAGGCCCAAAAATTAAGCTTTCAAACATCTAGACTGCAAAACGCTAACAGAGCTAGTATTGAAAACTGAGGTGAGGAAAACATGAAGTACAACAGTGTCTCAGAATCACAAAAGGCAGTATACCGGGAAAGGGGAAGAGAAACTCTAAAAACGAGCAAAATAATACCAGAAAACCCAAGGATGAGACAATACCAGGGCTAAAGTCAGTCCAAAGCAGACTTGATAATGCAGACGGACTCGTGAAAGACTGTGAAGCCAGGGGAACAGAAATCCCTCGATCAGAAGAAGACATACAAAAAGAAGTGCAAATCAATGCAAACATTGCTGTTGAAGCCTGGGGTAAGACAAAGCATGAAAGAGTATGATTCGTAAGAGTCCCAGATGGAAAATCAAGATTAACAAAAAAAAGCCTGAAAAGATAATTGTAGAAAAGTCAGACTGAAACATGCTGAAAGACAAGAAAGAATCATCTATACGATTTCAGGAACTACACAGCGTCCAAAGGAGTTGGAATCCCAATAGACCTACTTGCAGCTGTATAATTCAAATCAACAAAGTTCATGAGCACCCCAGTGATTTAAAATGCATCTAGAGGAAAGCAACTTATTCACAACAGAACCTCCAGAGGGGTTTCAGCTCATATCTCGGCAGAAATATTGCAGAACAGGGAGGAGTGCAAGGACATAGGCAATATCCTGAATGAGAAAAAGCTGTAATCATTGGTAGCCTATGCCACATGACTGCCATTTCTAATAACGGCAGAGCTAGGGAAATTCACAGACCAGCAAAGCTTAAAAGAATTCAGCAGTTCAAAACTTATCCTAAAAGAATGATTGAGAATTATACCCTGAAGAGAAAAGTAGCAAGATGAAATGGAAATTAGAAAAACCATCATTGGAAATGCAAGAAGAGCGTGAGTTACAAACAAGAAACAAGAACAAGGCAAGGAGGACATCAAAGCCATAAGATGGGAGATGGTAGCAGGAAATCATAGGTGATTTTAAGCACTATCTTAAGTGATTCACATATATGACTCTCTGATTGAAGCAAACGGAGTGATGCATGGCCTAATGTGTTTGCAAAACCAACAACAAGCAAACAAACAAACAATCAAACAAACAAACAGACACCAATAGGGTACGGTTGGCTGACATATACCACAGAAACCATGAGTATTCAAAACAAAATTCTCAAAGTGATGTCAAGGATCATTCAGCACGCACCGACCCACTATCGCAGCTTAAATGTACTCAACACACTTGTATTCAGAACACAGACACGTGCATTAATATTCATAAATATTGATTCAAAAGAGCATATCGTGACTTAACCCAAATGCCGATTTTGAATAAGATTTGTTCATAGTCCTTGATATAGACTTACAATTCTTCCAACAGCAAGAATGAATGCCATATTCTACCCTAAGTAGAGAAGAAACGGCATAAGCCTATAACAAAGACAAGTAGCTCTGCAAAACTGTACTAAGAGCAAACGAGTCAGACAGTAAAGTGCACATTCGGATTGGTTTAATTTCTCGGAATTTCAGCCCCCATGAAACAATTGGATCCATTTACTGAGAGCATGGGTGTTTCAGCAGAAAGCAACAGACGGATATGTATTCTAGGTGAATGGATATTACACAAACATGAGTTTCTTTCAGTGGGGTCTCAGTGTAATGTGAGCTGTTAGAAAGTTTCAAGACGTGTGAAACCGTAAACTAAAAATGGACACACTTCCCTCCGTTTGTACTGTATATACAGATCTGAACCAAAGGGAAGAGGGCAGATAAAAGGACAGTGGCACGCTAGTGGATAGAATCACATTTAACTTAGTAACCTCTCGTTTGATGCAGCCCCTCCCCCAACACTGACAATATTCATCAACCATTGGGGATGGCAGTTACCGGTTGGAATCTAGGTGGAATCTTGGTGTGTACCACGAAGCTGGTTGTGGCTGGTGGATCCAAGGTAACTGGGCAGAATTCTGTGGGTGGATCAGTGTGATGGAGGGGCTGCCGCCCTTTGTGGAGATTGGCTTAGTTCTTTTGTTCGGGACGCTGTGTAAGTTCGAGATAATGCTGCTGCCCAAAAACCTAAGTTCACGGGTAAGTTTCCAGAAATTGAGAGGGCAGACAGTGCACGATCTGCCTGTCATCAACTTACTGGTGAGGCTCCGAGGTACCTTCAGACTTGCCCAGTCCTGTTGAAATCGATTTTATGGGAGACACGAAGAGAAGCTGGCAGAAAAGCTGGCTGCACAGATTGAGGAGAGATGCGAACATATTGATGAGAGTTGTTCCGCTACAAAGGAGAATACCGGCATGGAGACATCTCTAGAGAATACCAGGCTCGAAAGACATTCATGAGACCTACTGAACATCTGTGAAACTGGCAGAAACATTCGGAGTGTCAACGTGCACTTGAGAAAGTCACTCAATTCTCTGCTCCAAGAACGGCTCCAAGATTCCTGACGTCTAAAAGAGAAGAGATGGCAGAGATAATAAAAGCGCTCATGTTCTTGGAAGAGGTCATGAGAATCCACAGGTCCCAAGGGGCATTTACAAACCATTCAGACCAAAATGCACCAAGCCCAGTTAAGCATTTTCCCAGGTTTGGGCCTTGCTATCAAGCACTTATTCTTCCCTCCCCTCCACTCAGGCATCCATTTTAAAGGATCAGAACCTGAGCTGCAATGAAGCCAATAGGAGAACTGCAACCCCTCCTAGAATCAGAGTTCCTCCAACTTCACACTCTGTGAACAACAGTGAACCCCTGAAATGTCAAATACTCTCGCCTAAAATAGTTGGGAATTGAATACTTAGCTCACACAAAGAAATGATGACCTTCCCCTAGATTCAGCAAATGCTGGGTTTATGTCTTGTCTGGGGTGAAGGGAGTGTGGTAAGTGAGAGGAATCTTTGACTGAACTTCAATATATAATAGGCCTCAGTGTTTCAAGACAGTATAGGTAAATATTATGTCAGATAATGACCTGAAGGGTAAAAGACGTGAAAGCCTTTAAAGACACAGGTTTGGTGGACCGTCTTTCTCTTCAGCCAAGCACTGGGTGCACGATATATTGGGGGTACAGACTTGGATGTGTTAAATTGCTTTACCCAACGTTATCGGATGATTAAGCGTTCTCAACACTGATAGAAGAACACCTGATTTTCAATAGCCTAACAGAGCTGCTGCAGGGTTCTCATATCTAAAATGCCTGTATGTGCTTTTGGAATCAAGCCTAAATGTATATGTTTTGTTTGGTTTTTCTTGTACTTTCCTAGAGAGGAATGTTACCCTTGAAATGCCAACATTGGCCAGTATGTGTCATTGGGAGTATAGGGCACCACATGCACAACGGAAACCCAGGCTCTCGTTTATTTCATGGTTTCAATAGGTACTTCATGGTTCCTGTTGGTGTTGGAGGCTTCAACAGTAAAGAGTTGACATGTCCCCTTCAAAATTTGGACTGTGATTTTACTTTCTATCTGTCTACATATTTCTTAGAGCTGACATAATTTTACAAAACTTGACAAGTCTGACTTATAGGTAAATTTAGTACGTTTGAAACACTAACTACATTTTCATATAAATTCCAAAACTTGTAAATCAATTCTATTGACCTTCTTAAAAACTGCAACTGTCTTATCAACACAATGTCAAAATTGGAGTCTTCGGACAATCCCTCCAACCATGGCTTTATAGAAAACAGAGCTAAACAAACATCACATTTCTGTGAATTACATCTGGAAAGTGTTGATTTATCGATGCCCAGTTGGCAGAGAACCAGTGCAACCTGCGCTCACTCCCTCCCATGTACACAGCAATGTAAACTTCCACTCACCCAGCCCTTGGCACAGGACAATTCCGAATTGTGGTCTGTTACTTCCAAAGACAGGCTGAGGCCTCAGAAACCCTGGAAGCAGGAGAAGGCAAAGTAGAGAATGGAAATCTGTGCAGGATCTGACCTCTGCTGATGGAGCAGCAAAGGTTAAACTCTATTTTACTTGGACGCACACTCTCAAGCGGACAGCACACATGAGACTGTAGGTAATGCGCTGAGTGTTAGAAGAGTGCATAGCAGATGCTTGGCTGACATAACTCCTAGAAATCAGCACAAAATATCCCCACAACTGATTCTGAGACCAAGATCCGATCTGCCAAACTTGAGCTAGCAGAGGCAGCGGAAAATGAGGTATAGAGCTACAGATAATGGCACACGCTGAGTCTCAGGGATCGGGAGTCCATTTTGGGTTGTGGTGGGTTCTATCAAGAGAGCAAACCGACCTGTTACCCCAGTAAGAAAGCAACCACATTGGCGTGTGAGGTTGAGAGTTTCGATATGTGCCATGGCCACATCCACTGCATTTTGCAGGCCCAGGATCAATTTGGCAATTTGCCAATACAGCATGTGTGGGGCTCAAATAGAGAAGCCGTGCATCTGGTCTGAGGGATTCAGTGGCCCTTGGGTTTGAAATCAGTATTAAATCTTCAGGATTTGCTACAGAAATAACCTGGACAGCGATTACGGATTGGTTTGAGGAGGAGAATTCGGTACAGCTCTGTGGTTGCATTGGTGCACCCATGACCCAAGGATGAGGGATCAAGGGAGAGTGGTCAAAGTCCACAACGTGAGAAGTTGAAGCATTTCTTCAGCATTATCTCCCAAATGCAGATGCTACATTTTGGATGGCACTGAAATTGTACTGCCCAGAGGACACAAAGATCGGTCTGCGGGATCATTCCAGCATGCCCTGATGTATGACATCCATACATATGTTTCCACTGTTGTTTCTGTAGACAGAGAAGCTCTGGCAATAACTGGTAACTTGGGACATTCCCATGGCAATTGAAAGCACAAGCATACTCTAAGCTTGCTGTTTTGGAAAGACTCCAAGATGACGTACAGCAGAATGCCGAGCTGAAAAGCTTTAAGCTTCATTTCCAGAAGAGGAAGTGTACTCTGCACTTTCAGAATTGTGAGGTAAGTGCAATAAAACGAAGTATTAATAATTGAAATAATATTGTGGGCTCATCACAACAAAGGCAACACAAGCATTTAGAAATATACCAGACAACACACACAGGAAAAGGACATGGCATCAATGCCTAGGGAAAATTATCCTCAAAAAAATACCATGGATCTTTGTACACCCAATGGTCTAAAATTTTCCCTTAACAAAGCCCTATACATCTATATTAGATACCTGTTATTACTTGACCAGTAGAGGTAAAGAAGTATAGTAAAAGAAACAGGAAGTACCATTTTCAGTTCCAAAGAGTTTGAAGGCCCAAATATTAAACTTTCAAACATCTAGACTGCAAAACGCTAACAGAGCTAGTATTGAAAACTGAGGTGAGGAAAACATGAAGTACAACAGTGTCTCAGAATCACAAAAGGCAGTATACCGGGAAAGGGGAAGAGAAACTCTAAAAACGAGCAAAATAATACCAGAAAACCCAAGGATGAGACAATACCAGGGCTAAAGTCAGTCCAAAGCAGACTTGATAATGCAGACGGACTCGTGAAAGACTGTGAAGCCAGGGGAACAGAAATCCCTCGATCAGAAGAAGACATACAAAAAGAAGTGCAAATCAATGCAAACATTGCTGTTGAAGCCTGGGGTAAGACAAAGCATGAAAGAGTATGATTCGTAAGAGTCCCAGATGGAAAATCAAGATTAACAAAAAAAAGCCTGAAAAGATAATTGTAGAAAAGTCAGACTGAAACATGCTGAAAGACAAGAAAGAATCATCTATACGATTTCAGGAACTACACAGCGTCCAAAGGAGTTGGAATCCCAATAGACCTACTTGCAGCTGTATAATTCAAATCAACAAAGTTCATGAGCACCCCAGTGATTTAAAATGCATCTAGAGGAAAGCAACTTATTCACAACAGAACCTCCAGAGGGGTTTCAGCTCATATCTCGGCAGAAATATTGCAGAACAGGGAGGAGTGCAAGGACATAGGCAATATCCTGAATGAGAAAAAGCTGTAATCATTGGTAGCCTATGCCACATGACTGCCATTTCTAATAACGGCAGAGCTAGGGAAATTCACAGACCAGCAAAGCTTAAAAGAATTCAGCAGTTCAAAACTTATCCTAAAAGAATGATTGAGAATTATACCCTGAAGAGAAAAGTAGCAAGATGAAATGGAAATTAGAAAAACCATCATTGGAAATGCAAGAAGAGCGTGAGTTACAAACAAGAAACAAGAACAAGGCAAGGAGGACATCAAAGCCATAAGATGGGAGATGGTAGCAGGAAATCATAGGTGATTTTAAGCACTATCTTAAGTGATTCACATATATGACTCTCTGATTGAAGCAAACGGAGTGATGCATGGCCTAATGTGTTTGCAAAACCAACAACAAGCAAACAAACAAACAATCAAACAAACAAACAGACACCAATAGGGTACGGTTGGCTGACATATACCACAGAAACCATGAGTATTCAAAACAAAATTCTCAAAGTGATGTCAAGGATCATTCAGCACGCACCGACCCACTATCGCAGCTTAAATGTACTCAACACACTTGTATTCAGAACACAGACACGTGCATTAATATTCATAAATATTGATTCAAAAGAGCATATCGTGACTTAACCCAAATGCCGATTTTGAATAAGATTTGTTCATAGTCCTTGATATAGACTTACAATTCTTCCAACAGCAAGAATGAATGCCATATTCTACCCTAAGTAGAGAAGAAACGGCATAAGCCTATAACAAAGACAAGTAGCTCTGCAAAACTGTACTAAGAGCAAACGAGTCAGACAGTAAAGTGCACATTGGGATTGGTTTAATTTCTCGGAATTTCAGCCCCCATGAAACAATTGGATCCATTTACTGAGAGCATGGGTGTTTCAGCAGAAAGCAACAGACGGATATGTATTCTAGGTGAATGGATATTACACAAACATGAGTTTCTTTCAGTGGGGTCTCAGTGTAATGTGAGCTGTTAGAAAGTTTCAAGACGTGTGAAACCGTAAACTAAAAATGGACACACTTCCCTCCGTTTGTACTGTATATACAGATCTGAACCAAAGGGAAGAGGGCAGATAAAAGGACAGTGGCACGCTAGTGGATAGAATCACATTTAACTTAGTAACCTCTCGTTTGATGCAGCCCCTCCCCCAACACTGACAATATTCATCAACCATTGGGGATGGCAGTTACCGGTTGGAATCTAGGTGGAATCTTGGTGTGTACCACGAAGCTGGTTGTGGCTGGTGGATCCAAGGTAACTGGGCAGAATTCTGTGGGTGGATCAGTGTGATGGAGGGGCTGCCGCCCTTTGTGGAGATTGGCTTAGTTCTTTTGTTCGGGACGCTGTGTAAGTTCGAGATAATGCTGCTGCCCAAAAACCTAAGTTCACGAGTAAGTTTCCAGAAATTGAGAGGGCAGACAGTGCACGATCTGCCTGTCATCAACTTAATGGTGAGGCTCCGAGGTACCTTCAGACTTGCCCAGTCCTGTTGAAATCGATTTTATGGGAGACACGAAGAGAAGCTGGCAGAAAAGCTGGCTGCACAGATTGAGGAGAGATGCGAACATATTGATGAGAGTTGTTCCGCTACAAAGGAGAATACCGGCATGGAGACATCTCTAGAGAATACCAGGCTCGAAAGACATTCATGAGACCTACTGAACATCTGTGAAACTGGCAGAAACATTCGGAGTGTCAACGTGCACTTGAGAAAGTCACTCAATTCTCTGCTCCAAGAACGGCTCCAAGATTCCTGACGTCTAAAAGAGAAGAGATGGCAGAGATAATAAAAGCGCTCATGTTCTTGGAAGAGGTCATGAGAATCCACAGGTCCCAAGGGGCATTTACAAACCATTCAGACCAAAATGCACCAAGCCCAGTTAAGCATTTTCCCAGGTTTGGGCCTTGCTATCAAGCACTTATTCTTCCCTCCCCTCCACTCAGGCATCCATTTTAAAGGATCAGAACCTGAGCTGCAATGAAGCCAATAGGAGAACTGCAACCCCTCCTAGAATCAGAGTTCCTCCAACTTCACACTCTGTGAACAACAGTGAACCCCTGAAATGTCAAATACTCTCGCCTAAAATAGTTGGGAATTGAATACTTAGCTCACACAAAGAAATGATGACCTTCCCCTAGATTCAGCAAATGCTGGGTTTATGTCTTGTCTGGGGTGAAGGGAGTGTGGTAAGTGAGAGGAATCTTTGACTGAACTTCAATATATAATAGGCCTCAGTGTTTCAAGACAGTATAGGTAAATATTATGTCAGATAATGACCTGAAGGGTAAAAGACGTGAAAGCCTTTAAAGACACAGGTTTGGTGGACCGTCTTTCTCTTCAGCCAAGCACTGGGTGCACGATATATTGGGGGTACAGACTTGGATGTGTTAAATTGCTTTACCCAACGTTATCGGATGATTAAGCGTTCTCAACACTGATAGAAGAACACCTGATTTTCAATAGCCTAACAGAGCTGCTGCAGGGTTCTCATATCTAAAATGCCTGTATGTGCTTTTGGAATCAAGCCTAAATGTATATGTTTTGTTTGGTTTTTCTTGTACTTTCCTAGAGAGGAATGTTACCCTTGAAATGCCAACATTGGCCAGTATGTGTCATTGGGAGTATAGGGCACCACATGCACAACGGAAACCCAGGCTCTCGTTTATTTCATGGTTTCAATAGGTACTTCATGGTTCCTGTTGGTGTTGGAGGCTTCAACAGTAAAGAGTTGACATGTCCCCTTCAAAATTTGGACTGTGATTTTACTTTCTATCTGTCTACATATTTCTTAGAGCTGACATAATTTTACAAAACTTGACAAGTCTGACTTATAGGTAAATTTAGTACGTTTGAAACACTAACTACATTTTCATATAAATTCCAAAACTTGTAAATCAATTCTATTGACCTTCTTAAAAACTGCAACTGTCTTATCAACACAATGTCAAAATTGGAGTCTTCGGACAATCCCTCCAACCATGGCTTTATAGAAAACAGAGCTAAACAAACATCACATTTCTGTGAATTACATCTGGAAAGTGTTGATTTATCGATGCCCAGTTGGCAGAGAACCAGTGCAACCTGCGCTCACTCCCTCCCATGTACACAGCAATGTAAACTTCCACTCACCCAGCCCTTGGCACAGGACAATTCCGAATTGTGGTCTGTTACTTCCAAAGACAGGCTGAGGCCTCAGAAACCCTGGAAGCAGGAGAAGGCAAAGTAGAGAATGGAAATCTGTGCAGGATCTGACCTCTGCTGATGGAGCAGCAAAGGTTAAACTCTATTTTACTTGGACGCACACTCTCAAGCGGACAGCACACATGAGACTGTAGGTAATGCGCTGAGTGTTAGAAGAGTGCATAGCAGATGCTTGGCTGACATAACTCCTAGAAATCAGCACAAAATATCCCCACAACTGATTCTGAGACCAAGATCCGATCTGCCAAACTTGAGCTAGCAGAGGCAGCGGAAAATGAGGTATAGAGCTACAGATAATGGCACACGCTGAGTCTCAGGGATCGGGAGTCCATTTTGGGTTGTGGTGGGTTCTATCAAGAGAGCAAACCGACCTGTTACCCCAGTAAGAAAGCAACCACATTGGCGTGTGAGGTTGAGAGTTTCGATATGTGCCATGGCCACATCCACTGCATTTTGCAGGCCCAGGATCAATTTGGCAATTTGCCAATACAGCATGTGTGGGGCTCAAATAGAGAAGCCGTGCATCTGGTCTGAGGGATTCAGTGGCCCTTGGGTTTGAAATCAGTATTAAATCTTCAGGATTTGCTACAGAAATAACCTGGACAGCGATTACGGATTGGTTTGAGGAGGAGAATTCGGTACAGCTCTGTGGTTGCATTGGTGCACCCATGACCCAAGGATGAGGGATCAAGGGAGAGTGGTCAAAGTCCACAACGTGAGAAGTTGAAGCATTTCTTCAGCATTATCTCCCAAATGCAGATGCTACATTTTGGATGGCACTGAAATTGTACTGCCCAGAGGACACAAAGATCGGTCTGCGGGATCATTCCAGCATGCCCTGATGTATGACATCCATACATATGTTTCCACTGTTGTTTCTGTAGACAGAGAAGCTCTGGCAATAACTGGTAACTTGGGACATTCCCATGGCAATTGAAAGCACAAGCATACTCTAAGCTTGCTGTTTTGGAAAGACTCCAAGATGACGTACAGCAGAATGCCGAGCTGAAAAGCTTTAAGCTTCATTTCCAGAAGAGGAAGTGTACTCTGCACTTTCAGAATTGTGAGGTAAGTGCAATAAAACGAAGTATTAATAATTGAAATAATATTGTGGGCTCATCACAACAAAGGCAACACAAGCATTTAGAAATATACCAGACAACACACACAGGAAAAGGACATGGCATCAATGCCTAGGGAAAATTATCCTCAAAAAAATACCATGGATCTTTGTACACCCAATGGTCTAAAATTTTCCCTTAACAAAGCCCTATACATCTATATTAGATACCTGTTATTACTTGACCAGTAGAGGTAAAGAAGTATAGTAAAAGAAACAGGAAGTACCATTTTCAGTTCCAAAGAGTTTGAAGGCCCAAATATTAAACTTTCAAACATCTAGACTGCAAAACGCTAACAGAGCTAGTATTGAAAACTGAGGTGAGGAAAACATGAAGTACAACAGTGTCTCAGAATCACAAAAGGCAGTATACCGGGAAAGGGGAAGAGAAACTCTAAAAACGAGCAAAATAATACCAGAAAACCCAAGGATGAGACAATACCAGGGCTAAAGTCAGTCCAAAGCAGACTTGATAATGCAGACGGACTCGTGAAAGACTGTGAAGCCAGGGGAACAGAAATCCCTCGATCAGAAGAAGACATACAAAAAGAAGTGCAAATCAATGCAAACATTGCTGTTGAAGCCTGGGGTAAGACAAAGCATGAAAGAGTATGATTCGTAAGAGTCCCAGATGGAAAATCAAGATTAACAAAAAAAAGCCTGAAAAGATAATTGTAGAAAAGTCAGACTGAAACATGCTGAAAGACAAGAAAGAATCATCTATACGATTTCAGGAACTACACAGCGTCCAAAGGAGTTGGAATCCCAATAGACCTACTTGCAGCTGTATAATTCAAATCAACAAAGTTCATGAGCACCCCAGTGATTTAAAATGCATCTAGAGGAAAGCAACTTATTCACAACAGAACCTCCAGAGGGGTTTCAGCTCATATCTCGGCAGAAATATTGCAGAACAGGGAGGAGTGCAAGGACATAGGCAATATCCTGAATGAGAAAAAGCTGTAATCATTGGTAGCCTATGCCACATGACTGCCATTTCTAATAACGGCAGAGCTAGGGAAATTCACAGACCAGCAAAGCTTAAAAGAATTCAGCAGTTCAAAACTTATCCTAAAAGAATGATTGAGAATTATACCCTGAAGAGAAAAGTAGCAAGATGAAATGGAAATTAGAAAAACCATCATTGGAAATGCAAGAAGAGCGTGAGTTACAAACAAGAAACAAGAACAAGGCAAGGAGGACATCAAAGCCATAAGATGGGAGATGGTAGCAGGAAATCATAGGTGATTTTAAGCACTATCTTAAGTGATTCACATATATGACTCTCTGATTGAAGCAAACGGAGTGATGCATGGCCTAATGTGTTTGCAAAACCAACAACAAGCAAACAAACAAACAATCAAACAAACAAACAGACACCAATAGGGTACGGTTGGCTGACATATACCACAGAAACCATGAGTATTCAAAACAAAATTCTCAAAGTGATGTCAAGGATCATTCAGCACGCACCGACCCACTATCGCAGCTTAAATGTACTCAACACACTTGTATTCAGAACACAGACACGTGCATTAATATTCATAAATATTGATTCAAAAGAGCATATCGTGACTTAACCCAAATGCCGATTTTGAATAAGATTTGTTCATAGTCCTTGATATAGACTTACAATTCTTCCAACAGCAAGAATGAATGCCATATTCTACCCTAAGTAGAGAAGAAACGGCATAAGCCTATAACAAAGACAAGTAGCTCTGCAAAACTGTACTAAGAGCAAACGAGTCAGACAGTAAAGTGCACATTGGGATTGGTTTAATTTCTCGGAATTTCAGCCCCCATGAAACAATTGGATCCATTTACTGAGAGCATGGGTGTTTCAGCAGAAAGCAACAGACGGATATGTATTCTAGGTGAATGGATATTACACAAACATGAGTTTCTTTCAGTGGGGTCTCAGTGTAATGTGAGCTGTTAGAAAGTTTCAAGACGTGTGAAACCGTAAACTAAAAATGGACACACTTCCCTCCGTTTGTACTGTATATACAGATCTGAACCAAAGGGAAGAGGGCAGATAAAAGGACAGTGGCACGCTAGTGGATAGAATCACATTTAACTTAGTAACCTCTCGTTTGATGCAGCCCCTCCCCCAACACTGACAATATTCATCAACCATTGGGGATGGCAGTTACCGGTTGGAATCTAGGTGGAATCTTGGTGTGTACCACGAAGCTGGTTGTGGCTGGTGGATCCAAGGTAACTGGGCAGAATTCTGTGGGTGGATCAGTGTGATGGAGGGGCTGCCGCCCTTTGTGGAGATTGGCTTAGTTCTTTTGTTCGGGACGCTGTGTAAGTTCGAGATAATGCTGCTGCCCAAAAACCTAAGTTCACGAGTAAGTTTCCAGAAATTGAGAGGGCAGACAGTGCACGATCTGCCTGTCATCAACTTAATGGTGAGGCTCCGAGGTACCTTCAGACTTGCCCAGTCCTGTTGAAATCGATTTTATGGGAGACACGAAGAGAAGCTGGCAGAAAAGCTGGCTGCACAGATTGAGGAGAGATGCGAACATATTGATGAGAGTTGTTCCGCTACAAAGGAGAATACCGGCATGGAGACATCTCTAGAGAATACCAGGCTCGAAAGACATTCATGAGACCTACTGAACATCTGTGAAACTGGCAGAAACATTCGGAGTGTCAACGTGCACTTGAGAAAGTCACTCAATTCTCTGCTCCAAGAACGGCTCCAAGATTCCTGACGTCTAAAAGAGAAGAGATGGCAGAGATAATAAAAGCGCTCATGTTCTTGGAAGAGGTCATGAGAATCCACAGGTCCCAAGGGGCATTTACAAACCATTCAGACCAAAATGCACCAAGCCCAGTTAAGCATTTTCCCAGGTTTGGGCCTTGCTATCAAGCACTTATTCTTCCCTCCCCTCCACTCAGGCATCCATTTTAAAGGATCAGAACCTGAGCTGCAATGAAGCCAATAGGAGAACTGCAACCCCTCCTAGAATCAGAGTTCCTCCAACTTCACACTCTGTGAACAACAGTGAAACCCTGAAATGTCAAATACTCTCGCCTAAAATAGTTGGGAATTGAATACTTAGCTCACACAAAGAAATGATGACCTTCCCCTAGATTCAGCAAATGCTGGGTTTATGTCTTGTCTGGGGTGAAGGGAGTGTGGTAAGTGAGAGGAATCTTTGACTGAACTTCAATATATAATAGGCCTCAGTGTTTCAAGACAGTATAGGTAAATATTATGTCAGATAATGACCTGAAGGGTAAAAGACGTGAAAGCCTTTAAAGACACAGGTTTGGTGGACCGTCTTTCTCTTCAGCCAAGCACTGGGTGCACGATATATTGGGGGTACCGACTTGGATGTGTTAAATTGCTTTACCCAACGTTATCGGATGATTAAGCGTTCTCAACACTGATAGAAGAACACCTGATTTTCAATAGCCTAACAGAGCTGCTGCAGGGTTCTCATAGCTAAAATGCCTGTATGTGCTTTTGGAATCAAGCCTAAATGTATATGTTTTGTTTGGTTTTTCTTGTACTTTCCTAGAGAGGAATGTTACCCTTGAAATGCCAACATTGGCCAGTATGTGTCATTGGGAATATAGGGCACCACATGCACAACGGAAACCCAGGCTCTCGTTTATTTCATGGTTTCAATAGGTACTTCATGGTTCCTGTTGGTGTTGGAGGCTTCAACAGTAAAGAGTTGACATGTCCCCTTCAAAATTTGGACTGTGATTTTACTTTCTATCTGTCTACATAATTCTTAGAGCTGACATAATTTTACAAAACTTGACAAGTCTGACTTATAGGTAAATTTAGTACGTTTGAAACACTAACTACATTTTCATATAAATTCCAAAACTTGTAAATCAATTCTATTGACCTTCTTAAAAACTGCAACTGTCTTATCAACACAATGTCAAAATTGGAGTCTTCGGACAATCCCTCCAACCATGGCTTTATAGAAAACAGAGCTAAACAAACATCACATTTCTGTGAATTACATATGGAAAGTGTTGATTTATCGATGCCCAGTTGGCAGAGAACCAGTGCAACCTGCGCTCACTCCCTCCCATGTACACAGCAATGTAAACTTCCACTCACCCAGCCCTTGGCACAGGACAATTCCGAATTGTGGTCTGTTACTTCCAAAGACAGGCTGAGGCCTCAGAAACCCTGGAAGCAGGAGAAGGCAAAGTAGAGAATGGAAATCTGTGCAGGATCTGACCTCTGCTGATGGAGCAGCAAAGGTTAAACTCTATTTTACTTGGACGCACACTCTCAAGCGGACAGCACACATGAGACTGTAGGTAATGCGCTGAGTGTTAGAAGAGTGCATAGCAGATGCTTGGCTGACATAACTCCTAGAAATCAGCACAAAATATCCCCACAACTGATTCTGAGACCAAGATCCGATCTGCCAAACTTGAGCTAGCAGAGGCAGCGGAAAATGAGGTATAGAGCTACAGATAATGGCACACGCTGAGTCTCAGGGATCGGGAGTCCATTTTGGGTTGTGGTGGGTTCTATCAAGAGAGCAAACCGACCTGTTACCCCAGTAAGAAAGCAACCACATTGGCGTGTGAGGTTGAGAGTTTCGATATGTGCCATGGCCACATCCACTGCATTTTGCAGGCCCAGGATCAATTTGGCAATTTGCCAATACAGCATGTGTGGGGCTCAAATAGAGAAGCCGTGCATCTGGTCTGAGGGATTCAGTGGCCCTTGGGTTTGAAATCAGTATTAAAACTTCAGGATTTGCTACAGAAATAACCTGGACAGCGATTACGGATTGGTTTGAGGAGGAGAATTCGGTACAGCTCTGTGGTTGCATTGGTGCACCCATGACCCAAGGATGAGGGATCAAGGGAGAGTGGTCAAAGTCCACAACGTGAGAAGTTGAAGCATTTCTTCAGCATTATCTCCCAAATGCAGATGCTACATTTTGGATGGCACTGAAATTGTACTGCCCAGAGGACACAAAGATCGGTCTGCGGGATCATTCCAGCATGCCCTGATGTATGACATCCATACATATGTTTCCACTGTTGTTTCTGTAGACAGAGAAGCTCTGGCAATAACTGGTAACTTGGGACATTCCCATGGCAATTGAAAGCACAAGCATACTCTAAGCTTGCTGTTTTGGAAAGACTCCAAGATGACGTACAGCAGAATGCCGAGCTGAAAAGCTTTAAGCTTCATTTCCAGAAGAGGAAGTGTACTCTGCACTTTCAGAATTGTGAGGTAAGTGCAATAAAATGAAGTATTAATAATTGAAATAATATTGTGGGCTCATCACAACAAAGGCAACACAAGCATTTAGAGATATACCAGACAACACACACAGGAAAAGGACATGGCATCAATGCCTAGGGAAAATTATCCTCAAAAAAATATCATGGATCTTTGTACACCCAATGGTCTAAAATTTTCCCTTAACAAAGCCCTATACATCTATATTAGATACCTGTTATTACTTGACCAGTAGAGGTAAAGAAGTATAGTAAAAGAAACAGGAAGTACCATTTTCAGTTCCAAAGAGTTTGAAGGCCCAAAAATTAAGCTTTCAAACATCTAGACTGCAAAACGCTAACAGAGCTAGTATTGAAAACTGAGGTGAGGAAAACATGAAGTACAACAGTGTCTCAGAATCACAAAAGGCAGTATACCGGGAAAGGGGAAGAGAAACTCTAAAAACGAGCAAAATAATACCAGAAAACCCAAGGATGAGACAATACCAGGGCTAAAGTCAGTCCAAAGCAGACTTGATAATGCAGACGGACTCGTGAAAGACTGTGAAGCCAGGGGAACAGAAATCCCTCGATCAGAAGAAGACATACAAAAAGAAGTGCAAATCAATGCAAACATTGCTGTTGAAGCCTGGGGTAAGACAAAGCATGAAAGAGTATGATTCGTAAGAGTCCCAGATGGAAAATCAAGATTAACAAAAAAAAGCCTGAAAAGATAATTGTAGAAAAGTCAGACTGAAACATGCTGAAAGACAAGAAAGAATCATCTATACGATTTCAGGAACTACACAGCGTCCAAAGGAGTTGGAATCCCAATAGACCTACTTGCAGCTGTATAATTCAAATCAACAAAGTTCATGAGCACCCCAGTGATTTAAAATGCATCTAGAGGAAAGCAACTTATTCACAACAGAACCTCCAGAGGGGTTTCAGCTCATATCTCGGCAGAAATATTGCAGAACAGGGAGGAGTGCAAGGACATAGGCAATATCCTGAATGAGAAAAAGCTGTAATCATTGGTAGCCTATGCCACATGACTGCCATTTCTAATAACGGCAGAGCTAGGGAAATTCACAGACCAGCAAAGCTTAAAAGAATTCAGCAGTTCAAAACTTATCCTAAAAGAATGATTGAGAATTATACCCTGAAGAGAAAAGTAGCAAGATGAAATGGAAATTAGAAAAACCATCATTGGAAATGCAAGAAGAGCGTGAGTTACAAACAAGAAACAAGAACAAGGCAAGGAGGACATCAAAGCCATAAGATGGGAGATGGTAGCAGGAAATCATAGGTGATTTTAAGCACTATCTTAAGTGATTCACATATATGACTCTCTGATTGAAGCAAACGGAGTGATGCATGGCCTAATGTGTTTGCAAAACCAACAACAAGCAAACAAACAAACAATCAAACAAACAAACAGACACCAATAGGGTACGGTTGGCTGACATATACCACAGAAACCATGAGTATTCAAAACAAAATTCTCAAAGTGATGTCAAGGATCATTCAGCACGCACCGACCCACTATCGCAGCTTAAATGTACTCAACACACTTGTATTCAGAACACAGACACGTGCATTAATATTCATAAATATTGATTCAAAAGAGCATATCGTGACTTAACCCAAATGCCGATTTTGAATAAGATTTGTTCATAGTCCTTGATATAGACTTACAATTCTTCCAACAGCAAGAATGAATGCCATATTCTACCCTAAGTAGAGAAGAAACGGCATAAGCCTATAACAAAGACAAGTAGCTCTGCAAAACTGTACTAAGAGCAAACGAGTCAGACAGTAAAGTGCACATTGGGATTGGTTTAATTTCTCGGAATTTCAGCCCCCATGAAACAATTGGATCCATTTACTGAGAGCATGGGTGTTTCAGCAGAAAGCAACAGACGGATATGTATTCTAGGTGAATGGATATTACACAAACATGAGTTTCTTTCAGTGGGGTCTCAGTGTAATGTGAGCTGTTAGAAAGTTTCAAGACGTGTGAAACCGTAAACTAAAAATGGACACACTTCCCTCCGTTTGTACTGTATATACAGATCTGAACCAAAGGGAAGAGGGCAGATAAAAGGACAGTGGCACGCTAGTGGATAGAATCACATTTAACTTAGTAACCTCTCGTTTGATGCAGCCCCTCCCCCAACACTGACAATATTCATCAACCATTGGGGATGGCAGTTACCGGTTGGAATCTAGGTGGAATCTTGGTGTGTACCACGAAGCTGGTTGTGGCTGGTGGATCCAAGGTAACTGGGCAGAATTCTGTGGGTGGATCAGTGTGATGGAGGGGCTGCCGCCCTTTGTGGAGATTGGCTTAGTTCTTTTGTTCGGGACGCTGTGTAAGTTCAAGATAATGCTGCTGTCCAAAAACCTAAGTTCACGGGTAAGTTTCCAGAAATTGAGAGGGCAGACAGTGCACGATCTGCCTGTCATCAACTTACTGGTGAGGCTCCGAGGTATCTTCAGACTTGCCCAGTCCTGTTGAAATCGACTTTATGGGAGACACGAAGAGAAGCTGGCAGAAAAGCTGGCTGCACGGATTGAGGAGAGATGCGAACATATTGATGAGAGTTGTTCCGCTACAAAGGAGAATACCGGCATGGAGACATCTCTAGAGAATATCAGGCTCGAAAGACATTCATGAGACCTACTGAACATCTGTGAAACTGGCAGAAACATTCGGAGTGTCAACGTGCACTTGAGAAAGTCACTCAATTCTCTGCTCCAAGAACGGCTCCAAGATTCCTGACGTCTAAAAGAGAAGAGATGGCAGAGATAATAAAAGCGCTCATGTTCTTGGAAGAGGTCATGAGAATCCACAGGTCCCAAGGGGCATTTACAAACCATTCAGACCAAAATGCACCAAGCCCAGTTAAGCATTTTCCCAGGTTTGGGCCTTGCTATCAAGCATTGCTCTTCCCTCCCCTCCACTCAGGCATCCATTTTAAAGGATCAGAACCTGAGCTGCAATGAAGCCAATAGGAGAACTGCAACCCCTCCTAGAATCAGAGTTCCTCCAACTTCACACTCTGTGAACAACAGTGAAACCCTGAAATGTCAAATACTCTCGCCTAAAATAGTTGGGAATTGAATACTTAGCTCACACAAAGAAATGATGACCTTCCCCTAGATTCAGCAAATGCTGGGTTTATGTCTTGTCTGGGGTGAAGGGAGTGTGGTAAGTGAGAGGAATCTTTGACTGAACTTCAATATATAATAGGCCTCAGTGTTTCAAGACAGTATAGGTAAATATTATGTCAGATAATGACCTGAAGGGTAAAAGACGTGAAAGCCTTTAAAGACACAGGTTTGGTGGACCGTCTTTCTCTTCAGCCAAGCACTGGGTGCACGATATATTGGGAGTACAGACTTGGATGTGTTAAATAGCTTTACCCAACGTTATCGGATGATTAAGCGTTCTCAACACTGATAGAAGAACACCTGATTTTCAATAGCCTAACAGAGCTGCTGCAGGGTTCTCATAGCTAAAATGCCTGTATGTGCTTTTGGAATCAAGCCTAAATGTATATGTTTTGTTTGGTTTTTCTTGTACTTTCCTAGAGAGGAATGTTACCCTTGAAATGCCAACATTGGCCAGTATGTGTCATTGGGACTATAGGGCACCACATGCACAATGGAAACCCAGGCTCTCGTTTATTTCATGGTTTCAATAGGTACTTCATGGTTCCTGTTGGTGTTGGAGGCTTCAACAGTAAAGAGTTGACATGTCCCCTTCAAAATTTGGACTGTGATTTTACTTTCTATCTGTCTACATATTTCTTAGAGCTGACATAATTTTACAAAACTTGACAAGTCTGACTTATAGGTAAATTTAGTACGTTTGAAACACTAACTTCATTTTCATATAAATTCCAAAACATGTAAATCAATTCTATTGACCTTCTTAAAAACTGCAACTGTCTTATCAACACAATGTCAAAATTGGAGTCTTCGGACAATCCCTCCAACCATGGCTTTATAGAAAACAGAGCTAAACAAACATCACATTTCTGTGAATTACATCTGGAAAGTGTTGATTTATCGATGCCCAGTTGGCAGAGAACCAGTGCAACCTGCGCTCACTCCCTCCCATGTACACAGCAATGTAAACTTCCACTCACCCAGCCCTTGGCACAGGACAATTCCGAATTGTGGTCTGTTACTTCCAAAGACAGGCTGAGGCCTCAGAAACCCTGGAAGCAGGAGAAGGCAAAGTAGAGAATGGAAATCTGTGCAGGATCTGACCTCTGCTGATGGAGCAGCAAAGGTTAAACTCTATTTTACTTGGACGCACACTCTCAAGCGGACAGCACACATGAGACTGTAGGTAATGCGCTGAGTGTTAGAAGAGTGCATAGCAGATGCTTGGCTGACATAACTCCTAGAAATCAGCACAAAATATCCCCACAACTGATTCTGAGACCAAGATCCGATCTGCCAAACTTGAGCTAGCAGAGGCAGCGGAAAATGAGGTATAGAGCTACAGATAATGGCACACGCTGAGTCTCAGGGATCGGGAGTCCATTTTGGGTTGTGGTGGGTTCTATCAAGAGAGCAAACCGACCTGTTACCCCAGTAAGAAAGCAACCACATTGGCGTGTGAGGTTGAGAGTTTCGATATGTGCCATGGCCACATCCACTGCATTTTGCAGGCCCAGGATCAATTTGGCAATTTGCCAATACAGCATGTGTGGGGCTCAAATAGAGAAGCCGTGCATCTGGTCTGAGGGATTCAGTGGCCCTTGGGTTTGAAATCAGTATTAAAACTTCAGGATTTGCTACAGAAATAACCTGGACAGTGATTACGGATTGGTTTGAGGAGGAGAATTCGGTACAGCTCTGTGGTTGCATTGGTGCACCCATGACCCAAGGATGAGGGATCAAGGGAGAGTGGTCAAAGTCCACAACGTGAGAAGTTGAAGCATTTCTTCAGCATTATCTCCCAAATGCAGATGCTACATTTTGGATGGCACTGAAATTGTACTGCCCAGAGGACACAAAGATCGGTCTGCGGGATCATTCCAGCATGCCCTGATGTATGACATCCATACATATGTTTCCACTGTTGTTTCTGTAGACAGAGAAGCTCTGGCAATAACTGGTAACTTGGGACATTCCCATGGCAATTGAAAGCACAAGCATACTCTAAGCTTGCTGTTTTGGAAAGACTCCAAGATGACGTACAGCAGAATGCCGAGCTGAAAAGCTTTAAGCTTCATTTCCAGAAGAGGAAGTGTACTCTGCACTTTCAGAATTGTGAGGTAAGTGCAATAAAATGAAGTATTAATAATTGAAATAATATTGTGGGCTCATCACAACAAAGGCAACACAAGCATTTAGAGATATACCAGACAACACACACAGGAAAAGGACATGGCATCAATGCCTAGGGAAAATTATCCTCAAAAAAATATCATGGATCTTTGTACACCCAATGGTCTAAAATTTTCCCTTAACAAAGCCCTATACATCTATATTAGATACCTGTTATTACTTGACCAGTAGAGGTAAAGAAGTATAGTAAAAGAAACAGGAAGTACCATTTTCAGTTCCAAAGAGTTTGAAGGCCCAAAAATTAAGCTTTCAAACATCTAGACTGCAAAACGCTAACAGAGCTAGTATTGAAAACTGAGGTGAGGAAAACATGAAGTACAACAGTGTCTCAGAATCACAAAAGGCAGTATACCGGGAAAGGGGAAGAGAAACTCTAAAAACGAGCAAAATAATACCAGAAAACCCAAGGATGAGACAATACCAGGGCTAAAGTCAGTCCAAAGCAGACTTGATAATGCAGACGGACTCGTGAAAGACTGTGAAGCCAGGGGAACAGAAATCCCTCGATCAGAAGAAGACATACAAAAAGAAGTGCAAATCAATGCAAACATTGCTGTTGAAGCCTGGGGTAAGACAAAGCATGAAAGAGTATGATTCGTAAGAGTCCCAGATGGAAAATCAAGATTAACAAAAAAAAGCCTGAAAAGATAATTGTAGAAAAGTCAGACTGAAACATGCTGAAAGACAAGAAAGAATCATCTATACGATTTCAGGAACTACACAGCGTCCAAAGGAGTTGGAATCCCAATAGACCTACTTGCAGCTGTATAATTCAAATCAACAAAGTTCATGAGCACCCCAGTGATTTAAAATGCATCTAGAGGAAAGCAACTTATTCACAACAGAACCTCCAGAGGGGTTTCAGCTCATATCTCGGCAGAAATATTGCAGAACAGGGAGGAGTGCAAGGACATAGGCAATATCCTGAATGAGAAAAAGCTGTAATCATTGGTAGCCTATGCCACATGACTGCCATTTCTAATAACGGCAGAGCTAGGGAAATTCACAGACCAGCAAAGCTTAAAAGAATTCAGCAGTTCAAAACTTATCCTAAAAGAATGATTGAGAATTATACCCTGAAGAGAAAAGTAGCAAGATGAAATGGAAATTAGAAAAACCATCATTGGAAATGCAAGAAGAGCGTGAGTTACAAACAAGAAACAAGAACAAGGCAAGGAGGACATCAAAGCCATAAGATGGGAGATGGTAGCAGGAAATCATAGGTGATTTTAAGCACTATCTTAAGTGATTCACATATATGACTCTCTGATTGAAGCAAACGGAGTGATGCATGGCCTAATGTGTTTGCAAAACCAACAACAAGCAAACAAACAAACAATCAAACAAACAAACAGACACCAATAGGGTACGGTTGGCTGACATATACCACAGAAACCATGAGTATTCAAAACAAAATTCTCAAAGTGATGTCAAGGATCATTCAGCACGCACCGACCCACTATCGCAGCTTAAATGTACTCAACACACTTGTATTCAGAACACAGACACGTGCATTAATATTCATAAATATTGATTCAAAAGAGCATATCGTGACTTAACCCAAATGCCGATTTTGAATAAGATTTGTTCATAGTCCTTGATATAGACTTACAATTCTTCCAACAGCAAGAATGAATGCCATATTCTACCCTAAGTAGAGAAGAAACGGCATAAGCCTATAACAAAGACAAGTAGCTCTGCAAAACTGTACTAAGAGCAAACGAGTCAGACAGTAAAGTGCACATTGGGATTGGTTTAATTTCTCGGAATTTCAGCCCCCATGAAACAATTGGATCCATTTACTGAGAGCATGGGTGTTTCAGCAGAAAGCAACAGACGGATATGTATTCTAGGTGAATGGATATTACACAAACATGAGTTTCTTTCAGTGGGGTCTCAGTGTAATGTGAGCTGTTAGAAAGTTTCAAGACGTGTGAAACCGTAAACTAAAAATGGACACACTTCCCTCCGTTTGTACTGTATATACAGATCTGAACCAAAGGGAAGAGGGCAGATAAAAGGACAGTGGCACGCTAGTGGATAGAATCACATTTAACTTAGTAACCTCTCGTTTGATGCAGCCCCTCCCCCAACAATGACAATATTCATCAACCATTGGGGATGGCAGTTACCGGTTGGAATCTAGGTGGAATCTTGGTGTGTACCACGAAGCTGGTTGTGGCTGGTGGATCCAAGGTAACTGGGCAGAATTCTGTGGGTGGATCAGTGTGATGGAGGGGCTGCCGCCCTTTGTGGAGATTGGCTTAGTTCTTTTGTTCGGGACGCTGTGTAAGTTCAAGATAATGCTGCTGTCCAAAAACCTAAGTTCACGGGTAAGTTTCCAGAAATTGAGAGGGCAGACAGTGCACGATCTGCCTGTCATCAACTTACTGGTGAGGCTCCGAGGTATCTTCAGACTTGCCCAGTCCTGTTGAAATCGACTTTATGGGAGACACGAAGAGAAGCTGGCAGAAAAGCTGGCTGCACGGATTGAGGAGAGATGCGAACATATTGATGAGAGTTGTTCCGCTACAAAGGAGAATACCGGCATGGAGACATCTCTAGAGAATACCAGGCTCGAAAGACATTCATGAGACCTACTGAACATCTGTGAAACTGGCAGAAACATTCGGAGTGTCAACGTGCACTTGAGAAAGTCACTCAATTCTCTGCTCCAAGAACGGCTCCAAGATTCCTGACGTCTAAAAGAGAAGAGATGGCAGAGATAATAAAAGCGCTCATGTTCTTGGAAGAGGTCATGAGAATCCACAGGTCCCAAGGGGCATTTACAAACCATTCAGACCAAAATGCACCAAGCCCAGTTAAGCATTTTCCCAGGTTTGGGCCTTGCTATCAAGCACTTATTCTTCCCTCCCCTCCACTCAGGCATCCATTTTAAAGGATCAGAACCTGAGCTGCAATGAAGCCAATAGGAGAACTGCAACCCCTCCTAGAATCAGAGTTCCTCCAACTTCACACTCTGTGAACAACAGTGAAACCCTGAAATGTCAAATACTCTCGCCTAAAATAGTTGGGAATTGAATACTTAGCTCACACAAAGAAATGATGACCTTCCCCTAGATTCAGCAAATGCTGGGTTTATGTCTTGTCTGGGGTGAAGGGAGTGTGGTAAGTGAGAGGAATCTTTGACTGAACTTCAATATATAATAGGCCTCAGTGTTTCAAGACAGTATAGGTAAATATTATGTCAGATAATGACCTGAAGGGTAAAAGACGTGAAAGCCTTTAAAGACACAGGTTTGGTGGACCGTCTTTCTCTTCAGCCAAGCACTGGGTGCACGATATATTGGGAGTACAGACTTGGATGTGTTAAATAGCTTTACCCAACGTTATCGGATGATTAAGCGTTCTCAACACTGATAGAAGAACACCTGATTTTCAATAGCCTAACAGAGCTGCTGCAGGGTTCTCATAGCTAAAATGCCTGTATGTGCTTTTGGAATCAAGCCTAAATGTATATGTTTTGTTTGGTTTTTCTTGTACTTTCCTAGAGAGGAATGTTACCCTTGAAATGCCAACATTGGCCAGTATGTGTCATTGGGACTATAGGGCACCACATGCACAATGGAAACCCAGGCTCTCGTTTATTTCATGGTTTCAATAGGTACTTCATGGTTCCTGTTGGTGTTGGAGGCTTCAACAGTAAAGAGTTGACATGTCCCCTTCAAAATTTGGACTGTGATTTTACTTTCTATCTGTCTACATATTTCTTAGAGCTGACATAATTTTACAAAACTTGACAAGTCTGACTTATAGGTAAATTTAGTACGTTTGAAACACTAACTTCATTTTCATATAAATTCCAAAACATGTAAATCAATTCTATTGACCTTCTTAAAAACTGCAACTGTCTTATCAACACAATGTCAAAATTGGAGTCTTCGGACAATCCCTCCAACCATGGCTTTATAGAAAACAGAGCTAAACAAACATCACATTTCTGTGAATTACATCTGGAAAGTGTTGATTTATCGATGCCCAGTTGGCAGAGAACCAGTGCAACCTGCGCTCACTCCCTCCCATGTACACAGCAATGTAAACTTCCACTCACCCAGCCCTTGGCACAGGACAATTCCGAATTGTGGTCTGTTACTTCCAAAGACAGGCTGAGGCCTCAGAAACCCTGGAAGCAGGAGAAGGCAAAGTAGAGAATGGAAATCTGTGCAGGATCTGACCTCTGCTGATGGAGCAGCAAAGGTTAAACTCTATTTTACTTGGACGCACACTCTCAAGCGGACAGCACACATGAGACTGTAGGTAATGCGCTGAGTGTTAGAAGAGTGCATAGCAGATGCTTGGCTGACATAACTCCTAGAAATCAGCACAAAATATCCCCACAACTGATTCTGAGACCAAGATCCGATCTGCCAAACTTGAGCTAGCAGAGGCAGCGGAAAATGAGGTATAGAGCTACAGATAATGGCACACGCTGAGTCTCAGGGATCGGGAGTCCATTTTGGGTTGTGGTGGGTTCTATCAAGAGAGCAAACCGACCTGTTACCCCAGTAAGAAAGCAACCACATTGGCGTGTGAGGTTGAGAGTTTCGATATGTGCCATGGCCACATCCACTGCATTTTGCAGGCCCAGGATCAATTTGGCAATTTGCCAATACAGCATGTGTGGGGCTCAAATAGAGAAGCCGTGCATCTGGTCTGAGGGATTCAGTGGCCCTTGGGTTTGAAATCAGTATTAAAACTTCAGGATTTGCTACAGAAATAACCTGGACAGTGATTACGGATTGGTTTGAGGAGGAGAATTCGGTACAGCTCTGTGGTTGCATTGGTGCACCCATGACCCAAGGATGAGGGATCAAGGGAGAGTGGTCAAAGTCCACAACGTGAGAAGTTGAAGCATTTCTTCAGCATTATCTCCCAAATGCAGATGCTACATTTTGGATGGCACTGAAATTGTACTGCCCAGAGGACACAAAGATCGGTCTGCGGGATCATTCCAGCATGCCCTGATGTATGACATCCATACATATGTTTCCACTGTTGTTTCTGTAGACAGAGAAGCTCTGGCAATAACTGGTAACTTGGGACATTCCCATGGCAATTGAAAGCACAAGCATACTCTAAGCTTGCTGTTTTGGAAAGACTCCAAGATGACGTACAGCAGAATGCCGAGCTGAAAAGCTTTAAGCTTCATTTCCAGAAGAGGAAGTGTACTCTGCACTTTCAGAATTGTGAGGTAAGTGCAATAAAATGAAGTATTAATAATTGAAATAATATTGTGGGCTCATCACAACAAAGGCAACACAAGCATTTAGAGATATACCAGACAACACACACAGGAAAAGGACATGGCATCAATGCCTAGGGAAAATTATCCTCAAAAAAATATCATGGATCTTTGTACACCCAATGGTCTAAAATTTTCCCTTAACAAAGCCCTATACATCTATATTAGATACCTGTTATTACTTGACCAGTAGAGGTAAAGAAGTATAGTAAAAGAAACAGGAAGTACCATTTTCAGTTCCAAAGAGTTTGAAGGCCCAAAAATTAAGCTTTCAAACATCTAGACTGCAAAACGCTAACAGAGCTAGTATTGAAAACTGAGGTGAGGAAAACATGAAGTACAACAGTGTCTCAGAATCACAAAAGGCAGTATACCGGGAAAGGGGAAGAGAAACTCTAAAAACGAGCAAAATAATACCAGAAAACCCAAGGATGAGACAATACCAGGGCTAAAGTCAGTCCAAAGCAGACTTGATAATGCAGACGGACTCGTGAAAGACTGTGAAGCCAGGGGAACAGAAATCCCTCGATCAGAAGAAGACATACAAAAAGAAGTGCAAATCAATGCAAACATTGCTGTTGAAGCCTGGGGTAAGACAAAGCATGAAAGAGTATGATTCGTAAGAGTCCCAGATGGAAAATCAAGATTAACAAAAAAAAGCCTGAAAAGATAATTGTAGAAAAGTCAGACTGAAACATGCTGAAAGACAAGAAAGAATCATCTATACGATTTCAGGAACTACACAGCGTCCAAAGGAGTTGGAATCCCAATAGACCTACTTGCAGCTGTATAATTCAAATCAACAAAGTTCATGAGCACCCCAGTGATTTAAAATGCATCTAGAGGAAAGCAACTTATTCACAACAGAACCTCCAGAGGGGTTTCAGCTCATATCTCGGCAGAAATATTGCAGAACAGGGAGGAGTGCAAGGACATAGGCAATATCCTGAATGAGAAAAAGCTGTAATCATTGGTAGCCTATGCCACATGACTGCCATTTCTAATAACGGCAGAGCTAGGGAAATTCACAGACCAGCAAAGCTTAAAAGAATTCAGCAGTTCAAAACTTATCCTAAAAGAATGATTGAGAATTATACCCTGAAGAGAAAAGTAGCAAGATGAAATGGAAATTAGAAAAACCATCATTGGAAATGCAAGAAGAGCGTGAGTTACAAACAAGAAACAAGAACAAGGCAAGGAGGACATCAAAGCCATAAGATGGGAGATGGTAGCAGGAAATCATAGGTGATTTTAAGCACTATCTTAAGTGATTCACATATATGACTCTCTGATTGAAGCAAACGGAGTGATGCATGGCCTAATGTGTTTGCAAAACCAACAACAAGCAAACAAACAAACAATCAAACAAACAAACAGACACCAATAGGGTACGGTTGGCTGACATATACCACAGAAACCATGAGTATTCAAAACAAAATTCTCAAAGTGATGTCAAGGATCATTCAGCACGCACCGACCCACTATCGCAGCTTAAATGTACTCAACACACTTGTATTCAGAACACAGACACGTGCATTAATATTCATAAATATTGATTCAAAAGAGCATATCGTGACTTAACCCAAATGCCGATTTTGAATAAGATTTGTTCATAGTCCTTGATATAGACTTACAATTCTTCCAACAGCAAGAATGAATGCCATATTCTACCCTAAGTAGAGAAGAAACGGCATAAGCCTATAACAAAGACAAGTAGCTCTGCAAAACTGTACTAAGAGCAAACGAGTCAGACAGTAAAGTGCACATTGGGATTGGTTTAATTTCTCGGAATTTCAGCCCCCATGAAACAATTGGATCCATTTACTGAGAGCATGGGTGTTTCAGCAGAAAGCAACAGACGGATATGTATTCTAGGTGAATGGATATTACACAAACATGAGTTTCTTTCAGTGGGGTCTCAGTGTAATGTGAGCTGTTAGAAAGTTTCAAGACGTGTGAAACCGTAAACTAAAAATGGACACACTTCCCTCCGTTTGTACTGTATATACAGATCTGAACCAAAGGGAAGAGGGCAGATAAAAGGACAGTGGCACGCTAGTGGATAGAATCACATTTAACTTAGTAACCTCTCGTTTGATGCAGCCCCTCCCCCAACAATGACAATATTCATCAACCATTGGGGATGGCAGTTACCGGTTGGAATCTAGGTGGAATCTTGGTGTGTACCACGAACCTGGTTGTGGCTGGTGGATCCAAGGTAACTGGGCAGAATTCTGTGGGTGGATCAGTGTGATGGAGGGGCTGCCGCCCTTTGTGGAGATTGGCTTAGTTCTTTTGTTCGGGACGCTGTGTAAGTTCAAGATAATGCTGCTGTCCAAAAACCTAAGTTCACGGGTAAGTTTCCAGAAATTGAGAGGGCAGACAGTGCACGATCTGCCTGTCATCAACTTACTGGTGAGGCTCCGAGGTATCTTCAGACTTGCCCAGACCTGTTGAAATCGACTTTATGGGAGACACGAAGAGAAGCTGGCAGAAAAGCTGGCTGCACGGATTGAGGAGAGATGCGAACATATTGATGAGAGTTGTTCCGCTACAAAGGAGAATACCGGCATGGAGACATCTCTAGAGAATACCAGGCTCGAAAGACATTCATGAGACCTACTGAACATCTGTGAAACTGGCAGAAACATTCGGAGTGTCAACGTGCACTTGAGAAAGTCACTCAATTCTCTGCTCCAAGAACGGCTCCAAGATTCCTGACGTCTAAAAGAGAAGAGATGGCAGAGATAATAAAAGCGCTCATGTTCTTGGAAGAGGTCATGAGAATCCACAGGTCCCAAGGGGCATTTACAAACCATTCAGACCAAAATGCACCAAGCCCAGTTAAGCATTTTCCCAGGTTTGGGCCTTGCTATCAAGCACTTATTCTTCCCTCCCCTCCACTCAGGCATCCATTTTAAAGGATCAGAACCTGAGCTGCAATGAAGCCAATAGGAGAACTGCAACCCCTCCTAGAATCAGAGTTCCTCCAACTTCACACTCTGTGAACAACAGTGAAACCCTGAAATGTCAAATACTCTCGCCTAAAATAGTTGGGAATTGAATACTTAGCTCACACAAAGAAATGATGACCTTCCCCTAGATTCAGCAAATGCTGGGTTTATGTCTTGTCTGGGGTGAAGGGAGTGTGGTAAGTGAGAGGAATCTTTGACTGAACTTCAATATATAATAGGCCTCAGTGTTTCAAGACAGTATAGGTAAATATTATGTCAGATAATGACCTGAAGGGTAAAAGACGTGAAAGCCTTTAAAGACACAGGTTTGGTGGACCGTCTTTCTCTTCAGCCAAGCACTGGGTGCACGATATATTGGGAGTACAGACTTGGATGTGTTAAATAGCTTTACCCAACGTTATCGGATGATTAAGCGTTCTCAACACTGATAGAAGAACACCTGATTTTCAATAGCCTAACAGAGCTGCTGCAGGGTTCTCATAGCTAAAATGCCTGTATGTGCTTTTGGAATCAAGCCTAAATGTATATGTTTTGTTTGGTTTTTCTTGTACTTTCCTAGAGAGGAATGTTACCCTTGAAATGCCAACATTGGCCAGTATGTGTCATTGGGACTATAGGGCACCACATGCACAATGGAAACCCAGGCTCTCGTTTATTTCATGGTTTCAATAGGTACTTCATGGTTCCTGTTGGTGTTGGAGGCTTCAACAGTAAAGAGTTGACATGTCCCCTTCAAAATTTGGACTGTGATTTTACTTTCTATCTGTCTACATATTTCTTAGAGCTGACATAATTTTACAAAACTTGACAAGTCTGACTTATAGGTAAATTTAGTACGTTTGAAACACTAACTTCATTTTCATATAAATTCCAAAACATGTAAATCAATTCTATTGACCTTCTTAAAAACTGCAACTGTCTTATCAACACAATGTCAAAATTGGAGTCTTCGGACAATCCCTCCAACCATGGCTTTATAGAAAACAGAGCTAAACAAACATCACATTTCTGTGAATTACATCTGGAAAGTGTTGATTTATCGATGCCCAGTTGGCAGAGAACCAGTGCAACCTGCGCTCACTCCCTCCCATGTACACAGCAATGTAAACTTCCACTCACCCAGCCCTTGGCACAGGACAATTCCGAATTGTGGTCTGTTACTTCCAAAGACAGGCTGAGGCCTCAGAAACCCTGGAAGCAGGAGAAGGCAAAGTAGAGAATGGAAATCTGTGCAGGATCTGACCTCTGCTGATGGAGCAGCAAAGGTTAAACTCTATTTTACTTGGACGCACACTCTCAAGCGGACAGCACACATGAGACTGTAGGTAATGCGCTGAGTGTTAGAAGAGTGCATAGCAGATGCTTGGCTGACATAACTCCTAGAAATCAGCACAAAATATCCCCACAACTGATTCTGAGACCAAGATCCGATCTGCCAAACTTGAGCTAGCAGAGGCAGCGGAAAATGAGGTATAGAGCTACAGATAATGGCACACGCTGAGTCTCAGGGATCGGGAGTCCATTTTGGGTTGTGGTGGGTTCTATCAAGAGAGCAAACCGACCTGTTACCCCAGTAAGAAAGCAACCACATTGGCGTGTGAGGTTGAGAGTTTCGATATGTGCCATGGCCACATCCACTGCATTTTGCAGGCCCAGGATCAATTTGGCAATTTGCCAATACAGCATGTGTGGGGCTCAAATAGAGAAGCCGTGCATCTGGTCTGAGGGATTCAGTGGCCCTTGGGTTTGAAATCAGTATTAAAACTTCAGGATTTGCTACAGAAATAACCTGGACAGCGATTACGGATTGGTTTGAGGAGGAGAATTCGGTACAGCTCTGTGGTTGCATTGGTGCACCCATGACCCAAGGATGAGGGATCAAGGGAGAGTGGTCAAAGTCCACAACGTGAGAAGTTGAAGCATTTCTTCAGCATTATCTCCCAAATGCAGATGCTACATTTTGGATGGCACTGAAATTGTACTGCCCAGAGGACACAAAGATCGGTCTGCGGGATCATTCCAGCATGCCCTGATGTATGACATCCATACATATGTTTCCACTGTTGTTTCTGTAGACAGAGAAGCTCTGGCAATAACTGGTAACTTGGGACATTCCCATGGCAATTGAAAGCACAAGCATACTCTAAGCTTGCTGTTTTGGAAAGACTCCAAGATGACGTACAGCAGAATGCCGAGCTGAAAAGCTTTAAGCTTCATTTCCAGAAGAGGAAGTGTACTCTGCACTTTCAGAATTGTGAGGTAAGTGCAATAAAACGAAGTATTAATAATTGAAATAATATGGTGGGCTCATCACAACAAAGGCAACACAAGCATTTAGAGATATACCAGACAACACACACAGGAAAAGGACATGGCATCAATGCCTAGGGAAAATTATCCTCAAAAAAATATCATGGATCTTTGTACACACAATGGTCTAAAATTTTCCCTTAACAAAGCCCTATACATCTACATTAGATACCTGTTATTACTTGACCAGTAGAGGTAAAGAAGTATAGTAAAAGAAACAGGAAGTACCATTTTCAGTTCCAAAGAGTTTGAAGGCCCAAAAATTAAGCTTTCAAACATCTAGACTGCAAAACGCTAACAGAGCTAGTATTGAAAACTGAGGTGAGGAAAACATGAAGTACAACAGTGTCTCAGAATCACAAAAGGCAGTATACCGGGAAAGGGGAAGAGAAACTCTAAAAACGAGCAAAATAATACCAGAAAACCCAAGGATGAGACAATACCAGGGCTAAAGTCAGTCCAAAGCAGACTTGATAATGCAGACGGACTCGTGAAAGACTGTGAAGCCAGGGGAACAGAAATCCCTCGATCAGAAGAAGACATACAAAAAGAAGTGCAAATCAATGCAAACATTGCTGTTGAAGCCTGGGGTAAGACAAAGCATGAAAGAGTATGATTCGTAAGAGTCCCAGATGGAAAATCAAGATTAACAAAAAAAAGCCTGAAAAGATAATTGTAGAAAAGTCAGACTGAAACATGCTGAAAGACAAGAAAGAATCATCTATACGATTTCAGGAACTACACAGCGTCCAAAGGAGTTGGAATCCCAATAGACCTACTTGCAGCTGTATAATTCAAATCAACAAAGTTCATGAGCACCCCAGTGATTTAAAATGCATCTAGAGGAAAGCAACTTATTCACAACAGAACCTCCAGAGGGGTTTCAGCTCATATCTCGGCAGAAATATTGCAGAACAGGGAGGAGTGCAAGGACATAGGCAATATCCTGAATGAGAAAAAGCTGTAATCATTGGTAGCCTATGCCACATGACTGCCATTTCTAATAACGGCAGAGCTAGGGAAATTCACAGACCAGCAAAGCTTAAAAGAATTCAGCAGTTCAAAACTTATCCTAAAAGAATGATTGAGAATTATACCCTGAAGAGAAAAGTAGCAAGATGAAATGGAAATTAGAAAAACCATCATTGGAAATGCAAGAAGAGCGTGAGTTACAAACAAGAAACAAGAACAAGGCAAGGAGGACATCAAAGCCATAAGATGGGAGATGGTAGCAGGAAATCATAGGTGATTTTAAGCACTATCTTAAGTGATTCACATATATGACTCTCTGATTGAAGCAAACGGAGTGATGCATGGACTAATGTGTTTGAAAACCAACAACAAGCAAACAAACAAACAATCAAACAAACAAACAGACACCAATAGGGTACGGTTGGCTGACATATACCACAGAAACCATGAGTATTCAAAACAAAATACTCAAAGTGATGTCAAGGATCATTCAGCACGCACCGACCCACTATCGCAACTTAAATGTACTCAACACACTTGTATTCAGAACACAGACACGTGCATTAATATTCATAAATATTGATTCAAAAGAGCATATCGTGACTTAACCCAAATGCCGATTTTGAATAAGATTTGTTCATAGTCCTTGATATAGACTTACAATTCTTCCAACAGCAAGAATGAATGCCATATTCTACCCTAAGTAGAGAAGAAACGGCATAAGCCTATAACAAAGACAAGTAGCTCTGCAAAACTGTACTAAGAGCAAACGAGTCAGACAGTAAAGTGCACATTGGGATTGGTTTAATTTCTCGGAATTTCAGCCCCCATGAAACAATTGGATCCATTTACTGAGAGCATGGGTGTTTCAGCAGAAAGCAACAGACGGATATGTATTCTAGGTGAATGGATATTACACAAACATGAGTTTCTTTCAGTGGGGTCTCAGTGTAATGTGAGCTGTTAGAAAGTTTCAAGACGTGTGAAACCGTAAACTAAAAATGGACACACTTCCCTCCGTTTGTACTGTATATACAGATCTGAACCAAAGGGAAGAGGGCAGATAAAAGGACAGTGGCACGCTAGTGGATAGAATCACATTTAACTTAGTAACCTCTCGTTTGATGCAGCCCCTCCCCCAACACTGACAATATTCATCAACCATTGGGGATGGCAGTTACCGGTTGGATTCTAGGTGGAATCTTGTTGTGTACCACGAAGCTGGTTGTGGCTGGTGGATCCAAGGTAACTGGGCAGAATTCTGTGGGTGGATCAGTGTGATGGAGGGGCTGCCGCCCTTTGTGGAGATTGGCTTAGTTCTTTTGTTCGGGACGCTGTGTAAGTTCGAGATAATGCTGCTGCCCAAAAACCTAAGTTCACGGGTAAGTTTCCAGAAATTGAGAGGGCAGACAGTGCACGATCTGCCTGTCATCAACTTACTGGTGAGGCTCCGAGGTACCTTCAGACTTGCCCAGTCCTGTTGAAGTCGACATTATGGGAGACACGAAGAGAAGCTGGCAGAAAAGCTGGCTGCACGGATTGAGGAGAGATGCGAACATATTGATGAGAGTTGTTCCGCTACAAAGGAGAATACCGGCATGGAGACATCTCTAGAGAATACCAGGCTCGAAAGACATTCATGAGACCTACTGAACATCTGTGAAACTGGCAGAAACATTCGGAGTGTCAACGTGCACTTGAGAAAGTCACTCAATTCTCTGCTCCAAGAACGGCTCCAAGATTCCTGACGTCTAAAAGAGAAGAGATGGCAGAGATAATAAAAGCGCTCATGTTCTTGGAAGAGGTCTGAGAATCCACAGGTCCCAAGGGGCATTTACAAACCATTCAGACCAAAATGCACCAAGCCCAGTTAAGCATTTTCCCAGGTTTGGGCCTTGCTATCAAGCACTTATTCTTCCCTCCCCTACACTCAGTCATCCATTTTAAAGGATCAGAACCTGAGCTGCAATGAAGCCAATAGGAGAACTGCAAGCCCCTCCTAGAATCAGAGTTCCTCCAACTTCACACTCTGTGAACAACAGTGAAACCCTGAAATGTCAAATACTCTCGCCTAAAATAGTTGGGAATTGAATACTTAGCTCACACAAAGAAATGATGACCTTCCCCTAGATTCAGCAAATGCTGGGTTTATGTCTTGTCTGGGGTGAAGGGAGTGTGGTAAGTGAGAGGAATCTTTGACTGAACTTGAATATATACTAGGCCTCAGTGTTTCAAACAGTAAAGGTAAATATTATGTCAGATAGTGACCTGAAGTGAAAAAGACGTGAAAGCCTTTAAAGACACAGGTTTGGTGGACTGTCTTTCTCTTCAGCCAAGCACCGGGTGCACGATATATAGGGGGTGCAGACTTGGTTGTGTTAAATTGCTTTACCCAACATGATCGGATGATTAAGCGTTCTCAAAACTGATAGAAGAACACCTGATTTTCAATAGCCTAACAGAGATGCTGCAGGGTTCTCATAGCTAAAATGCCTGTATGTGCTTTTGGAATCAAGCCTAAATGTATATATTTTGTTTGGTTTTTCTTGTACTTTCCTAGAGAGGAATGTTAACCCTTGAATTGCCAACATTGGCCAGTATGTGTCATTGGGATTATAGGGCACCACATGCACAATGGAAACCCAGGCTCTCATTTATTTCATGGTTTCAATAGGTACTTCATGGTTCCTGTTGGTGTTGGAGGCTTCAACAGTAAAGAGTTGACATGTCCCCTTCAAAATTTTGGACTGTGATTTTACTTTCTATCTGTCTACATATTTCTTAGAGCTGACATAATTTTACAAAACTTGACAAGTCTGACTTCTAGGTAAATTTAGTACGTTTGAAACACTAACTTCATTTTCATATAAATTCCAAAAAATGTAAATCAATTCTATTGACCTTCTTAAAAACTGCAACTGTCTTATCAACACAATGTCAAAATTGGAGTCTTCGGACAATCCCTCCAACCATGGCTTTATAGAAAACAGAGCTAAACAAACATCACATTTCTGTGAATTACATCTGGAAAGTGTTGATTTATCGATGCCCAGTTGGCAGAGAACCAGTGCAACCTGCGCTCACTCCCTCCCATGTACACAGCAATGTAAACTTCCACTCACCCAGCCCTTGGCACAGGACAATTCCGAATTGTGGTCTGTTACTTCCAAAGACAGGCTGAGGCCTCAGAAACCCTGGAAGCAGGAGAAGGCAAAGTAGAGAATGGAAATCTGTGCAGGATCTGACCTCTGCTGATGGAGCAGCAAAGGTTAAACTCTATTTTACTTGGACGCACACTCTCAAGCGGACAGCACACATGAGACTGTAGGTAATGTGCTGAGTGTTAGAAGAGTGCACAGCAGATGCTTGGCTGACATAACTCATAGAAATCAGCACAAAATATCCCCACAACTGATTCTGAGACCAAGATCCGATCTGCCAAATTTGAGCTAGCAGAGGCAGCGGAATACGAGGTATAGAGCTACAGATAATGGCACACGCTGAGTCTCAGGGATCTGGAGTACATTGTGGGTTGTGGTGGGTTCTATCAAGAGAGCAAACCGACCTGTTTCCCCAGTAAGAATGCAACCACTTTGGCGTGTGTGGTTGAGATTTTCGATAAGTGCCATGGCCACATCCACTGCATCTTGCAGGCCCAGGATCAATTTGGCAATTTCCCAATAGAGCATGTGTGGGGCTCAAATAGAGAAGCCGTGCATCTGGTCTGAGGGATTCAGTGGCCCTTGGGTTTGAAATCAGTATTAAAAGTTTTAGGATTTGCTACAGAATTAACATGGACAGGGATTACGGATTGGTTTGAGGAGGAGAATTTGGCACAGCTCTGTGGTTGCATTGGGGCACCCATGATCCAAGGATGAGGGATCAAGTTAGAGTGGTCAAAGACCACAACGTGAGAAGTTGAAACATTTCCTTCAGCATTATCTCCCAAATGCAGATGCCACATTTCTGATGGCACTGACATGTTAATGCCCAGAGGACACAAAGATCGGTCTGCGAATCATTCTAGCATGCCCTGATGTATGACATCCATACGTATGTTTCCACTGCTGTTTCTGTAGACAGAGAAGCTCTGGGAAGAACTGGTAACATTGGGACATTCCATGGCAATTGAAAACACAAACACACTCTCAGCTTGCTGTTTTGGAAAGACTCCAAGATGACGTACAGAAGAATGCCGAGCTGAAAAGCTTTAAGCTTCATTTCCAGAAGAGGAAGTGTACTCTGCACTTTCAGAATTGTGAGGTAAGTGCAATAAAACGAAGTATTAATATTTGAAATAATATGGTGGGCTCATCACAACAAAGGCAACACCAGCATTTAGAGATGTAAAAGACAACACACACAGGAAAAGGACATGGCATCAATGCCTAGGGAAAATTATCCTCAAAAAAATATCATGGATCTTTGTACACACAATGGTCTAAAATTTTCCCTTAACAAAGCCCTATACATCTATATTAGATACCTGTTATTACTTGACCAGTAGAGGTAAAGAAGTATAGTAAAAGAAACAGGAAGTACCATTTTCAGTTCCAAAGAGTTTGAAGGCCCAAAAATTAAGCTTTCAAACATCTAGACTGCAAAACGCTAACAGAGCTAGTATTGAAAACTGAGGTGAGGAAAACATGAAGTACAACAGTGTCTCAGAATCACAAAAGGCAGTATACCGGGAAAGAGGAAGAGAAACTCTAAAAACGAGCAAAATAATACCAGAAAACCCAAGGATGAGACAATACCAGGGCTAAAGTCAGTCCAAAGCAGACTTGATAATGCAGACGGACTCGTGAAAGACTGTGAAGCCAGGGGAACAGAAATCCCTCGATCAGAAGAAGACATACAAAAAGAAGTGCAAATCAATGCAAACATTGCTGTTGAAGCCTGGGGTAAGACAAAGCATGAAAGAGTATGATTCGTAAGAGTCCCAGATGGAAAATCAAGATTAACAAAAAAAAGCCTGAAAAGATAATTGTAGAAAAGTCAGACTGAAACATGCTGAAAGACAAGAAAGAATCATCTATACGATTTCAGGAACTACACAGCGTCCAAAGGAGTTGGAATCCCAATAGACCTACTTGCAGCTGTATAATTCAAATCAACAAAGTTCATGAGCACCCCAGTGATTTAAAATGCATCTAGAGGAAAGCAACTTATTCACAACAGAACCTCCAGAGGGGTTTCAGCTCATATCTCGGCAGAAATATTGCAGAACAGGGAGGAGTGCAAGGACATAGGCAATATCCTGAATGAGAAAAAGCTGTAATCATTGGTAGCCTATGCCACATGACTGCCATTTCTAATAACGGCAGAGCTAGGGAAATTCACAGACCAGCAAAGCTTAAAAGAATTCAGCAGTTCAAAACTTATCCTAAAAGAATGATTGAGAATTATACCCTGAAGAGAAAAGTAGCAAGATGAAATGGAAATTAGAAAAACCATCATTGGAAATGCAAGAAGAGCGTGAGTTACAAACAAGAAACAAGAACAAGGCAAGGAGGACATCAAAGCCATAAGATGGGAGATGGTAGCAGGAAATCATAGGTGATTTTAAGCACTATCTTAAGTGATTCACATATATGACTCTCTGATTGAAGCAAACGGAGTGATGCATGGCCTAATGTGTTTGCAAAACCAACAACAAGCAAACAAACAAACAATCAAACAAACAAACAGACACCAAAAGGGTACGGTTGGCTGACATATACCACAGAAACCATGAGTATTCAAAACAAAATACTCAAAGTGATGTCAAGGATCATTCAGCACTCACCGACCCACTATCGCAGCTTAAATGTACTCAACACACTTGTATTCAGAACACAGACACGTGCATTAATATTCATAAATATTGATTCAAAAGAGCATATCGTGACTTAACCCAAATGCCGATTTTGAATAAGATTTGTTCATAGTCCTTGATATAGACTTACAATTCTTCCAACAGCAAGAATGAATGCCATATTCTACCCTAAGTAGAGAAGAAACGGCATAAGCCTATAACAAAGACAAGTAGCTCTGCAAAACTGTACTAAGAGCAAACGAGTCAGACAGTAAAGTGCACATTGGGATTGGTTTAATTTCTCGGAATTTCAGCCCCCATGAAACAATTGGATCCATTTACTGAGAGCATGGGTGTTTCAGCAGAAAGCAACAGACGGATATGTATTCTAGGTGAATGGATATTACACAAACATGAGTTTCTTTCAGTGGGGTCTCAGTGTAATGTGAGCTGTTAGAAAGTTTCAAGACGTGTGAAACCGTAAACTAAAAATGGACACACTTCCCTCCGTTTGTACTGTATATACAGATCTGAACCAAAGGGAAGAGGGCAGATAAAAGGACAGTGGCACGCTAGTGGATAGAACCACATTTAACTTAGTAACCTCTCGTTTGATGCAGCCCCTCCCCCAACAATGACAATATTCATCAACCATTGGGGATGGCAGTTACCGGTTGGAATCTAGGTGGAATCTTGGTGTGTACCACGAAGCTGGTTGTGGCTGGTGGATCCAAGGTAACTGGGCAGAATTCTGTGGGTGGATCAGTGTGATGGAGGGGCTGCCGCCCTTTGTGGAGATTGGCTTAGTTCTTTTGTTCGGGACGCTGTGTAAGTTCAAGATAATGCTGCTGCCCAAAAACCTAAGTTCACGGGTAAGTTTCCAGAAATTGAGAGGGCAGACAGTGCACGATCTGCCTGTCATCAACTTACTGGTGAGGCTCCGAGGTACCTTCAGACTTGCCCAGTCCTGTTGAAATCGACTTTATGGGAGACACGAAGAGAAGCTGGCAGAAAAGCTGGCTGCACGGATTGAGGAGAGATGCGAACATATTGATGAGAGTTGTTCCGCTACAAAGGAGAATACCGGCATGGAGACATCTCTAGAGAATACCAGGCTCGAAAGACATTCATGAGACCTACTGAACATCTGTGAAACTGGCAGAAACATTCGGAGTGTCAACGTGCACTTGAGAAAGTCACTCAATTCTCTGCTCCAAGAACGGCTCCAAGATTCCTGACGTCTAAAAGAGAAGAGATGGCAGAGATAATAAAAGCGCTCATGTTCTTGGAAGAGGTCATGAGAATCCACAGGTCCCAAGGGGCATTTACAAACCATTCAGACCAAAATGCACCAAGCCCAGTTAAGCATTTTCCCAGGTTTGGGCCTTGCTATCAAGCACTTATTCTTCCCTCCCCTTCACTCAGGCATCCATTTTAAAGGATCAGAACCTGAGCTGCAATGAAGCCAATAGGAGAACTGCAACCCCTCCTAGAATCAGAGTTCCTCCAACTTCACACTCTGTGAACAACAGTGAAACCCTGAAATGTCAAATACTCTCGCCTAAAATAGTTGGGAATTGAATACTTAGCTCACACAAAGAAATGATGACCTTCCCCTAGATTCAGCAAATGCTGGGTTTATGTCTTGTCTGGGGTGAAGGGAGTGTGGTAAGTGAGAGGAATCTTTGACTGAACTTGAATATATACTAGGCCTCAGTGTTTCAAGAGAGTATAGGTAAATATTATGTCAGATAGTGACCTGAAGTGTAAAAGACGTGAAAGCCTTTAAAGACACATGTTTGGTGGACCGTCTTTCTCTTCAGCCAAGCACCGGGTGCACGATATATTGGGGGTGCAGACTTGGTTGTGTTAAATTGCTTTACCCAACATGATCGGATGATTAAGCGTTCTCAAAACTGATAGAAGAACACCTGATTTTCAATAGCCTAACAGAGCTGCTGCAGGGTTCTCATAGCTAAAATGCCTGTATGTGCTTTTGGAATCAAGCCTAAATGTATATATTTTGTTTGGTTTTTCTTGTACTTTCCTAGAGAGGAATGTTACCCCTTGAAATGCCAACATTGGCCAGTATGTGTCATTGGGAGTATAGGGCACCACATGCACAACGGAAACCCAGGCTCTCATTTATTTCATGGTTTCAATAGGTACTTCATGGTTCCTGTTGGTGTTGGAGGCTTCAACAGTAAAGAGTTGACATGTCCCCTTCAAAATTTTGGACTGTGATTTTACTTTCTATCTGTCTACATATTTCTTAGAGCTGACATAATTTTACAAAACTTGACAAGTCTGACTTCTAGGTAAATTTAGTACGTTTGAAACACTAACTTCATTTTCATATAAATTCCAAAACATGTAAATCAATTCTATTGACCTTCTTAAAAACTGCAACTGTCTTATCAACACAATGTCAAAATTGGAGTCTTCGGACAATCCCTCCAACCATGGCTTTATAGAAAACAGAGCTAAACAAACATCACATTTCTGTGAATTACATCTGGAAAGTGTTGATTTATCGATGCCCAGTTGTCAGAGAACCAGTGCAACCTGCGCTCACTCCCTCCCATGTACACAGCAATGTAAACTTCCACTCACCCAGCCCTTGGCACAGGACAATTCCGAAGTGTGGTCTGTTACTTCCAAAGACAGGCTGAGGCCTCAGAAACCCTGGAAGCAGGAGAAGGCAAAGTAGAGAATGGAAATCTGTGCAGGATCTGACCTCTGCTAATGGAGCAGCAAAGGTGAAACTCTGTTTCACTTGGACGCACACTCTCAAGCGGACAGCATACATGGGACTGTAGATAATGCGCTGAGTGTTAGAAGAGTGCACAGCAGATGCTTGGCTGACATAACTCCTAGAAATCAGCACAAAATATCCCCACAATTGCTTCTGAGTCCAAGATCCGATCTGCCAAATTTGAGCTAGCAGAGGCAGCGGAAAATGAGGTATAGAGCTACAGATAATGGCACAAGCTGAGTCTCAGGGATCTGGATTGCGTTGTGGGTTGTGGTGGTTTCTATCAAGAGAGCAAACCGAACTGTTACACCAGTAAGAAAGAAATCACATTGGCGTGTGGGTTTGAGTTTTTCGATATGTGCCATGGCCACATCCACTGCATCTTGCAGGCCCATGATCAATTTGGCATTTTGCCATTTGAGCACGTGTGGGGCTCAAATAGAGAAGCCGTGCATCTGGTCTGAGCTATTCAGTGGACCTTGTGTTTGAAATCAGTATTAAAAGATTTTGGATCTGCTACAGTCATAATCTGGACAGGGAATACTGATTGGTTTGAGGTAGAGATTTCGGTACAGCTCTGTGGTTGCATTCGTGCACCTATGACAAAAACGATGCGGGATTAAGGAAAAGTTGTCAAAGTCCACAACGTGAGAAGTTGAAGCATTTCCTTAAGCATTATCTCCAAAATGCAGATGCTTCATTTTGGATGGCACTGACATGGTACTGCCCAGAGGACACAAACTTCGGTCTGTGGGATCATTCCAGCAGGAACTGATGTAAGACACTCATACATATGTTTCCACTGGTGTTTCTGTAGACAGAGAAGCTCTGGGAAGAACTGGTACCTTTGGGACATTCCCATGTCAATAGAAAGCACAAGCGCACTCTCAGTTTGCTGTTTTGGAAAGAGTCCAAGATGACGTACAGCAGAAAGCCGAGCGGAAAATCTTTAAGCTTCATTTCCAGAAGAGGAAGTGTAACCTGCACTTTCAGAATTATGAGGTAAGTGCTATAAAACGAAGATTTACTAATTGAAATAATATGGTGTGCTCATCAGAACAAAGGAATCACCAGCAATTAGAGATGTACCAGACAACACACACAGGAACAGGAAATGGCATCAATGCATATGGAAAATTGTCCTCACAGATATATAATGGAACTTTGTACACCCAATGGTCTAAATTATTCACTTAACAAAGCCCTATAAATCTATATTAGATACCTGATATTACTTGACAAGTAGAGATAAAGAAGTATAGTAAAAGAAACAGGAAGTACCATTTTCACTTCCAAAGAATTTGAAGGCCCAAAAAATAAGCTTTCAAACATCTAGACTGCAAAAGGCTACCAGAGCAAGTATTGAAACCTGAGGTGAGGAAAACATGAAGTACAACAGTGTCTCAGAAACACAAAAGGCAGTATACCGGGAAACGGGAAGAGAAACTCTAAAAAAGAGCCAAATAATAACAGAAAACCCAAGGATGAGACAATACAAGGGCTAAAGTCACCCCAAAGAAGACTTGATAATGCAGACGGACTCGTGAAAGACTGTGAAGACAGGGGACCAGAAATCCCTCGATCAGAAGAAGACATAGAAAAACAAGTGGAAACCAATGCAAATTATGTTGTTGAAGCCTGGTGTAAGACATAGCATGAAACAGCATGTTTCGTAAGAGTCCCAGATGGAAAAGCAAGATTAACAAAAAAAAGCCCAAAAATATAATTGTAGAAAAGGCAGACTGAAACTTGATGAAAGAGAAGAAACAATCATCTATACGACTTCAGGAACTACACAGCGTCCAATGGAAGTGGAATCCCAATAGACCTACATGCAGCTATATAATTCAAATCAACAAAGTTCATGATCACCCCAGTGATATAAAATGCATCTAGAGGAAAGAAATTTAGTCACAACAGAACCTCCAGAGGGGTTTCAGCTCATATCTCGGCCGAAATATTGCAGAACAGGGAGGAGAGCAAGGACATACGCCATATCCTGAATGAGAATAAGCAGTTATTATGGGTAGCCTATGCCACATGACTGCCATTTCTAATAACGGCAGAGCTAGGGAAATTCACAGACCAGCAAAGCTTAAAAGAATTCAGCAGTTCAAAACTTATCCTAAAAGAAAGATTGAGAATTCTACCCTGAATAGAATAGTAGCAAGATGAAATGGAAATAAGAAAAACCATCATTTGAAATGCAAGAAGAGCGTGAGTTACAAACAAGAAACAAGAAGAAGGCCAGGAGGACATCAAAGCCATAAAATGGGAGAGGGTAGCAGGAAATCATAGGTGATTTTAAGCACTATCTTAAATGATTCAAATATATGACACTCTGATTGAAGCAAACGGAGTGATGCATGGCCTAATGTGTTTGCAAAACCAACAACAAGCAAACAAACAAACAATCAAACAAAGACACGAAAAGGGTACGGTTGGATGACATATACCAAACAAACCATGAGTATTCAAACAAAATACTCAAAGTGATGTCAAGGTACATTCAGCCCGCACCGACACAGTATCGCAGCTTAAATGTACTCAACACACTTGTATTCAGAACACAGACACGTGCATTAATATTCATAAATATTGATTCAAAAGAGCATATCGTGACCTAACCCAAATGCCGATTTTCAATAAGATTTGTTCATAGTCCGTGATATAGACTTACAATTCTTCCAACAGCAAGAATGAATGCCATATTCTACCCTAAGTAGAGAAGAAACGCCATAAGCCTATAACAAAGACAAGTAGCTCTGCAAAACTGTACTAAGTGCAAACGAGACAGACAGTAAAGTGCACATTTGGATTGGTTTAATTTCTCGGAAATTCAGCCCCCATGAAAGAATTGGATCCATTTTCTGAGAGCGTGGGTGTTTCAGCAGAAAGCAACAGACGGATATGTATTCTGGGTGATTGGATATTACACAAACATGAGTTTCTTTTAGTGGGGTCTCTGTGTCCTGTGAGCTATTAGAACGTTTGAAGACGTGTGAAACCATAAACTAAAAATGGACACACTTCCCTCCGTTTGTACTGTATATACAGATCTGAACAAAAGGGAAGAGGGAAGATAAAAGGACAGTGGCACTCTAGTGGATAGAATCACATTTAACTTAGGAACCTCTCGTTTGATGCAGCCCATCCCCCAACACTGACAATATTCAGCAAAAATATTGGATGGCAGTTACCGGTTGAATTCTAGGTGGAAACATGTTGTGTACTGCGATGCATGTTGTGGCTTGTGGATCCAATGTAACTGGGGAGAATTGTGTGGGTGGATCAGTGTGATGGAGGGGCTGCCGCCCTTTGTGGAGATTGGCTTAGTTCTTTTGTTCGGGACGCTGTGTAAGATCGAGATAATGCTGCTGCCAAAAACCTAAGTTCACGGGTAAGTTTCCAGAAACTGAGAGGGCAGACAGTGGAAGATCTGCCTTTCATCAGCTTACTGGTGAGGCTCCGAGGTACTTTCAGACTTGCCCAGTCCTGTTGAAGTCGACTTTATGGGAGACACGAAGAGAAGCTGGTAGAAAAACTGGCTGCAAGGATTGAGGAGAGATGCGAACATATTGATGAGAGTTGTTCCGCTACAATGGAGAATACCGGCATGGAGACATCTCTAGAGAATACCAGGCTCGAAAGTCATTCATGAGACCTACTGAAACTCTGTGATACTGGCAGAAACATTCGGAGTGTCAACGTGCACTTGAGAAAGTCACTCCATTCTCTGCTCCAAGAACGGCTCCAAGATTCCTGACGTCTAAAAGAGAAGAGATGGCAGAGATGATAAAAGCGCTCATGTTCTGGGAAGAGGTCATGAGAATCCACAGGTCCCAAGGGGCATTTACAAACCATTCAGACCAAAATGCACCAAGCCCAGGTAAGCCATTTCCCAGGTGAGGGCCTTTCTATCAAGCACTTTCTCTTCCCACCCCTCCACTCAGGCATCCATTTTAAATGATCAGAACCTGAGCTGCAATTAAGCCAGTAGGAGAAGAGCAAGCCCCTCCTAGAATCACATTTCATCCATCTTCACACTCTGTGAACAACAGTGAAATCCTGAAAATTCAAATACTCTCGCCTAAAATAGTTGGGGTTTGAATATTTAGCTCACACCAAGAAATGTTGACCTTACCCTTGATTCAGCAAATGCTGGGTTTAAGTCTTGTCTGGGGTGAAGGGAGTGTGGTAAGTGAGAGGAATCTTTGACTGAACTTGAATACGTACTAGGCCTCAGGGTTTCAAGAGTGTATAGGTAAATATTATGTCAGATAGTGACCTGAACTGTAAAAGTCGTGAAAGACTTTAAAGACACAGTTTTGGTGGACCGTCTTTCTCTTCAGCCAAGCACCAGGTGCACGATATATAGGGGGTGCAGACTTGTTTGTGTTAAATTGCTTTACCCAACATGATCGGATGATTAAGCGTTCTCATCACTGATAGAAGAAGACCAGTTTTTCAATAGACTAGCATAGCTGCAGCAGGATTCTCATAGCCAAAATGCCTGTATGTGCTTTTGGAATCAAGCCTAAATGTATATATTTTGTTTAGTTTTCCTTTACTTTCCTAGAGAGGATTGTTACCCCTTGAAATGCCAACATTGGCCAGTATGTGTCATTGGGAATATAGGGCACCACATGAACAATGGAAACCCAGGTTCTCGGTTATATCATGGTTTCAATAGGTACTTCACGGTTCCTGTTTGTGTTGGAGGCTTCAACATTAAAGAGTTGACATATCCCCTTCAACATTTTGGAATATAATTTTACTTTCAATCTGTCTACATTTTTCTTAGAGCCGACATAATGTTACAAAAATTGACAAGTCTGACTTCTAGGTAAATTTAATACGTTTCAAACACTAACTTCATTTTCATATACATCCCAAAACATGTAAATCAATTCTATTGACCTTCTTAAAAACTGCAACTGTGTTATCAACACAATGTCAAAATTGGAGTCTTCGGACAATCCCTCCAACCATGGCTTTATAGAAAACAGAGCTAAACAAACATCACATTTCTGTGAATTACATCTGGAAAGTGTTGATTTATCGATGCCCAGTTGTCAGAGAACCAGTGCAACCGGCGCTCACTGCCTCCCATGTACACAGCAATGTAAACTTCCACTCACCCAGCCCTTGGCACAGGACAATTCCGAAGTGTGGTCTGTTACTTCCAAAGACAGGCTGAGGCCTCAGAAACCCTGGAAGCAGGAGAAGGCAAAGTAGAGAATGGAAATCTGTGCAGGATCTGACCTCTGCTAATGGAGCAGCAAAGGTGAAACTCTGTTTCACTTGGACGCACACTCTCAAGCGGACAGCATACATGGGACTGTAGATAATGCGCTGAGTGTTAGAAGAGTGCACAGCAGATGCTTGGCTGACATAACTCCTAGAAATCAGCACAAAATATCCCCACAATTGATTCTGAGACCAAGATCAGATCTGCCAAATTTGAGCTAGCAGAGGCAGCGGAAAATGAGCTATAGAGCTACAGATAATGACACACGCTGAGTCTCAGTGATCTGTAGTGCGTTGTGGGATGTGGTGGGTTCTATCAAGAGAGCAAACCGACCTGTTACCCCAGTAAGAAAGCAACCACATTGGCGTGTGAGGTTGAGTTTTTCGATATGTGCCATCTCCACATCCACTGCATCTTGCAGGCCCAAGATCAATTTGGCATTTTGCCATTAGAGCACGTGTGGGGCTCAACCAGAGATGACGTGCATCTGGTCTGAGGGATTCAGTGGCCCTTGGGTTTGAAATCAGTATTAAAAGATTTAGGATCTCCTACAGTCATAACATGGACAGGGATTACGGATTGGTTTGAGGAAGAGAATTCGGTACAGCTCTGGGGTTGCATTCATGCACCCATGACCCAAGGGTGAGGGATCAAGGGAGAGTTGTCAAAGTCCACAACGTGAGAAGTTGAAGCATTTCCTTAAGCATTATCTCCCAAATGCAGATGCTACATTTTGGATGGCACTGACATTGTACTGCCCAGAGGACACAAAGACCGGTCTGCGGGATCATTCCAGCAGACCCTGATGTATGACATCCGTACATATGTTTCCACTGGTGTTTCTGTAGACAGAGAATCACTGGGAAGAACTGGGAACATTGGGACATTCCCATGGCAATAGAAAGCACAAGCGCACTCCCAGTTTGCTGATTTGGGAAGACAGCAAATATGATGTAAAGCAGAATGCCGAGCTGAAAAACTTTAAGATTCATTTCCAGAAGAGGATGTGTACTCTGCACTTTTAGAATTGTGAGGTAAGTGCAATAAAACGAAGTTTTACTAATTGAAATAATATGGTGTGCTCATCACAACAAAGGAAACACCAGAAATTAGAAACGTACCAGACAACACACACAGGAACAGGACATGGCATCAATGCATAGGGAAAATTGTCCTCACAGAAGTATCTTGGAACATTGTACAATTAATGGTCTAAGATTTTCACTTAACAAAGCCCTATAAATCTATATTAGATACCTGATTTTACTTGACCAGTAGAGATAAAGAAGTATAGTAAAAGAAACAGGAAGTTCAATTTTCACTTCCAAAGAATTTGAAGGCCCAAAAAAATAAGATTTCACACATCTAGACTGCAAAACGCTACCAGAGCAAGTATTAAAAACTGAGGTGAGGAAAACATGAAAACATGAAGTACAACAGTGTCTCAGAATCACAAAAGGCAGTATACCAGGAGAGGGGAAGAGAAACTCTAAAAACGATCCAAATGATATCAGAAAACACAAGGATGAGACAATACCAGGGCTAAAGTCAGTCCAAAGCAGACTTGATAATGCAGACGGACTCGTGAAAGACTGTGAAGACAGGGGACCAGAAATCCCTCGATCAGAAGAAGACATAGAAAAAGAAGTGCAAACCAAAGCAAACATTGATTTTGATGCTTGGGGTAAGACAAAGCATGAAAGATTATGATTCGTAAGATTCCCAGATGGAAAAGCAAAATTAAAAAAAAAGCCTGAAAAGATAATTGTAGAAAAGTCAGACTGAAACATGCTGAAAGACAAGAAACAATCATCTATAAGGTGTCAGGAACTACACAGTGTCCAAAGGAGGTGGAATCCCAATAGACCTACTTGCAGCTGTATAATTCAAATCAACAAAGTTCATGATCACCCCAGTGATTTAAAATGCATCTTGAGGAAATCAATTTAGTCACATCAGAACCTCCAGATTGGTTTCAGCTCATATCTCGGCCGAAATATTGCAGAACAGGGAGGAGAGCAAGGACATACGCCATATCCTGAATGAGAAAATGCTATATTCATGGGTAGCCTATGCCACATGACTGCCACTTCTACAAACGGCAGAGCTAGGGAAATTCACAACCAGCAAAGCTTAAAAGAATACAACAGTTCAAAACTTATTCTAAAAGAAAGATTGAGAATTCTACCCTGCATAGTAAAGTAGCAAGATGAAATGGAATTAAGAAAAACCATTTTTGGAAATGCAAGAAGAGCGTGAGTTACAAACAAGAAACAAGAAAAAGGCAAGGAGGAAATCAAAGCCATAAGATGGGAGAGGGTAGCAGGAAATCATAGGTGATTTTAAGCACTATCTTAAGTGATACACATATATGACTTTCTGATTGAAGCAAACGGAGTGATGCATGGACTAATGTGTTTGCAAAACCAACAACAAGCAAACAAACAAAAAATCAAACAAAAAAACAGACACCAAAATGGTACGGTTGGCTGACATATACCAAAGAAATCATGAGTATTCAAAACTAAATACTCAAAGTGATGTCAAGGATCATTCAGCACGCACCGACCCAGTATCGCAGCTTAAATGTACTCAACACACTTGTATTCAGAACACAGACGTGTGCATTAATATTCATAAATATTGATTCAAAAGAGCATATCGTTACCTAACCCAAATGCCGATTTAGAATAAGATTTGGTCATAGTCCGTGATATAGACTTACAATTCTTCCAACAGCAAGAATGAATGCCATATACTACCCTAAGTAGAGAAGAAACGGCATAAGCCTTTAACAAAGACAAGTAGCTCTGCAAAAGTGTACTAAGAGCAAACGAGATAGACAGTAAAGTGCACATTGGGATTGGTTTCATTTCTCGGAATTTCAGCCCCCATGAAACAAGTGGATCCATTTTCTGAGAGCGTGGGTGTTTCAGCAGAAAGCAACAGACGGATACGTATTCTGAGTGAATGGATATTACACAAACATGAGTTTCCTTTAGCGGGGTCTCTGTGTACTGTGAGCTGTTAGAAAGTTTCAAGACGTGTGAAACCATAAACTAAAAATGGACACACTTCCCTCCTTTTGTACTGTATATACAGATCTGAACCAAAGGGAAGAGGGCAGATAAAAGAACAGTGGAACGCTAGTGGATAGAATCACATTTAACTTAGGAACCTCTCGTTTGATGCAGCCCCTCCCCCAACACTGACAATATTCAGCAACCATTGGGGATGGCAGTTACCGGTTGGATTCTAGGTGGAATCTTGGTGTGTACCGCGAGGCTTGTTGTGGCTGGTGGATCTAAGGTAACTGGGCAGAATTCTGTGGGTGGATCAGTGTGATGGATGGGCTGCCGCCCTTTCTGGAGATTGGCTTAGGTCTTTTATTCGGGACGATGTGTAAGTTCGAGAAAATGCTGCTGCCCAAAGACCTAAGTTCACGGGTAAGTTTCCAGAACCTGAGAGGGCAGACAGTGGAAGATCTGCCTGTCATCATCTTACTGGTGAGGCTCCGAGGTACTTTCAGGCTTGCCCAGTCCTGTTGAAGTCGACTTTATGGGAGACACGAAGAGAAGCTGGCAGAAAAGCTGGCTGCACGGATTGAGGAGAGATGCGAACATATTGATGAGAGTTGTTCTGCTACAATGGAGAATACCGGCATGGAGACATCTCTAGGGAATACCAGGCTCGAAAGACATTCATGAGACCTACTGAACCTCTGTGATACTGGCAGAAACATTCGGAGTGTAAACTTGCACTTGAGAAAGTCACTCCATTCTCTGCTCCAAGAACGGCTCCAAGATTCCTGACGTCTAAAAGAGAAGAGATGGCAGAGATGATAAAAGCGCTCATGTTCTTGGAAGAGGTCATGAGAATCCACAGGTCCCAAGGGGCATTTAAAATTCATTCAGACCAAAATGCACCAAGCCCAGGTTAGCCTTTTCTCAGGTTTGGGCCTTGCTATCAAACACATGCTCTTCCCTCCCTTCCACTCATGCATCCGTTTTAAAGGCTCAGAACCTTAGCTGCAATGAAGACATTAGGAGAAGAATAAGCCCCTCCTAGAATCAGAGTTCCTCCATCTTCACAATCTGTGAACAACAGTGAAATCCTGAAACGTCAAATACTCTCGCCAAAATAGTTGGGTATTTAATACTTAGCTCACACCAAGAAATGATTACCTTAACCAAGATTCAGGAAATGCTGGGTTTATGTCTTGTCTGGGGTGAAGGGAGTGTGGTAAGTGAGAGGAATCTTTGACTGAACTTGAATATGTACTAGGCTTCAGTTTTTCAAGACATTATAGGTAAATATTATGTCAGATAGTGCCCTGAACTGTAAAAGTAGTGAAAGACTTTAAAGACACAGATTTGGTGGACCGTCTTCCTCTTCAGCCAAGCACCGGGTGCACGATGTATTGGGGGTGCAGACTTGCTTGTGTTAAATTGCTTTACCCAACATGATCGGATGATTAAGCGTTCTCATCACTGATAGAAGAACACTTGCTTTTCAAAAGACTAGCAAAGCTGCAGCAGTGTTCTCATAGCAAAAATGCCTATATGTGCTATTGGAATCAAGCCTAAATGTATATATTTTGTTTGGTTTTTCTTTTACTTTCCTAGAGAGGAATGTTACCCCTTGAAATGCCAACATTGGCCAGTATGTGTCATTGGGAGTATAGGGCACCACATGCACAACCGAAACCCAGGCTCTCGGTTATTTCATGGTTTCAATAGGTACTTCACAGTTCCTGTTGGTGTTGGAAGCTTCAACATTAAAGAGTTGCCATATCCCCTTCAACATTTTGGACTGTAATTTTACTTTCAATCTGTCTACATTTTTCTTAGAGCCGACATAATGTTACAAAAATTGACAAGTCTGACTTCTAGGTAAATTTAATACGTTTCAAACACTAACTTCATTTTCATATACATCCCAAAACATGTAAATCAATTCTATTGACCTTCTTAAAAACTGCAACTCTGTTATCAACACAATGTCAAAATTGGAGTCTTCGGACAATCCCTCCAACCATGGCTTTATAGAAAACAGAGCTAAACAAACATCACATTTCTGTGAATTACATCTGGAAAGTGTTGATTTATCGATGCCCAGTTGTCAGAGAACCAGTGCAACCGGCGCTCACTGCCTCACATGTACACAGCAATGTAAAATTCCACTCACCCAGCCCATCGCAAAGGACACTTTCTGAAGAGTGGTCTGTTACTTCCAAAGACAGGCTGAGGCCTCAGAAACCCTGGAAGCAGGAGAAGGCAAACTAGAGAATGGAAATCTGTGCAGGATCTGACATTTGCTGATGGAGCAGCAAAGGTGAAACTCTGTTTCACTTGGACGCACACTCTCAAGCGGACAGCATACATGGCACTGTAGGTAATGCGCTGAGTGTTAGAAGAGTGCACAGCAGATGCTTGGCTGACATAACTCCTAGAAATCAGCACAAAATATCCCCACAATTGATTCTGAGACCAAGATCAGATCTGCCAAATTTGAGCTAGCAGAGGCAGCAGAAAATGAGCTATAGAGCTACAGATAATGACACACGCTGAGTCTCAGGGATCTGTAGTGCGTTGTGGGTTGTGGTGGGTTCTATCAAGAAAGCAAACCGAGCTGTTACCCCAGAATGAAAGCAACCACATTGGCGTGTGAGGTTGAGTTTTTTGATATGTGCCATCTCCACATCAACTGCAACTTGCAGGCCCAGGATCAATTTGGCATTTTGCCATTAGAGCACGTGTGGGGCTCAAACAGAGATAACGTGCATCTGGTCTGAGTGATTCAGTGGCCCTTGGGTTTGAAATCAGTATTAAAAGCTTTAGGATCTGCTACAGTCATAACCTGGACAGGGATTACGAATTGGTTTAAGGAAGAGAATTTGGTACAGCTCTGTTTTTGCATGGTGCACACATGACCCAAGGATGAGGGTTCAATGGAGAGTGGTCAAAGTCCACAACGTGAGAAGTTGAAGCATTTCCTTCAGCATTATCTCCCAAATGCAGATACTACATTTTGGTTGGCACTGACATGGTACTGCACATGGGACACAAAGATCGGTCTGCGGGATCATTCCAGCAGGCCCTGATGTATGACATCCATACATATGTTTCCACTGTTGTTTCTGTAGACAGAGAAGCTCTGGGAAGAACTGGTAACATTGGGACATTCCCATGGCAATAGAAAGCACAAGCACACTCTCAGTTTGCTGTTTTGGAAAGACTCCAATCAGACGTACATCAGAATGCCCAGCTGAAAAGCTTTAAGCTTCATTTCCAGAAGAGGAAGTGTACTCTGCACTTTCAGAATTGTGAGGTAAGTGCAATAAAACGAAGTTTTACAAATTGAAATAATGTGGTGTGCTCATCACAACAAAGGCAACACGAGCAATTAGAGATATACCAGACAACACACACAGGAACAATACATGGCATCAATGCCTATGGAAAATTGTCCTCACAGAAATATCATGGAACTTTGTGCACCCAATTGTCTAAAATTTTCACTTAAAAAAGCCCTATACATCTATATTAGTTACCTGATATTACTTGAAAATTAGAGATAAAGAAGTATAGTAAAAGAAACAGGAAGTACCATTTTCGTTTCCAAAGAGTTTGAAGGCCCCAAAAATAAGCTTTCAAACATCTAGACTGCAAAACGCTACCAGAGCAAGTATTGAAAACTGAGGTGAGGAAACCATGAAGTACAACAGTGTCTCAGATTCACAAAAGGCAGTATACCGGGAAAGGGGAAGAGAAACACTAAAAACGGCCCAAATAATATCAGAAAACCCAAGCATGAGACAATACCAGGGCTAAAGTCAGTACAAAGCAGAATTGATAATGCAGACGGACTCGTGTAATACTGAGAAGACAGGGGAACAGAAATCCCTCGATCAGAAGAAGACATAGAAAAAGAAGTGCAAACCAATGCAAACATTGCTGTTGAAGCCTGGGGTAAGATAAAGCATGAAAGGCTATGATTCAAAAGAGTCCCAGATGGAAAAGCAAGATTAACAAAAAAAAGCCTGAAAAGATAATTGTAGAAAAGTCAGACTGAAACTTGCTTAAATATAAGAAATAATCATCTATACGAATTCAGGAACTACACAGCGTCCAAAGGAGGTGGAATCCCAATAGACCTACTTGCAGCTCTATAATTCAAATCAACAAAGTTCATGATCACCCCAGTGATTTAAAATGCATCTAGAGGAAAGCAATTTAGTCACAACAGAACCTCCAGAGGGGTTTCAGCTCATATCTTGGCAGAAATATTGCAGAACAGGGAGGAGTGCAAGGACCTATGCCATAACCTGAATGAGAAAAAGCTGTAATCATGGGTAGCCAATGCCACATGACTGTCATTTCTAATAACGGCAGAGCTAGGGAAATTCACAGACCAGCAAAGCTAAAAAGAATTCAGCAGTTCAAATCTTATCCTAAAAGAAAGATTGAGAATTCTACCCTGAATAGAAAAGTAGCAAGATGAAATGGAAATAAGAAAAACCATTATTGGAAATGAAAGAAGAGCGTGAGTTACAAACAAGAAACAAGAAGAAGGCAAGGAGGACATCAAAGCCATAAGATGGGAGAGGGTAGCATGAAATCATAGGTGATTTTAAGCACTATCTTAAGTGATTCACATATATGACTCTCTGATTGAAGCAAACGGAGTGATGCATGGCCTAAAGTGTTTGCAAAATCAACAACAAGCAAACAAACAAACAATCAAACAAACAAACAGACACCAAAAGGGTACGGTTGGCTGACATATACCAAAGAAACCATGAGTATTCAAAACAAAATACTCAAAGTGATGTCAAGGATCATTCAGCACGCACCGACCAAGTATCGCAGCTTAAATGTACTCAACACACTTGTATTCAGAACACAGACGCGTGCATTAATATTCATAATTATTGATTCAAAAGAGCATATCGTGACCTCACCCAAATGCCGATATTTAATAAGAGTTGGTCACAGTCCGTGATATAGACTTACAATTCTTCCAACAGCAAGAATGAATGCCATATTCTACCCTAAGTAGGGAAGAAATGGCATAAGCCTATAACAAAATCAAGTAGCTGTGCAAAAGTGTACTAAGTGCAAACGAGACAGACAGTAAAGTGCACATTGGGATTGGTTTCATTTATCGGAATTTCAGCCCCCATGAAACAAGTGGATCCATTTTCTTAGAGCGGGGGTATTTCAGCAGAAAGCAACAGACGGATATGTATTCTGAGTGAATGGATATTACACAAATATAAGTTTCCTTTAGTGGGGTCTCTGTGTACTGTGAGCTTTTAGAAAGTTTCAAGACGTGTGAAACCATAAACTAAAAATTGACACACTTCCCTTCGTTTGTACGGTATATACAGATCTGAACCAAAGGGAAGAGGGAAGATAAAAGGAGAGTGGCACACTAGTGGATAGAATCACATTTAACTTAGGAACCTCTCCTTTCATGCAGCCCCTCCCCCAACACTGACAATATTCAGCAAACATTGTTGATGGCAGTTACCGTTTGGATTCTAGGTGGAATATTGGTGTGTACCGCGAGGCTTGTTGTGGCTGGTGGATCCAAGGTAACTGGGCAGAATTCTGTGGGTGGATAAGTGTGATGGATGGGCTGCCGCCCTTTGTGGAGATTGGCTTAGGTCTTTTGTTCGGGATGCTGTGTAAGTTCGAGATAATGCTGCTGCCCAAAGAGCTAAGTTCACGGGTAAGTTTCCAGAACCTGAGAAGGCAGACAGTGGAAGATCTGCCTGTCATCAGCTTACTGGTGAGGCTCCGAGGTACTTTCAGACTTGCCCAGTCCTGTTGAAGTCGACTTTATGGGAGACACGAAGAGAAGCTGGCAGAAAAGCTGGCTGCAAGGATTGAGGAGAGATGCGAAGATATTGATGAGAGTTGTACCGCTACAATGGAGAATACCGGCATGGAGACATCTCTAGAGAATACCAGGCTCGAAAGACATTCATGAGACCTACTGAACCTCTGTGATACAGGCAGAACCATTCGGAGTGTCAACGTGCACTTGAGAAACTCACTCCAATCTCTGCTCCAAGAACGGCTCCAAGATTCCTGACGTATAAAAGAGAAGAGATGGCAGAGATGATAAAAGCGCTCATGTTCTTGGAAGAGGTCATGAGAATCCACAGGTCCCAAGGGGCATTTACAATTCATTCAGACCAAAATGCACCAAGCCCAGGTAAGCCTTTTCCCAGGTTTGGGCCTTGCTATCAAGCATTGCTCTTCCCTCCCCTCCACTCAGGCATCCATTTTAAAGGATCAGAAACTGAGCTGCAATGAAGCCAGTAGGAGAAGTGCAAGCCCTTCCTAGAATCAGAGTTCCTCCATCTTCACACTCTGTGAACAACAGTGAACTCCTGAAAGTCAAATACTCTCGCCTAAAATGTTTGGGAATTGAATACTTAGCTCACACAAAGAAATGATGACCTTCCCCTAGATTCAGCAAATGCTGGGTTTATGCCTTGTCTGGGGTGAAGGGAGTGTGGTAAGTGAGAGGAATCTTGACTGAACTTGGATATGTACTAGGCCTCAGTGTTTCAAGAAAGTATATGTTAATATTATGTCAGATAGTGACCTGAACTCTAAAAGTCGTGAAAGCCTTTAAAGACACAGGTTTGGTGGACCGTCTTTCTCTTCAGCCAAGCACCGGGTGCACGATATATTGGGGGTGCAGACTTGGTTGTGTTAAATTGCTTTACCCAACATGATCGGATGATTAAGCGTTCTCATCACTGATAGAAGAACACCTGCTTTTCAATAGCCTAGCATAGCTGCAGCAGGGTTCTCACAGGTATAATGCCTGTAAGTGCTTTTGGAATCAAGCCTAAATGTATATATTTTGTTTGGTTTTTCTTGTAATTTCCGAGAGAGGAATGTTACACTTTGAAATGCCAAAATTTGCCAGTATGTGTCATTGGGAATATAGGGCACCACATTCACAACGGAAACCCAAGTTCTTGGTTATTTCATGGTTTCAATAGGTACTTCATGTTTCCTGTTGGTGTTCGAGGCTTCAATTGTAAAGAGTTGACATGTCCCCTTCAACATTTTGGACAGCAATTTTACTGTCTATCTGTCTACATTTTTCTTAGAGCTGACATAATATTACAAAAATTGGCAAGTAGGATTTTAGGTAAATTTACTACGTTTCAAACACTAACTTCATTTTCATATAAATCCCAAAACATGTAAATAAATTCTATTGACCTTCTTAAAAACTGCAACTGTTTTATCAACACAATGTCAAAATTGGAGTCTTCGGACAATCACTCCAACCATGGCTTTATAGAAAACAGAGCTAAACAAACATCACATTTCTGTGAATTACATCTGGAAAGTGTTGATTTATCGATGCCCAGTTGGCAGAGAACCAGTGCAACCTGCGCTCACTCCCTCCCATGTTCAAAGCAATGTAAACTTCCACTCACCCAGCCCTTGGCACAGGACACTTTCCGAAGAGTGGTCAGAAAGGCTGAGGCCTCAGAAAACCTGGAAGCAGGAGAAGGCAAAGTAGAGAATGGAAATCTGTGCAGGATCTGACCTCTGCTGATGGAGCAGCAAAGGTGAAACTCTGTTTTACTTGGACGCTCACTCTCAAGCTGAAAGCACACATGGGACTGTAGGTAATGTGCTGAGTGTTAGAAGAGTGCACAGCAGATGCTTGGCTGACATAATTCCTAGAAATCAGCACAAAATATCCCATAATTAATTCTGAGACCAAGATACTATCTGCCAAATTTGAGCTAGCAGAGGCAGCGGAAAATGAGGTATAGAGCTACAGATAATGGCACACGCTGAGTCTCAGGTATCTGGAGTGCGTTGTGGGTTGTGGTGGGTTCTATCAAGAGAGCAAACCTACCTGTTACCCCAATAAGTAAGCAATCACATTGGCGTGTGAGGTTGAGTGTTTCGATATGTGCCATGGCCACATTCACTGCATCTTGCAGGCCCAGGATCAATTTGTCATTTTGTCAATAGAGCACGTGTGGGGCTCAACTAGAAGAAGCCGTGCATCTGGTGTGAGGGATTCAGTGGCCCTTGGGTATGAAATCAGTATTAAAAGCTTTAGGATCTGCTACAGTCATAACCTGGACAGGGATTACGGATTGGTTTGAGGAGGAGAATTCGTTACAGCTCTGTGGTTGCATTCGTGCACCCATGACCCAAGGATGAGGGATCAAAGAAGTGTGGTCAAAGTCCACATCGTGAGAATTTGAAGCATTCCCTTCAGCATTATCTCCCAAATGCAGATGCTACATTTTGGATGGCACAGACATGGTTCTGCCCAGAGGACACAAAGATCGGTCTGCATGATCATTCCAGCAGTCCCTGATGTATGATATCCATACATATGTTTCCACTGCTGTTTCTGTAGTCAGAGAAACTCTGGGAAGAACTGGTAACATTGGGACATTCCCATGGCAATAGAAAGCACAAGGGCACTCTCAGTTTGCTGTTTTGGAAAGACTCCAATCTGACGTACAGCAGAATGCCGAGCTGAAAAGCTTTAAGCTTCATTTCCAGAAGAGGAAGTGTACTCTGCACTTTCAGATTTGTGAGGTAAGTGCAATAAAACGAAGTTTTACTAATTGAAATAATATGGTGTGCTCATCACAACAAAGGCAACACCAGCAATTAGAGATGTACCAGACAACACACACAGGATCAGGAGTTGGCATCAATGCCTAGGGGAAATTGTCCTCACAGAAATATCATGGAACTTTTTACACACAATGGTGTAAAATTTTCACTTAACAAAGCCGTAGAAATCTATAATTGATACCTGATATTACATGACCAGTAGATATAAAGAAGTATAGCAAAAGAAACAGGAAGTACCATTTTCACTTCCAAAGAATTTGAAGGTCTGAAAAAAAAGCTTCCAAATATCTAGACTGTAAAACGCTACCAGAGCAAGTATTGAAAACTGAGGTGAGGAAAACATGAAGTACAACAGTGTCTCAGAATCACAAAAGGCAGTATACAGGAAAAGGGGAAGAGAAATCCTAAAAACGAGCCAAATAATACCAGAAAACCCAAGGATGAGACAATACCAGGGCTAAAGTCAGTCCAAAGCAGACTTGATAATGCAGATGGACTCGTGAAAGACTGTGAAGACAGGGTAACAGAAATCCCTCGATCAGAAGAAGATATAGAAAAAGAAGTGCAAACCAATGCAAACATTGCTGTTGAAGCCTCGGGGAAGACAAAGAATGAAAGGCTATGATTCGTAAGAGTCCCAGATGGAAAAGCAAGATTAACAAATAAAAGCCTGAAAAGATAATTGTAGAAAAGTCAGACTGAAACTTGCTGAAAGACAATAAAGAATCATCTATACGAATTCAGGAACTACACAGCGTCCAAAGGAGGTGGAATCCCAATAGACCTACTTGCAGCTCTATAATTCAAATCAACAAAGTTCATGATCACCCCAGTGATTTAAAATGCATCTAGAGGAAAGCAATTTAGTCACAACAGAACCTCCAGAGGGGTTTCAGCTCATATCTTGGCAGAAATATTGTAGAACAGGGAGGAGTGCAAGGACATAGGCCATATCCTGAATGAGAAAAAGCTGTTACCATGGGTAGCCTATGCCACATGACTGCCATTTCTAATAACAGCAGAGCTAGGGAAATTCACAGACTAGTAAAGTTAAAAGACTTCAGCAGTTCAAAACTTATCCTAAAAGAAAGATTGAGAATTCTACCCTGAAAAGAAAAGAAGCAAGATGAAATGGAAATAAGAAAAACCATTATTGGAAATGAAAGAAGAGCGTGAGTTACAAACAAGAAAAAAGAAGAAGGCAAGGAGGACATCAAAGCCATAAAATTGGAGAGGGTAGCAGGAAATTATAGGTGATTTTAAGCACTATCTTAAGTGATTCACATGTATGACTCTCTGATTGAAGCAAACGGAGTGATGCATGGCCTAAAGTGTTTGCAAAACCAACAACAAGCAAACAAACAGACATCAAAAAGGTACGGTTGGCTGACATATACCAAAGAAAACATGAGTATTCAAAACAAAATACTCAAAGTGATGTCAAGGATCATTCAGCACGCACCGACCCAGTATCGCAGCTTAAAATTACTCACCACACTTGTATTCAGAACACATACGCGTGCATTAATATTCATAAATATTGATTCAAAAGAGCATATCGTGACCTCACCCAAATGCCGATATTAAATAAGAGTTGGTCACAGACCGTGATATAGACTTACAATTCTTCCAACAGCAAGAATGAATGCCATATTCTACCCTAAGTAGAGAAGAAACGGCATAAGCCTGTAACAAAATCAAGTAGCTCTGCAAAAGTGTACTAAGTGCAAACGAGACAGACAGTAAAGTGCACATTGGGATTGGTTTCATTTATCGGAATTTCAGCCCCCATGAAACAAGTGGATCCATTTTCTTAGAGCGGGGGTATTTCAGCAGAAAGCAACAGACGGATATGTATTCTGAGTGAATGGATATTCACAAATATGAGTTTCCTTTAGTGGGGTCTCTGTGTACTGTGAGCTGTTAGAAAGTTTCAAGACGTGTGATACCGTAAACTAAAAATGGACACACTTCCCTCCGTTTGTACTGTATATACAGATCTGAACCAATGGGAAGAGGGAAGATAAAAGGAGAGTGGCACGCTAGTGGATAGAATCACATTTAACTTAGGAACCTCTCGTTTGATGCAGCCCCTCCCCCAACACTGACAATATTCAGCAACCATTGTTGATGGCAGTTACCGTTTGGATTCTAGGTGGAATATTGGTGTGTACCGCGAGGCTTGTTGTGGCTGGTGGATCCAAGGTAACTGGGCAGAATTCTGTGGGTGGATCAGTGTGATGGATGGGCTGCCGCCCTTTGTGGAGATTGGCTTAGGTCTTTTGTTCGGGATGCTGTGTAAGTTCGAGATAATGCTGCTGCCCAAAGAGCTAAGTTCACGGGTAAGTTTCCAGAACCTGAGAAGGCAGACAGTGGAAGATCTGCCTGTCATCAGCTTACTGGTGAGGCTCCGAGGTACTTTCAGACTTGCCCAGTCCTGTTGAAGTCGACTTTATGGGAGACACGAAGAGAAGCTGGCAGAAAAGCTGGCTGCAAGGATTGAGGAGAGACGCGAACATATTGATGAGAGTTGTTCCGCTACAATGGAGAATACCGGCATGGAGACATCTCTAGAGAATACCAGGCTCGAAAGACATTCATGAGACCTACTGAACCTCTGTGATACAGGCAGAACCATTCGGAGTGTCAACGTGCACTTGAGAAACTCACTCCAATCTCTGCTCCAAGAACGGCTCCAAGATTCCTGACGTATAAAAGAGAAGAGATGGCAGAGATGATAAAAGCGCTCATGTTCTTGGAAGAGGTCATGAGAATCCACAGGTCCCAAGGGGCATTTACAATTCATTCAGACCAAAATGCACCAAGCCCAGGTAAGCCTTTTCCCAGGTTTGGGCCTTGCTATCAAGCATTGCTCTTCCCTCCCCTCCACTCAGGCATCCGTTTTAAAGGATCAGAAACTGAGCTGCAATGAAGCCAGTAGGAGAAGTGCAAGCCCTTCCTAGAATCAGAGTTCCTCCATCTTCACACTCTGTGAACAACAGTGAACTCCTGAAAGTCAAATACTCTCGCCTAAAATGTTTGGGAATTGAATACTTAGCTCACACAAAGAAATGATGACCTTCCCCTAGATTCAGCAAATGCTGGGTTTATGCCTTGTCTGGGGTGAAGGGAGTGTGGTAAGTGAGAGGAATCTTGACTGAACTTGGATATGTACTAGGCCTCAGTGTTTCAAGAAAGTATATGTTAATATTATGTCAGATAGTGACCTGAACTCTAAAAGTCGTGAAAGCCTTTAAAGACACAGGTTTGGTGGACCGTCTTTCTCTTCAGCCAAGCACCGGGTGCACGATATATTGGGGGTGCAGACTTGGTTGTGTTAAATTGCTTTACCCAACATGATCGGATGATTAAGCGTTCTCATCACTGATAGAAGAACACCTGCTTTTCAATAGCCTAGCATAGCTGCAGCAGGGTTCTCACAGGTATAATGCCTGTAAGTGCTTTTGGAATCAAGCCTAAATGTATATATTTTGTTTGGTTTTTCTTGTAATTTCCGAGAGAGGAATGTTACACTTTGAAATGCCAAAATTTGCCAGTATGTGTCATTGGGATTATAGGGCACCACATTCACAACGGAAACCCAAGTTCTTGGTTATTTCATGGTTTCAATAGGTACTTCATGTTTCCTGTTGGTGTTCGAGGCTTCAATTGTAAAGAGTTGACATGTCCCCTTCAACATTTTGGACAGCAATTTTACTGTCTATCTGTCTACATTTTTCTTAGAGCTGACATAATATTACAAAAATTGGCAAGTAGGATTTTAGGTAAATTTACTACGTTTCAAACACTAACTTCATTTTCATATAAATCCCAAAACATGTAAATAAATTCTATTGACCTTCTTAAAAACTGCAACTGTTTTATCAACACAATGTCAAAATTGGAGTCTTCGGACAATCACTCCAACCATGGCTTTATAGAAAACAGAGCTAAACAAACATCACATTTCTGTGAATTACATCTGGAAAGTGTTGATTTATCGATGCCCAGTTGGCAGAGAACCAGTGCAACCTGCGCTCACTCCCTCCCATGTTCAAAGCAATGTAAACTTCCACTCACCCAGCCCTTGGCACAGGACACTTTCCGAAGAGTGGTCAGAAAGGCTGAGGCCTCAGAAAACCTGGAAGCAGGAGAAGGCAAAGTAGAGAATGGAAATCTGTGCAGGATCTGACCTCTGCTGATGGAGCAGCAAAGGTGAAACTCTGTTTTACTTGGACGCTCACTCTCAAGCTGAAAGCACACATGGGACTGTAGGTAATGTGCTGAGTGTTAGAAGAGTGCACAGCAGATGCTTGGCTGACATAATTCCTAGAAATCAGCACAAAATATCCCATAATTAATTCTGAGACCAAGATACTATCTGCCAAATTTGAGCTAGCAGAGGCAGCGGAAAATGAGGTATAGAGCTACAGATAATGGCACACGCTGAGTCTCAGGTATCTGGAGTGCGTTGTGGGTTGTGGTGGGTTCTATCAAGAGAGCAAACCTACCTGTTACCCCAATAAGTAAGCAATCACATTGGCGTGTGAGGTTGAGTGTTTCGATATGTGCCATGGCCACATTCACTGCATCTTGCAGGCCCAGGATCAATTTGTCATTTTGTCAATAGAGCACGTGTGGGGCTCAACTAGAAGAAGCCGTGCATCTGGTGTGAGGGATTCAGTGGCCCTTGGGTATGAAATCAGTATTAAAAGCTTTAGGATCTGCTACAGTCATAACCTGGACAGGGATTACGGATTGGTTTGAGGAGGAGAATTCGTTACAGCTCTGTGGTTGCATTCGTGCACCCATGACCCAAGGATGAGGGATCAAAGAAGTGTGGTCAAAGTCCACATCGTGAGAATTTGAAGCATTCCCTTCAGCATTATCTCCCAAATGCAGATGCTACATTTTGGATGGCACAGACATGGTTCTGCCCAGAGGACACAAAGATCGGTCTGCATGATCATTCCAGCAGTCCCTGATGTATGATATCCATACATATGTTTCCACTGCTGTTTCTGTAGTCAGAGAAACTCTGGGAAGAACTGGTAACATTGGGACATTCCCATGGCAATAGAAAGCACAAGGGCACTCTCAGTTTGCTGTTTTGGAAAGACTCCAATCTGACGTACAGCAGAATGCCGAGCTGAAAAGCTTTAAGCTTCATTTCCAGAAGAGGAAGTGTACTCTGCACTTTCAGATTTGTGAGGTAAGTGCAATAAAACGAAGTTTTACTAATTGAAATAATATGGTGTGCTCATCACAACAAAGGCAACACCAGCAATTAGAGATGTACCAGACAACACACACAGGATCAGGAGTTGGCATCAATGCCTAGGGGAAATTGTCCTCACAGAAATATCATGGAACTTTTTACACACAATGGTGTAAAATTTTCACTTAACAAAGCCGTAGAAATCTATAATTGATACCTGATATTACATGACCAGTAGATATAAAGAAGTATAGCAAAAGAAACAGGAAGTACCATTTTCACTTCCAAAGAATTTGAAGGTCTGAAAAAAAAGCTTCCAAATATCTAGACTGTAAAACGCTACCAGAGCAAGTATTGAAAACTGAGGTGAGGAAAACATGAAGTACAACAGTGTCTCAGAATCACAAAAGGCAGTATACAGGAAAAGGGGAAGAGAAATCCTAAAAACGAGCCAAATAATACCAGAAAACCCAAGGATGAGACAATACCAGGGCTAAAGTCAGTCCAAAGCAGACTTGATAATGCAGATGGACTCGTGAAAGACTGTGAAGACAGGGTAACAGAAATCCCTCGATCAGAAGAAGATATAGAAAAAGAAGTGCAAACCAATGCAAACATTGCTGTTGAAGCCTCGGGGAAGACAAAGAATGAAAGGCTATGATTCGTAAGAGTCCCAGATGGAAAAGCAAGATTAACAAATAAAAGCCTGAAAAGATAATTGTAGAAAAGTCAGACTGAAACTTGCTGAAAGACAATAAAGAATCATCTATACGAATTCAGGAACTACACAGCGTCCAAAGGAGGTGGAATCCCAATAGACCTACTTGCAGCTCTATAATTCAAATCAACAAAGTTCATGATCACCCCAGTGATTTAAAATGCATCTAGAGGAAAGCAATTTAGTCACAACAGAACCTCCAGAGGGGTTTCAGCTCATATCTTGGCAGAAATATTGTAGAACAGGGAGGAGTGCAAGGACATAGGCCATATCCTGAATGAGAAAAAGCTGTTACCATGGGTAGCCTATGCCACATGACTGCCATTTCTAATAACAGCAGAGCTAGGGAAATTCACAGACTAGTAAAGTTAAAAGACTTCAGCAGTTCAAAACTTATCCTAAAAGAAAGATTGAGAATTCTACCCTGAAAAGAAAAGAAGCAAGATGAAATGGAAATAAGAAAAACCATTATTGGAAATGAAAGAAGAGCGTGAGTTACAAACAAGAAAAAAGAAGAAGGCAAGGAGGACATCAAAGCCATAAAATTGGAGAGGGTAGCAGGAAATTATAGGTGATTTTAAGCACTATCTTAAGTGATTCACATGTATGACTCTCTGATTGAAGCAAACGGAGTGATGCATGGCCTAAAGTGTTTGCAAAACCAACAACAAGCAAACAAACAGACATCAAAAAGGTACGGTTGGCTGACATATACCAAAGAAAACATGAGTATTCAAAACAAAATACTCAAAGTGATGTCAAGGATCATTCAGCACGCACCGACCCAGTATCGCAGCTTAAAATTACTCACCACACTTGTATTCAGAACACATACGCGTGCATTAATATTCATAAATATTGATACAAAAGAGCATATCGTGACCTCACCCAAATGCCGATATTAAATAAGAGTTGGTCACAGACCGTGATATAGACTTACAATTCTTCCAACAGCAAGAATGAATGCCATATTCTACCCTAAGTAGAGAAGAAACGGCATAAGCCTATAACAAAATCAAGTAGCTCTGCAAAAGTGTACTAAGTGCAAACGAGACAGACAGTAAAGTGCACATTGGGATTGGTTTCATTTATCGGAATTTCAGCCCCCATGAAACAAGTGGATCCATTTTCTTAGAGCGGGGGTATTTCAGCAGAAAGCAACAGACGGATATGTATTCTGAGTGAATGGATATTCACAAATATGAGTTTCCTTTAGTGGGGTCTCTGTGTACTGTGAGCTGTTAGAAAGTTTCAAGACGTGTGATACCGTAAACTAAAAATGGACACACTTCCCTCCGTTTGTACTGTATATACAGATCTGAACCAATGGGAAGAGGGAAGATAAAAGGAGAGTGGCACGCTAGTGGATAGAATCACATTTAACTTAGGAACCTCTCGTTTGATGCAGCCCCTCCCCCAACACTGACAATATTCAGCAACCATTGTTGATGGCAGTTACCGTTTGGATTCTAGGTGGAATATTGGTGTGTACCGCGAGGCTTGTTGTGGCTGGTGGATCCAAGGTAACTGGGCAGAATTCTGTGGGTGGATCAGTGTGATGGATGGGCTGCCGCCCTTTGTGGAGATTGGCTTAGGTCTTTTGTTCGGGATGCTGTGTAAGTTCGAGATAATGCTGCTGCCCAAAGAGCTAAGTTCACGGGTAAGTTTCCAGAACCTGAGAAGGCAGACAGTGGAAGATCTGCCTGTCATCAGCTTACTGGTGAGGCTCCGAGGTACTTTCAGACTTGCCCAGTCCTGTTGAAGTCGACTTTATGGGAGACACGAAGAGAAGCTGGCAGAAAAGCTGGCTGCAAGGATTGAGGAGAGACGCGAACATATTGATGAGAGTTGTTCCGCTACAATGGAGAATACCGGCATGGAGACATCTCTAGAGAATACCAGGCTCGAAAGACATTCATGAGACCTACTGAACTTCTGTGATACTGGCAGAACCATTCGGAGTGTCAACGTGCACTTGAGAAACTCACTCCATTCTCTGTTCCAAGAACGGCTCCATGATTCCTGACGTCTAAAAGAGAAGAGATGGCAGAGATGATAAAAGCGCTCATGTTCTTGGAAGAGGTCATGAGAATCCACAGGTCCCAAGGGGCATTTACAAATCATTCAGACCAAAATGCACCAAGCCCAGGTAAGCCTTTTCCCAGGTTTGGTCCTTGCTATCAAGCATTGCTCATCCCTCACCTCCACTCAGGCATCCATTTTAAAGGATCAGAACCTGAGCTGCAATGAAGCCAATAGGAGAAGAGCAAGCCCCTCCTAGAATCAGAGTTCCTCCATCTTCACCCTCTGTGAACAACAGTGAACTCCTGAAAGGTCAAATACTCTCGCCTTTAATAGTTGGGAATTGAATACTTAGCTCACACCAAGAAATGATGACCTTCCCCTAGATTCAGCAAATGCTGGTTTTATGTCTTGTCTGGGGTGAAGGGAGTGTGGTAAGTGAGAGGAATCTTTGACTGAATTTGAATATGTACTAGGCCTCAGTGTTTCAAGACAGTATAGGTATATATTATGTCAGATAGTGACCTGAACTGTAAAAGTCGTGAAAGCCTTTAAAGACACAGGTTTGGTGGACCGTCTTTCTCTTCAGCCAAGCACCGGGTGCACGATATATTGGGGGTGCAGACTTGGTTGTGTTAAATTGCTTTACCTAACATGATAGGATTATTCAGCGTTCTCATCAGTGATAGAAGAACACCTGTTTTTCAATAGCCAAGCATAGCTGTAGCACTGTTCTCATAGCTAAAATGCCTTTATGTGCTATTGGAATCAAGCCTAAATGTATATATTTTGTTTGGTTTTTCTTTTACTTTCCTAGAGAGGAATGTTTCCCCTTGAAATGCCAACATTGGCCAGTATGTGTCATTGGGAGTATAGGGCAACACATGCACAACGGAAACCCAGGCTCTCGGTTATTTCATGATTTCAATAGGTACTTCATGGTTCCTGTTGGTGTTGGAGACTTCAAAATTAAAGAGTTGACATGTCCCCTTCAACATTTTGGAGTGGAATTTTACTTTCTATCTGTCTACATTTTTCTTAGAGCTGACATAATGGTAGAAAAATTGACAAGTCTGACTTCTAGGTAAATTTAGTACTTTTCAAAGACTAACTTCATTTTCATCTAAATACCAAAACATGTAAATCAATTCTATTGACCTTCTTAAAAACTGCAACTGTGTTATCAACACAATGTCAATATTGGAGTCTTAGGACAATCCCTCCAACCATGGCTTTATAGAAAACAGAGCTAAACAAACATCACATTTCTGTGAATTACATCTGGAAAGTGTTGATTTATCGATGCCCAGTTGGCAGAGAACCAGTGCAAACTGCGCTCACTCCCTCCCATGTACACAGCAATGTAAACTTCCACTCACGCAGCCCTTGGCACAGGACACTTTTTGAAGAGTGGTCTGTTACTTCCAAAGACAGTCTGAGGCCTCAGAAAACCTGGAAGCAGGAGAAGGCAAAGTAGAGAATGGAAATCTGTGCAGGATCTGACCTCTGCTGATGGAGCAGCAAAGGTGAAACTCTGTTTTACTTGGACGCACACTCTCTAGCGGACAGCACACATGGGACTGTAGGTAATGCACTGAGTGTTAGAAGAGTGCACAGCAGATGCTTGGCTGACATAAATCCTAGAAATAAGCACAAAATATCCCACAATTGATTCTGAGACCAAGATCTGATCTGCCAAATTTGAACTAGCAGAGGCAGCGGAAAATGAGGTATAGAGGTACAGATAATGGCACACGCTGAGTCTCAGAGCTCTGGAGTGCGTTGTGGGTTGTGGTGGGTTCTATCAATAGAGCAAACCGACATGTTACCCTAGTAAGAATGCAACCACATTGGCGTGTGAGGTGAGTTTTTCGATATGTGCCATGGCCACATCCACTGCATCTTGCAGGCCCAGGATCAATTTGGCATTTTGCCAATAGATCACGTGTGGGGCTCAACCAGAGATGCCGTGAATCTGGTCTGAGGGATTCAGTGGCCCTTGGGTTTGAAATCAGTTTTGAAAGCTTTAGGATCTGCTACAGTCATAACCTGGACAGGGATTATGGATTGGTTTGAGGAGGAGTATTCGGTACAGCTCTGTGGTTGCATTCGTGCACCCATGACCCAAGGATGAGGGATCAAGGAAGAGTGGTCAAAGTCCACAACGTGAGAAGTTGAAGCATTTCCTTCAGCATTATCTCCCAAATGCAGATGCTACATTTTGGATGGCACTGACATGGTACTGCACAGAGGACACAAAGAGCGGCCTGCGGGATCATTCCAGCAGGCCCTGATGTATGACATCCATACATATGTTTCCACTGCTGTTTCTGTAGACAGAGAAGCTCTGGGAAGAACTGGTAACATTGGGACATTCCCATGGCAATAGAAAGCACAAGCACACTCTCAGTTTGCTGTTTTGGAAAGACTCCAAGATGACGTACAGCAGAATGCCGAGCTGAAAACATTTAAGCTTCATTTCCAGAAGAGGAAGTGTACTCTGCACTTTCAGAATTGTGAGGTAAGTGCAATAAAACGAAGTTTTACTAATTGAAATAATATGGTGTGCTCATCACAACAAAGGCAACACCAGCAATTAGAGATGTACCAGACAACACACACAGGATCAGGAGATGGCATCAATTCCTAGGGAAAATTGTCCTCACAGAAATATCATGGAACTTTGTACACACAATTGTCTAAAATTTTCACTTAACAAAGCCCTAGAAATCTATATTTGATACCTGATATTACTTGGCCAGTAGATGCAAAGAAGTATAGTAAAAGAAATAGGAAGTACCATTTTCACTTCCAAAGAGTTTGAAGGCCCAAAAATTAAGCTTTCAAATATCTAGAGTGTAAAACACTACCAGAGCAAGTGTTGAAAACTGAGGTGAGGAAAACATGAAGTACAATAGTGCCTCACAAACACAAAAGGCAGTATACTGGGAAAGGGGAAGAGAAACCCTAAAAATGAGCCAAATAATACCAGAAAACCCAAGGATGAGACAATACCAGGGCTAAAGTCAGTCCAAAGCATACTTGATAATGCAGACGGACTCGTGAAACACTGTGAAGACAGGGGAACAGAAATCCCTCGATCAGAAGAAGACATAGAATAACAAGTGCAAACCAATGCAAACATTGCTTTTGAAGCCTGGTGTAAGACAAAGCATGAAAGAGTATGATTCGTAAGAGTCCCAGATGGAAAAGCAAGATTAACAAAATAAAGCCTGAAAAGATATTTGTAGAAAAGTCATACTGAAAATTTCTGAAAGGCAAGAAAGAAGCATCCATACGAATTAAGGAACTACACAGCGTCCAAAGGTGGTGGAATCCCAATAGACCTACTTTCAGGTCTATAATTCAAATCAACAAAGTTCATGATCAACCCAGTGATTTAAAATGCATCTACAGGAAAGCAATTTAGTCACAACAGAACCTCCAGAGGGGTTTCAGCTCATATCTTGGCAGAAATATTGCAGAACAGGGAGGAGTGCAAGGACATAGGCCATATCCTGAATGAGAAAAATCTGTAATCATGGGTAGCCTATGCCACATGACTGCCATTTCTAATAACGGCAGGGCTAGGGAAATTCAAAGACCAGCAAAGTTTAAAAGAATTCAGCAGTTCAAAACTTATCCTAAAAGAAATATTGAGAATTCTACCCTGAAAAGAAAAGTAGCAAGATGAAATGGTAATAAGAAAATCCATTATTGGAAATGCAAGAAGAGCGTGAGTTACAAACAAGAAACAAGAAGAAGGCAAGGAGGACATCAAAGTCATAAGATGGGAGAGGGTAGCAGGAAATCATAGGTGATTTTAAGCACTATCTTAAGTGATTAACATATATGACTTTCAGATTGAAGCAAACGGAGTGATGCATGGCCTAAAGTGTTTGCAAAACCAACAACAAGCAAACAAACAATCAAACAAACAAACAGACACCAAAAGGGTACGGTTGGCTGACATATAAAAAAAGAAACCATGAGTATTCAAAACAAAATACTCAAAGTGATGTCAAGGATCATTCAGCACGCACCGACCCAGTATCGCAGCTTAAATGTACTCAACACACTTGTATTCAGAACACAGACGCGTGCATTAATATTCATAAATATTGATTGAAAAGAGCATATCGTGACCTAACCCAAATGCCGATTTTGAATATGATTTGTTCATAGTCCGTGATATAGACTTAGAGTTCTCCCAACAGCAAGAATGAATGCCATATTCTACCCCAAGTAGAGAAGAAACGGCATAAGCCTATAACAAAGACAAGTAGCTCTGCAAAACTGTACTAAGAGCAAACGAGACAGACAGTAAAGTGCACATTGGGATTGGTTTCATTTCTCGGAATTTCAGCCCCCATGAAACAAGTGGATCCATTTACTGAGAGCGTGGGTGTTTCAGCAGAAAGCAACAGACGGATATATATTCTGGTTGAATGGATATTACACAAACATGAGTTTCCTTTAGTGGGGTCTCTGTGTACTGTGAGCTGTTAGAAAGTTTCAAGACGTGTGATACCATAAACTAAAAATGGACACACTTCCCTCCGTTTGTACTGTATATACAGATCTGAACCAAAGGGAAGAGGGAAGATAAAGGGACAGTGGCACGCTAGTGGATAGAATCACATTTAACTTAGGAACCTCATTTGATGCAGCCACTCCCCCAACACTGACAATATTCATCAACCATTGGGGATGGCAGTTACCGGGTGGATTCTAGGTGGAATCTTGGTGTGTACCGCGAGGCTTGTTGTGGCTGGTGGATCCAAGGTAACTGGGCAGAATTCTGTTGGTGGATCAGTTTGATGTAGGGGCTGCCGCCCTTTGTGGAAATTGGCTTAGTTCTTTTGTTCGGGACGCTTTGTTAGTTCGAGATAATGCTGCTGCCCAAAGACCTAAGTTCACGGGTAAGTTTCCAGAACCTGAGAGGGCAGACAGTGGAAGATCTGCCTGTCATCATCTTACTGGTGATGCTCCGAGGTACTTTCAGACTTGTCCAGTCCTGTTGAAGTCGACTTTATGGGAGACACGAAGAGAAGCTGGCAGAAAAGCTGGCTGCACGGATTGAGGAGAGATGCGAACATATTGATGAGAGTTGTTCCGGTACAATGGAGAATACCGGCATGGAGACATCTCTAGAGAATACCAGGCTCGAAAGACATTCATGAGACCTACTGAACCTCTGTGATACTGGCAGAACCATTCGGAGTGTCAATGTGCACTTGAGAAACTCACTCAATTGTCTGCTCCAAGAACGGCTCCAAGATTCCTGACGTCTAAAAGAGAAGAGATGGCAGAGATGATAAAAGCGCTCATGTTCTTGGAAGAGGTCATGAGAATCCACAGGTCCCAAGGGGCATTTACAAACCATTCAGACCAAAATGCACCAAGCCCAGGTAAGCCTTTTCCCAGCTTTGGGCCTTGCTATCAAGCATTGCTCTTCCCTCCCCTCCACTCAGGCATCCATTTTAAAGGATCAGAACCTGAGCTGCAATGAAGCCAGTAGGAGAAGTGCAAGCCCTTCCTAGAATCAGAGTTCCTCCATCTTCACACTCTGTGAACAACAGTGAACTCCTGAAAGGTCAAATACTCTCGCCTAAAATAGTTGGGAATTGAATACTTAGCTCACACAAAGAAATGATGACCTTCCCTTAGATTCAGCAAATGCTGGGTTTATGTCTTGTCTGGGGTGAAGGGAGTGTGGTAAGTGAGAGGAATCTTTGACTGAACTTGAATATTTACTAGGCCTCAGTGTTTCAAGACAGTATAGGTAAATATTATGTCAGATAGTGAACTGAACTGTAAAAGTCGTGAAAGCCTTTAAAGACACAGTTTTGGTGGACCGTCTTTCTCTTCAGCCAAGCACCTTGTGCACGAAATATTGGGGGTGCAGACTTGGTTGTGTTAAGTTTCTTTACCCAACATGATCGGATGATTAATCGTTCTCATCACTGATAGAAGAACACCTGCTTTTCAATAGCCTAGCATAGCTGCAGCAGGGTTCTCATAGATAAATGCCTGTATGTGCCTTTGAAATCAAGCCTAAATGTATATATTTTGTTTGGTTTTTCTTGTACTTTCCTAGAGAAGTATGTTACCCCTTGAAATGCCAACATTGGCCAGTATGTGTCATTGGGAGTATAGGGCACCACATGCACAATGGAAACACAGGTTCTCGGTTATTTCATGGTTTCAATAGGTACTTCATGGTTCCTCTTGGTGTTGGAGGCTTCAACAGTAAAGAGTTGACATGTCCCCTTCAACATTTTGGACTGCGATTTTACTTTCTATCTGTGTACATTTTTTTAGAGCTGACATAATGTTACAAAAATTGACAAGTCGGACTTCTAGGTAAATTTAGTACGTTTCCAACACTAACTTCATTTTCATATAAATCCCAAAACATGTAAATCAATTCTATTGACCTTCTTAAAAACTGCAACTGTGTTATCAACACAATGTCAAAATTGTAGTCTTCGGACAATCCCTCCAACCATGGCTTTATAGAAAACAGAGCTAAACAAACATCACATTTCTGTGAATTACATCTGGAAAGTGTTGATTTATCGATGCCCAGTTTGCAGAGAACCAGTGCAACCTGTGCTCACTCCCTCCCATGTACACAGCAATGTAAACTTCCACTCACCCAGCCCTTATCACAGGACACTTTCTGAAGAGTGGTCTGTTACTTCCAGAGACAGGCTGAGGCCTCAGAAAACCTGGAAGCAAGAGAAGGCAAAGTAGAGAATGGAAATCTGTGCAGGATCTGACCTCTGCTGATGGAGCAGCAAAGGTGAAACTCTGTTTTACTTGGACGCACACTCTCAAGCGGACAGCACACATGGGACTGTAGGTAATGCGCTGAGTGTTAGAAGAGTGCACAGCAGACGCTTGGCTGACATAACTCATAGAAATCAGCACAAAATATCCCCACAATTGATTCTGAGACCAAGATCCGATCTGCCAATTTGAGCTAGCTGAGGCAGCGGAAAATGAGGTATAGAGCTACAGGTAATGGCACACGCTGAGTCTCAGGGATCTGGAGTGCATTGTGGGTTGTGGTGGGTTCTATCAATAGAGCAAACCGACCTGTTACCCCAGTAAGAAAGCAACCACATTGGCGTGTGAGGTTGAGTTTTTCGATATGTGCCATGGTCACATTCACTGCATCTTGCAGGCCCAGGATCAATTTGGCATTTTGCCAATAGAGCACGTGTGGGGCTCAACTAGAGAAGCCGTGCATCTGGTCTGAGGGATTCAGTGGCCCTTGGGTTTGAAATCAGTATTAAAAGCTTTAGGATCTGCTAAAGTATAGGGGAAACTGTGTTTTACTGGAATGCACACTCTAAAGTGGACAGGCCATTTGAGATGGAAAACAATGTGCTGAGGGTTAAAAGAGTGCATAGTGGACGTTTGGTTGACATATCTGAAAGCAATAATCACAAAATTTCTCTGCAATTCATTCCCAGACCAATACTCCACCTGTTAATTTTGAGCTAGGACTGCCTGTGGAATCTGTGTGTTAGGGCTGTGGCTGATGTCACAAATTTATTCCCAGGGGTTTGGAGATAGTTTTGGGTTGTGGTTGGTACTATCTAGAGAACAGATCTGCCTGGGTCCTCTCTTAATATTAAATCTGCTGGCATATGTGTTGTGGATTATCTTAGTAACCCAGGGCCTTAGTCACAGTCTTTCCACATCCACGGTATAATTGCTCATTTTCTCCATAAAGGAGAAATGGGTCTCATTTAGAGCCATCTTCATCTAGTTTCTAGAATCCAGGGCAATTTATTGTTGAAATCAGATTTATAGCCCAAGGATCTGCAACTTTCATAGGCAGGATTGAAATTTCTTATTGTCCAAAGCAGAGGTTTTTGAAATGCCTCATGCTTGCCTTTGAGTACCAATGCCTTATTGCAAGAGTTCTTGGAGCAGAGATCTGCTGAACAATAGGTGAATTTGAAACCTTTCCATCAGCCTTGACTACCACATGCTAATGCAACAATAGTTGTGGTGCTGACCCAGTACTACACTAAGGATCCAACTGTGGCACTGCATGCTTCAACAGGTTCTAATGTGTGACATCATTAGATTTGTTTCCACTTTTGTTTTTGTTTGCAGAGAACCTGAGAGAACCCATTATAAAATTTTGACTTTTCCGTGGCAATAGTAAGGACGAATGCACTTCCATGAGAGTGTATTGGAACCATTCCCCATCCACATATCCAGCCGGCAGCCCAGAAACCATTTGGAAGCCTCTATTCCAGCAAAAATTACTAGTCCCAGCACTGTCAGAGCTATGATAAGCATTTAACCAAAATGACACTCTGCTAACTTTACTAGAATAGGTTGTATTCACCACAACAAAAACCACACTAGCAATCATAGATATAACAGGCAACAGACACAGAAGGAATGCATGGCATCATTACATACCAAAAACAATCCTCACAGCATTAATACTAAATGTGCACAGAAATGATTTCACTTACAAAAGCTGTTCAAGTCTATAATAGATAACTGATAATACTTAACCCATAGCGATAGAGAGATATAATAAAATTAAAAGAACCATTGCAAATTTTCAAAAGACAGGAGTCTCCTGAAAGAACATCCAATGTATTAGACCAAAATTTACTAGAACATGACTTGAAAAGGGAGGACATAAAAACACTGAAGGAAATCTTGAGTCTATGAATACAAATGCAGGCTAGTATAAATGGAAAGAGAAACACTTTAGATGAGCCAAATAGAATCAGAAAACTCAACGGTGAGAATAGCTAAGCTAAAGACAGTCCAAATCGGACTAGATAATGCAGAGGAACAAATAAGTGACTTCGAAAGCAGGATAACCGCAATCACTCAGTCAGAACACGACATAGAAAAGCAAGTGAAAACCAATGTAAGCAATGCAACTGAAACCTGGGATAAGAGAAAACATACCAGTCTATGACTCATAGGGATCCCACATGGAAAAGAAGAAAGACAAATGGTTTGAAAAGATATTTGAAGAAATCAGACTGAAATTTTCTTAAACCAAAGATAGAACCAGCTATCTCAACACAGGAAGCACAGAGGGTCCAAGCATTATGAACCCCAGTAGGCCTACAACAATATATATACAAATTTAAATGGACAAAGTTGATAATAAAGAAATGATTCTAAATGCACCAAAATAGAAACAAGTGCATTGCAAGAGAACTTTCTAATGTCTTCAGCTGATTTCTCAATAGATAGATTGGTAATTTTTTCTTCCCTCTTTCATTTTGTGTTGATCTCTATTCCAAGAACTGATGAAAGGCAGATTCCTTCAGTCTAAACAAGATGAGTTGGCAGAGATTCTAAAAGTGTTGAAGTTCTTGGAAGATGTCAGGAGAATCAACACATCTCAAGGGGCTTTTTCAGACAATACAAGAGACCATGCACCAAGCCCTGTTTATACTTTTCCCAGCAGTGGGCCAATGTATTAAGACTTGCTGTTCCTTCACACTAAACCAGCCATGCAGGTATACCCTCAGTCTGCTACTGCAGTTGAATTAGAGCCAGGTCCAATTTTACCAACACTGTAGGGAGAACCTGAGCCTGCTACTGCAAGAGACACAGCACTGTGTCCCATTTCACCAATCTTTCAAGGAGACCCTGAGCCTATTCCTGCAGGAGACTCAGAGCCAAATCACATTCCACCAGCTGTGTAGGAAGACCCACAAGCCTTCACTTGCAATGGATCCAGGAATGTGTCCAATTCCACTAGCCTTGTAGGGAGACCTTGAGCCTATTCCTGCAGGAGAACCAGATCTCTGTCATATTCCACCATCCCTCCAGGAAGATGCAGGGCCTCCTCCTGCAGGAGACTCAGGAATGGGTCCAATTTCACCAGTCCTGCAGGGAGACTCTGAGCCAATTCCTGCAGGAGACCCCGGACTGGTTCCCATTCCATCAACCATGCACTAAGACCTTGAAGTGGGTCCAATTCCACTAGCCTTGCTGGGTGACCCACAAGCCTGATCCTGCAGGAAAATTAGAGATATGTCATATTCCAGAAGCCCTGCAGGTAGACTGAAAACCTGCTCCTGCAGGAGACCCAGGAATAGGTCCAAATCCACCAGCCTTGCTGGGAGAGCACAAACCTGATCCTGCAGGTGATACAGAGCGAGGTACAATTCCAACAGCCCTGCAGGGATATCCTGAGGCCACTTCAGCAGGAAACACATGACTGGGTCACATTCCAATACCCCAGAAGGGAGACTGTGAGCCTGCTACTCCAGGAAACCCAGGACTTCGTCCCATTCCACCAAACCTGCAGTCAAACACTGAGACTGCATCTGCAGAAAACACAGAGCGGGTCACATAACACCAGCCCTGTAGTGAGACTACAAACCTGCTCCTGGGGGAGACCAAGCCCTTCACAGAGAACATGAGCCAGCTCCTGCAGAAGAACAAGAGTTGTGTGACATTCTACCAGCTCTGCAGGTAATCCCTAGGCTTGCTCCTGCAGGAGACAGACATCCCAGTCCAATTCCATCAGCCTTTCCAGGGAGAACCCCAGCTTCCTCCTGTAGAAGGGCCAGAACTAGATCTCATTCCACCAACCCTGCACGGAAACACTGAGCTTGCTCCTGCAGGATACCCACAGCCAAGTCATATTCCACAAACCCTGCAGGGAGACACTGAGACTGCAATTGCAAGAGACTGAGGACTGGGACGAATTCCACCAGCTCTGCAGGGAATCCCTCACCTGCTCCCATAGGAGACTAAGAGCCATCAGTTCTGGTGGGGTCCCTAAGCCTGCATCTGCAAAAAATACTACAGAGTGGAGTCACATTCCACCAGCCCTGCAAAGAGAACAGAACCTGCTGCTGCAGGAGACACAGGACTAGGTCCCATTCCACCAACCTTGCAGGGATACCCTGAGCCTTGGACCAAGGAATGGGACAAATTCTGCTAACCTTCTAGGGAGACCATGAGCCTCTCCTGCAAGAGAACCAGAGATGGGTCATATTACAGTATTCTTCCAGGAAGACCCAAGGCCTGTTCCTGCAGGAAATGCAAGAACAGGCCCAATTCCTCCAGCCTGAAGGTAGAGTCCAAATCTGTTCTGGCAGGTGACCCAGAGATGGGTCCCATTCCATCAGCCCTGCAGGGAGACTCTGAGCCTACTTCTACAGGAGACCCAGGAATGGGTCCCATTAAACCAACCCTGAAGGGAGACACAGAACCTACACTTGCAGGAACCACAGAGCCAGGTCACATTCCATCAGCCCTGTAGTGACCCCTGAGCTGGGTCCAATTACACTATCCTTGCAAGAAGACCCTGTGCCTATTCCTGAAGCAGAACAAGTGATGGGGTCATGTTCCAACAGCCCTGCAGGAAGACCTGGAGCCTGCTTCTGCAGAAGACCCAGGACAGGGTCTGATTCCACCATCCCAGCAGGGAGAAAACTAGCCTGCTCCTGCAAGTGACCAAGGTCTGAGTCATATTCCACTAGCCCTGTAGGAAGAACATAAGACTGCTGTTACAGGAAACTCAGAGCCATGTGCCATTCCAGCAACACTGCAAGGAGAGTCTGAGCCTGCCCCTGAAGGAAACAGAAACCCAGTCACATTCCACAAGCCCTGCAGGGATACCTGAGCCTGCACATGCAGGAGACCCAGGCCTGGGGCCAATTCTACCAGCCCTGTGGAAAGACATTGAATCAGCTCTGGCAGGAGACTAAGAGCCATGTCACATTCCACCAGCCCTACAGGTAATTTATCAGCCTGCTCCTGCAGAAGACCCAGAGTCAGGTCACATTCCATGAGCAATGCAGGGAGACTTAGAACCTACACCTTCAAAAGACCCAAGAATTGGACCAATTCCAATGGCACTGCAGGGAGACCATGAGCCGTGTCCAATTCCACTAGCCCTGCAGGAAGGCCCCGAGCCTACTCCTGCAGGAGAACCTGAGATTGGTCATATTGCAACAGCTCTAAAATGACCCAGAGCCTGCTCCTCCAGGAGACCCAGGACTATGTCCCATCCACCAGCCCTGCAGGGAAACCCTGAGACTGTTCCTTCAGGAGAACCACAACTGGCTCACATTTCACCAGCAATGCAGGGAGACTTAGAGCCTGCACCTTCAAGACACCTAAGAATTGGACCAATTCCAACAGCACTGCAGGGAGACCATTAGCCAGGTCCAATTCCACTAGACCTGCATAGAGTCCCCGAGCATGCTCCTGTAGGAGACCCAGCACTGGGTCTCATTCCACAAGGCTTGCAGGGAGAAACTCTGCCTGTTTCTGCAGGAGACCAACAGCTGAGTCACATTTCACCAGCCCTGAAAGAAGACCCCAATCCTGCACCTGCAAGGGACCTAGGACTGGAACAAAATTGACTAGCCCTGTAGAGGGACCCTGAGCCTGCTTCTGCAAGAGAATCAGAGATTTGTCATATTCCATCAACCCAGCAGGGACAGTCTGAGCCTGCTCCTGCAGGTGATACAGAGTAGGGTGAAATTGCAAAACCTTGCAGGGACACCATGAATCTGCTGCTGCAGGAGAAAAAGGATGGGGTCTCATTCCACAAGTCTTACAAGGAGACCCTGAGCCTGGTCTTGCATGAGATCCTGAGCTGGATCCTGCATGAGACACAGGACTGGGTTCCATTCTACCAACTCTGCATGGGAACCCGAACCTGCACCTGCAAAAAACACAGAACCGTGTCACATCCCACCAGCTCTGCAGGGAGACTGTAAGACTAGCCCTACAGGAGACCTAGAGACAGGTTACTTTACCAGTCCTGCAGGGAGACCCTGAGCCTGATCTTGTAGCTCCTCCTGCACCTAAACACACACTTCTATGAGACCCAGAGCCAATTCAGGCATCACCACCCCTACGGGCTGAGATGCCTCTGCAAACACCAACACTGTCATCTAATTCTCAGAATCAACCCACTCCCAGACCCAAACTTTACTTCCCTTCTCCTGGCATCATTTTTGTTTGTTTTTTCTGTAATTTCCTTGTTTTCTTTCATGTCATTTAGAGTATCATCTATTTTTATGTTTTAAGTTTACAATAATAAAATTTACATGTTTTTCCATTTTAAATTGTGCAATTCAGGAGCATTAAGTGCATTCACAATGCTGTGTAACCATCATCACTGTCTAGTTTCAGACTGTTTCTTTCCTCATAATAAAACCCTGTATCCAAACCACACATTCTCTTTTCTCCCTCCCCTAGCCCCTGACAAGCCCTAATCCTATTTCTTTCTGTGTGTCTTTCCCTACCCTGGATGTTCCCTATCAATGAAATCATACAAAAGGTGGCTGTTTGTGTCTGCTCTCATATTTTAACAAGGGACTGTTTTTTTTTTTTTTTACTTAAAGTAGCATTTTGGTTATTTGAAAGGGAAACCCAGGTGGATTAAACATGAGATGTACAAAATGAAAATTTTTAGAAACTATGTGCATAATCTCGAGATAGGCACTGCTATTCTATATGTGAAACCAGAGCCAGAAGGGAGATGCTTAGCTCTTCCTGTGGCAAAACATAACCTACAAAATAAAAAATAATAATATTCAAAAGCCATGAAAGACAAACCACAACCTGGAAAAATCATTTTTCATAACCTAAAGTCAGAGAAAGGTTTCACATCCCTGTGGTCCAAAAACTTCTTGAAACACTGTGTTCTAAACAGAAACAGAACAAACACATGCAATTCCAACAAGAGGCAATGCAGGTGGCCAGTGTATATTAGAGGTGCTTGACCTCTCAAGTGAGGATGCATACAGATGTACACACTTTGGAGACAGCATTGGTCACCATCACACTGGCAGGACTTTAGCCTGGTGACAACCAGCTCTAGTGACAACATGAGGAGGCAGAGGCCACAGTAGATCCCCTGGAGGGAAGAGTGAGCAGACACTCCTCTCTGGGAGAACAGTATGCAGGATGAATTACAGTTCAACAAGTTCACCCCTTTCCGAGTAGTGCTGATGCTTAGTGTTGATCATACTAAAATTCTTGCACAATTTTTCAAAGACGTCTTTTCAAGGATGTTGATCACAGTTCTGGTTTAACTAGTAGGAGACTGGAAGCAACACTAATGTTCATGGAGATGGGGTGGGATTCATCAGTTCTGGTTCACATGGAGGAATGATTGTTGTGCAGCTGGAAAAATGAGTGCTAGGTCTTTACCTGATGTCAAGGAAGCCCTCAGTTTGGATGCTTGTTAATCCATCATCTACATCCCAGATGCCATCTATGACCACATATGTGTCAAATCATCATAGATGTAAATGAATCTTGTGGTGTGTGAGAGACAGAGGCAGAGAGAATAAGAGAGATAGAGACTGAGAGATGTTCACCAAGCCATTCATGACGGTCACTTCTGGGGGTGGGATTTGCAAATCTCTGCACTTTTCCTTTAGGCAACATTTCAAGTGTTCATAATGTATCTATATTGCTTTACTAATTCTAAGGTATTTAAAGCATATGTTACTTGAGATTCATTCATATTGAATCCACAGCATAAAGTTTATTATTTTTATTTTAAAGTATTTGTTACAAGTACAATCAGCATTTATGAGAGTAAAATGATAAATTCTAAAGAATGAAGAATCAGATAAAGAACAAAACCTTTTGGTGACTCAGACACAGGCCAGCTAGTTGGCAGCAAATGGCAGGGTGGGACAGGTTTCTCTAGAAGGTTGTGTATGTTCTGAATCAGCATCCAATAGAGGCAAGGAAAAATTACAAGACATGTACACTGGAAACTACAACAGCTTGTTGAGAGTAATTAAGAAAGACCTAGCCCTATTTTAAAATTTGAAGGAGCCAAAGTGACAGAGTAGACAGACTCACAGCTTGACCTCTCCCACAAATACACAAAGAATTACATCTACAAGAACATTGAATTGCACAGAAACCTCCTGAACTCTGGCACAGTGTCTCTCATTTTGAAATACAGGAAGATTCTCACAAAATATGGTAAGGAATAAAAAGAAGAAAGACAAATTCAGTGCAGGACTGATCCTGCAGGGAAAAAGTAGCATAGGAAGAAAGGCACCCTCACACTGGGACACAACCTCTCTAGCTGGGAGATCAGCTAGGAAAGAAGCAGAGCTTCCAAGGTTTGGAGGAGACAGTGGCAACTGCATGGCAGGCAGAACTGGGGAATACTGACACAGAGGGTCCCTGTGATGACCAGCCCTAGACATGAACTAGCAGGGATGAGCCAGGACTGGCTACTGGAGTCAGTGAAGAGCCCAGGCAGAGGGCTGGGTCACACTGCAGAGAGGCAGCATCAGGAAACTAGAGGTCAGTGTGAGCTCTGGCTGTGTGTGTGTGTGTGTGTGTGGAACAGAACAGACTGAAACTCTCATAAAAAAGCACCAATGTTGGTATAATGGGGGAGGAATGACGCATGGCTGGGCCAAAGTCAATTTCTCCACTTGGCTCCATTGTTGGTGTGTTCTCATGAGAAGAGAAATGGGGCTTGGTCATAGCCAACACTGCTGCACAAAGGCAGAGCTGAATGTTGAATCCATATCCTGTGCCATTGCAACTTCACAGGCGGGACTGAGATTTGTTTACAGCCCCAGGCAGAGAGGGTGGATTTGCTCTCTCTGGTCACTTTGTGGATCCACACCTCTGGGACTTACAGGCAGTGAGTGGAGTTCTGACTCAAGAAGGGTGGCCAGTGAGGGTATTTAAAACGGGGTGGTGTATGGTTCCATATGTGGATGCGGGATTGGGGTTTGAGCTGAACCTGTAGTGGACCACAAATTCATGTGTGTGACTACACACTTGCTAAGGCAGGTCCAAGGGACTGACACTGCTGGATCTGCACTGATGTTTCCTGGGGCTCAGAACCTGAGGGGCACCAGAGTAGGTGGCTGACATTCCCAAAGCTAAAGCAGGGATAAAGCCAACATCAACAAATAGTACTTTGTAAGTCTGCATAACAAGTGACAGACAACACCACAGAGGGAACTCCCCAGTGGAAATCTCCTGCCTATTTTTCTTCACAACTGAAGTGCTCCCACCCTGCCTACTACACACCACAGCTCAGAAACGGGTCTAGAAGAAATACATAGAGCCAGAGAAATATAAGTAAATAAAGAAGCCGAGGAACCACTTTCAATTAAAAGAACAAGAGAAATCCCCTGAAAGAACAAACAGTAAAATAGACTGATAGTCTACTAGACTTCAAAAAGGGAATGATCAACACACTGAAAGAACTAAAAGAGACTATCAATAGAGACAGAAAACTTTGAAAAGAAAATTTAAACTATAAAGAAGAGCTAGTTAAAAATACAAAATTCAACTACAGGCAATCAAAAACAGACTAGATAATGCAGAGGAATGAATAAATGACTTAGGAGACAAGATAAAAGAAATAACCCAATACAGCAGACATAAAAGCCAATAAAAACCAATTAAAGCAAGATAATATAAAGTGCGCCAGCCTATGCATAATAGTGGGTCCCAGAAGGAGAAGAAAGAGAAAAGGGGATTGAAAAGATAGTTAAAGAAATCATGACTGAAAACTTTCCAAACCTTAAGAAGGAAAGAATTATCCAAGTACAGGAGGCACAGAGGGTCCCAAACAAGAAGAAACCAAACAGACCTACACCAAGACATATTATAATTGAAATGGTTAAAGTTAAAGATAAAGAAAATATTCTAAAGGCAGTGAGAGAAAAACAAAATGTTATTTACAAGGGAGCCCCATAAGCATTCAGCAGATTTCTCTACATAAAAACTTCTGGCCAGAAGGGAGTGGAAAGATATATTCAAAGTCCTGAATGAGAAAAGGCTGCAAACTAGGATATTCTATCTAGAAAGACTCTCCTTTAGAACAGAGAGAGAAGGAATTTCACAGACAAGCAAAACTAAAAGAATTCAGCAGTACTAAATCTATGCTAAAAAAAATTGAAAGTTCTAATCTAAATAAAACATAAACAGGAAGCTATAGAAATTAGGAAACCATAATTGGAAATGCAATAAATACAGTGAATTGCAAGGGAAAACATGAAGATATAAATAAGTCAGTAAGTCAATAAAGAAAGCAAGAAAGAAAGAGAGAATAGCAAAATCATAAAAGGTGAAAGAGGAGAGCAAGAAAATATAGATTTTGTTCCCTTTCTTTTTTTTTTTCTTCTTTCTTTTTGTCTTCTTTCTTTTTAGGATGCACTTGAGCCTACATGACTATCAACTAAAACCAAACAGATGAAGTAAGGGGTTACCATACTTGAAAGACAAGATAACCACAAATCAGAAGTATATAAAGAGTCATAAAACCCAAAAAGAAACCAAGCTTATAGAAAAGAAATTTATCATATGACAAAAATGAAAAAAAAAATTAAAAGAAAGTAACAAATAAGAAATACCAAATCAACTGGAAAACAAATTTCAAAATGGCAATAAAACCACATCTATAAAATAACTACTATAAATGTCAATGGACTAAGTGTTCCAATCAAAAGAAAAAGTGAAGGAGGAGGAAAGATGGTGGAGTAAAAAAGATGCTCAGAGCTCACCCTCTCCCACAAATTCACCAAGAGTGACATCCACAGACACACCCACCACCCAGAACACCTGCTGAACTTTGACAGAATATTGCCTTCTTCAAAAGATAAAATTTTCCACAAATCTGGTAGGAGAAAAGAAGAAAAAGGAAAATAGTTCAGGACCATTCCAATGAGGAGGGAGCTGCAAAAGAGTAATAGCATTAATACACTGGGTCTACTCAACTCCAATGGCGAGTTCAGCAAGATGGAGAGGGAACATCTGTGGCTCGGATCTGTATAGAATAGCCTTTGACTGACAGAACTAAGTTAATTGGGCACAAAGAGTCCCAATGATCCCCAGCCCTAGACGTGAACCAGCAGAGGAGGGATGGGACAGGCTGTCTGAGTCGAGCAGAGGATTCGGGCTGACTGTACAGAGGAAACCTTGGGGGACTGCAATGTTCTGTGTGCCATGGCTGGGAGAGTATACAGATTAGAACAGCCTGGGTCCCCCATAAAATCCAAAAAAAAAAAAAAAGGCAAAGCAACACTGCTGGTGTGCCCTGGGGGGAAGGGGATCCGTAGCCTTTGTGTCCACAGACCCACAGTGCCATTATTGGAGACTTCTTGGGAGAAGAGTGTCAAGGCTCAGCCATAGCCACCATATTTTCTGGTTCATGGTTCCCAGGTGAAGGAGGGGTCAAAAGCCGAATCCCTACCTAGGGGCTCCACAACCTCATAGGTGGGACTGAGATTTGTTTACAGTCCCAAGCAGAGGGGACCATTACACACCGATGCCTCTCTGAATTGGCTTTTCTAAGACAAATGGACAAGAAGCAGTGTTCTGGAACAGAGCAGGGGTGACGGCTAGTGCAGCTGTTTTCTCTGAGTCCACCTATGATGCATGGACCTAATGTGGCAGGGGAGCTACCTGCCAACTACCTTGCACAAGTGTGGTGCTGGGACCAGGCATCTGGTGGGGGTGCAGACCACCCACAAACTGATGCTGGGACACAGACCAGGAGCACGACTGGAGGGCCTCTGGAACCAGCAAGTGGAGTTTTCACAGCAGGATATGGGCAGGAGTGTGACAACCACAGGAAAAAAAGGAGCTCCTGCTCAATAGCCAGGGCAGACTCAGGCCACCAGAACACCAGCCACACCACCAACAAAGGGGATAACAGGCAAAAGGCATGGAAGGAAGACTTGGCAACCACCCATAATTAAAAACAACCTTATGACAAAATTATTAAGAGTGCATATTCTTGGAGAAAGGCCAAGATAGTGGAGTAGAAGGATACTTGTATCTTATCCTCTCCAATAAATACACCAAGACTGACATTCACAGACACACCCATCCACTCAGAACATCTGCTGAACTTTGATAAAACATTGCCATTTTCAAGAGACAAAATGTGCCACCAATCTGGTAGGAGAAACGGAAAAAAGAAGGAAGAAATGCAAAATGGCTTGGGGTTGGTCCTTTGAAGAGGGAGCAGCAAACGAGGGATAGTGCTGGTTGGCTGGGTCTCCCCCTTTCCAACAGAGAGGTCAGCAGGATGGACAGGGAACCTCTGAGGCTCAGATGTGTACAGAACCGCCCTTGACTGACAGAATTAAGTTACATGGGCACAAAGTGTGTCAACAACCCCCAAACCTAGAAGTGAATTAGGGATGGGAAGGGACAGGCTGCTGGATCCAGGCAGACTCTGGTTGACTGTACAGAGGTAACCCTGGGGGACTACAGTGTGCTGTGGACAACTGCTTGGATTGTATACAGATCAGAACAGCCTGGGGCCCCCATAAAATAAGAAAAAAAATAAAGCAAAGCAACACTGCTGGCTTGCCTGAGGGAAGGGGAGATTTGTCCTTTGTCTCTGCTGACCCACAGCAACATAACTGGTGATTTCTCAGAAGAAGAGAGATGAGGCTCAGCCACAGCCATCATACCCACCCAGGCAGAGGCACGGTTGAAACCTGAATATGTACCTGGCAGTTCTGCAGCCTCATAGGTGGGACTGAGACTTGTTTACATCCCCAGACATATAGGAAGGTTCTGTCCTGGTGCGTCTATGAACTCGCACCTCTAAGACAAATGAACAAGGAGCAGAGTTCTGGCAAAGAGCAGGGACTAGGGCTGGTGTGGCCATTTGCCTCAAGCCCACCTACAGAGTGTGGAACAGATGTGGAGTGGGGAGTAGCACTGAACAGGGGAGCAACCAACCCAACTACTGTGCAGGACTGCTGCACCTGGACATGGCATTGGGAAGGTGCACACCCTGCCCACCTACCATGCAGGAGAGCAGCACCAAGATGCAGCATTGGGAGGAGATGTGACATGTCTACCTCCAGGCACTGGGAGCAGCACAGACCAAGGGTGTGACCAGAGGGTCTCTGGAACCAATGAGCTGAGTTCATGAAACAAGGCAGGGGCAGGAGCTGTGACAACCACAAAACAAATAGGAGTCCCCATTCAATAGCCAGGGTAGGCTCTGGTTAACAGGTTAACGGCCACATCCGTAACCAAAGGGATAACAGACAAAAGGCACAGAAGTAAGACTTGGCAACCACACTTATTTAAGAAAGACCTCTTGATAAAATTATTAAGGGCACACAATCTCCACGGGAACATCCTCTCTTCTTTTTCTGTTCCATTTTCTTTTACTTTTTAAATGTTACTTCTTAAATAATTTTTATATTTCTATTTTTAATCCCTTTTAAAATTTTCTTTTAAAATACTAATATTATTATCTTTCAATTTGTCCAATTTCATTTTTATCTTTGTTTTGTTCTTCTGTTATGATGATACTCTGTTCTCAAATATTTTTCTTCCTTTAATGTTTTAAAAATTCATCCCAACTCAATTGTTATCTTGTTTCAATATGTTCTTCTGTTATTGATTATACTGCTTTTAAAACTAATTTCTTTGTGCTTAGTTTTATTTCTGCATCCACTTTATATAAATAAATAAACTCCTAAAGGACGACAGTAGATAACTGATACTCCATAAGCCATAGTGCCAGAGAGATATAAGCAAGATGAAGAAGCAGAGCCACCTCTCTCAATTAAAAGAACAAGATAAATCCCCTGAAAGAACAATCAATGAAATAGACATTGATAGTCTACTAGATGATTTCAAGAAAGGAGTGATCAAAGTACTGAAGAAACTAAAAGAGATTGTCTATAGAGACAGAGAATATGTCAAAAAACGAAATTGAAACTCTAAAGAGGAGCCAGTGAAAATTGGAAAACTCATTTGCTGAGATGAGAGTTGAGCTAAAGGCTGTAAAATGTAGGCTAGATAATTGAGAGGAATGAATATGTGACTTAGAAGACAGGACAACAGAACAGCTGAGAGAAAACAAATAAAAACCAATGAAAGCAATATAAGGGACCTATGGAATAACATAAAGCATGCCAACCTACTCATAATGGGGGTCCCAGAAGGAGAAGAAAGAACAAAGGGGATTGAAAAGGTATTTGAAGAAATCATGACTGAAAACTTCCCAAACCTAAAGAAGGAATCAGATATCCAAGTACAGGAAGCACAGAGCGTCCCAAACAAGGAGGTCCCAAACAGACCCACACCAAGACATATTACATTTAGGATGACCAGGGTTGAGAATAGGAAATGATTCTAAAGGCAGCAAGAGAAAAACAAAGAATGAGATACAAGGGAACCCCCATAAGATTTTCAGCTGATTTCTCTACACAAACAGTACAGGCCAGAAGGGAGGGGCAAGGAATATTCAAAGTCCTGAATGAAAAAATGATGCAGCCTACGATACTTTATCCAGCAAGGCTATCCTTTAGAATAGAAGGAGAGATAAAGAACTTCACAGACAAGCAAAAACTAAAAGAATTTAGCAACACTAAACCTATGCTAAAGGAAATATTGAAAGACCTACTCTAAATAGAAAAGAAGCAGGATGGTACAAAAAGGAGAAAACCATGATTGGAAAGGTGATTGCTACAATGAATTACAACAGAATAAACATGAAATCATAAAAGAGGACATCTAAATCATTAAGGGTGGGGGAGGCGAACAAGAAAATGTACAGGTTTCTTTCTCTCTCTCTCTCTCTCTTTTGTTCTTGGTAGGATGAGTTTGAGCTTATATTACTATCTGTTTAAAACAAACAGATATAGTAATGGGTTAATATATGTACAAAGTAGGGTAACCACAAGCCAAAAAGTTACAACAGAGTCACAAAACTAAGAAGACACCAATATAATAAAAAGGAAAATTATCAAACCACAAAAAGAAAATGAAAGGAACAAAGAGGAAATACAAAATCAACTGCAAAACAAAGTTCAAAATATAATAAACACATATCTATCAATAATTATTATAAATGTCAATGGACTAAATGCTTTAATCAAAGGATATAGAGTGTAGAGTGGATAATAAAGCAAGTATCTACAATACACTGTATACAAGAGACCCACGTTAGGGAGAAGGACACACATAGATTGAAAGTGAGAGGATTGAAAAAGATATTCCACAAAAATGGAAATGACAAGAAAGCAGGAATATCAACAGTGATTTCAAATAAAATAGACTTTAAAACAAAGATTATAAAGAAAGATTAAGAAGGACATTTTATAATGATTAAAGGAGTCATAGATGAAGATATTACACTCATTAACATATATGAACCCAACATAGGAGCACCTAAATACATAACAGATAAAAAGGGAAAATTTGATCGGAATACAGTCATGGTAGAAGACTTTAACTATCCATTAACATCACTGGACAGATCTTCCATACATAAAATTAATAAGACAACATAGAAATTAAATGATAAAATAGAACAATTTGCCTTGGTTAATATTTTCAGAACATTATATTTCCCTAAAATAGAATATACATTCTTCCCAAGCGCACGTACCACATTTTCTAGGATAGATCATATACTTTGGCACAAAAGAAGCATTAACAATTTAAAGAAGATAGAAAATATTTGAAGCAACTTTTTCTGAACACAATACTATAAAACTAGAAATTAACTACAGAAAAATAAAGGAGAAATAAATGACACCATGGAGATTAAACAACATACTACTTTAAAAAAAAAATGGGTGGATGATGAAATCAAAGAAGAAATAAAAAAACACAGTGAGACAAATGATGATGAAAACACAACCACACAGAACCTATGGGATCCAGAAAAGGCAGTGCTTAGAAGGAAGTTTATAGCGAGAGAATCAGGTCTACCTCAAAAAAGAGGAAAAACTGCAATAAACAATCAAACTTACCACCTAAAAGAATTAGAAAAAGAAGAGCAAAAAATAACAAAAGTAAGCAGAAGGAAGGAAATAATAAAGATCAGGGAGGAAATAAATAAAATAGAGATATTAGAAACATTTGAAAAAATCAAGCCAAGAGATGGTTTCTTGAAAAAGTGAACACAATTGACAAAATTATGCTGTATGCTGGAAATTGACACAACAATGCAAACTGACTATAACTCAATAAAATAAAAATTAAAAAATAAATATATTAACAAAAGAACAAAGAAAAGGTAGTTTCTACTCACCAGACTGGAGGAGGGGACTGCACCCCATGCAGGGTCACACACCATGGGAAAGCCTGGGGTCAGGATTGGAGGAGCAGGGTGCTGTGGACAGGATCTGTCACAGGGTTTCTGCAGGAGGGGAGGGTGAGGCATGTGAGCAGGCTGAGGACTGGCCATTTGAGTAAGTTCATGGGCTCTAGGGTGGAGGGGCTCCCCCAAGTGTCTGGACTTGACTCTGGGTGAGTTGGGCAGGTGGAGAGTGGCTCAGTGTGAGTCCAAGTCCAGTGGAGGAGGTAGTGCGTTAGATCTAGAAGGACTCCTTCTGGGGTGGGAGGGCCCACAAGGGAGGCAGGAGGCCAAGTCCAGGTGACTGAGAAAAGGGTGTGTCTTGCATAGGCCTGCAGGGCAGACAAAAGAATCCAGTCTACAGAAGGTGGAAACACGGTCCATACAAGGGCTCAGCTCAGATGTCACCCCCTCAGAGGAGCCTTCCCTGCCTGCACAGTCTACAGGGACAGCCTCCTCCACGCACATCTCCCCAGCAGACACCTTCTCCATTTCCTGCATAGCATTCAGGACCCGGGCCCCTGCTCCACGCCCAGCCATGGTTCCGCTGCCCTGAGGAAAAGCCCTCACAGGAGCCATCAAGCCCTGCAAGACCTGGGCCCCACCTCTCTGTCTCTTCTGCCACCACTGTCTCCACCTGGCCCTCTTCTCCACTCCTGCACTCCTGACTTCCCCCAGCCCTGTGTGCTCTCCAGAGCACGTGTCCCTGCTAACATGAAGTGTGTGCTCACTGTGTCTCATCCACTGCATGCCTCCCACCCAGGTCAGTATCCAGTGCACAGTAGGGCTCAGTAAGTAGAGAATGAATGACTCTTACCATCACTGCTGGGAAGACTTTTGTCTGTGGCCTACAGTGATCACACACCCGTCACACATTCGCTGACGTCCTACTGTGTGTTGGGCGGGTTCCAGATACCGGGCACAGCAGGTAGTGAAGCAGGCAGGTCTCCATTCTCATGCAGCAGACAGCCTGGTGGGGGACACAGAGAAAATTAAGTAAAATATGCACAGTGTCCGGAGGTGATATGTTCCATGGAGAAAAATAAGGTCAGGGAGGACATTTGAGCAGATTCCTGGAGGTGTTTAAGAAGCAGGCAGAGAGAGATCCTGGCTGAAAGAGCAGCCAGCGCAAAGGCCCTGAGGCCACAGTGGGATGCGCATGGAGGGTCTTAGTTATCCGTGTGAGTTCTTAGTCCTGCCGTGAGTATGTATGTTGCTTTTATTTGTAAACTTTGATTTCACCTTTATAGGAAATTAACCTGCATCATCAATCTGCATAATTTAGCCAATTCTGTTTCAGGTGTTGTGGGCACAATGGCGGGCTAGTTACTTGGGTTGGTAAAGAATTACCAGCGTCTGAGAGGGGTTTAGGAAAGTTTAATAGGGACACTGCTATAGGCAACATCAGGCCACACAGGCAAGAGGTGCCTACACGAGGGCCAAGGTTGAGTGTGTGGGGTCTGTTATTGGGGGGGTGCTGTGCACACAAGGAGGAGGGGGCTGCATGATCAATTCTTGCACAGGTACCTGGTTGGTTGTGAGATCTGACAGGGGCTTCTCTGAACAACAGGCTTTACCACTTTAATAAGGGCAGGATGTGAGGCCTCTTCCTAGGGCAATGAGTTTTCATAGGGTAAACACACAGCAAGAGAAGATGTTTTATAGCTTGTGGAAATGCAGGTGTGCAAAGGGTCCTGCAGTGGGGAGTGGGAGGTAAGGTGCCACTGGGCTCTAGGCACACAGAGAGCCCAGGGGTGAGGGTGTATGTCTCTAAAGAGTGACAGCTGGTTTCACACCAGGGAATTTATGTGGAAACAGGAGACTCTAGGTTGTCAGCACGTGTCTACTCAGTGACCTCCCTAAGTCTAGCTCTGTCAGGCACCATGTGAAATGAACATGAAGGTCCCCACCCTGAGGACCCCAATGAATTAACATCTTGACATCCTCAAGCCCCTTACCCTGCACCACCGCCCCACCTCATCTGGGTCTCAGGCTCTGACCCTGATATCAGTGGCACCTTTGTTCCCTATATCCAGCTCCTCTGGACGTCTCTGTGATGAGCTGTTCCATGTCAGCGAGCCCCGAACTGAGCTCTGCCTTTACCCCATGAATGCTTCCTCCCTGTGAAGCCCCTTGAGAAGGAGCCACCTCTAGCAGGATCCTTCAGCCCTGAGTCTCTGCCTTCCCCACCCCTCCGATTTCCCCCAGCCCATGATCCCCTCTGGAGGTCCCTATTATCCTCTCCCTCCCACTTCAGTCTTGGGCTGCACACCAAATCCCTCTTCACAACCTCCCACAAGACAGGTCCAGGTACACTTGGGGACACTGAGGTGACACAGGTGGGTGTTGCTGGGAATGAAGAGCAGGATCCTGAAGCAGAGGAGAGGCAAGGGCTCCCAATCCACCAGAACACAGGCTAAAGTGGGGGCAAGACACCCATAAAGGGTGAGGCAGGCATCACACTGCAGCCCCGCCCTCTGTTCCCCCAGGGTGCCCTGTGTTTCCTGCTTTGGCCTGGGGGACTTCCCTCTCACTCTCTGTTAGAGGGGTGCCCATTCATTCATTCACACCCTCATTCACCATGTACATGGGTCCTGCTCAGTGCCAGGCCTCAGCTGGATGACAGCTCATCCTTGGGGACACAGCTCAGATCTCACTTCCTCCATGAAGCACTTCTGGATTCCCACCCCTCCTGAAGTTCCTCTGGCCTCAGTTGGGACCACTAGGGCTGAGACCACACTCTGATTACCTCCCAAGTCTGTGATCTCTGTGAAAGCCCTGGGCTCAATGTGGAAAGATACTCAGAAAAAATGGGGCGAAAATGGGCTAAGAAAAATGTTACTAGTTCTCTATTACAGAGAAGGGCACTGAGCAGAGAGAGGGCAGTGTCCAACCAAAGCCACAGAGGAGGGTCTCAGTGAGCCCTCCCATTGCCCTGTTACTAGTCCTCTGTTACAAATGAGGACAGTGAGCCACAGAGAGGGAGCAGAGCCCTGCTATAGCCTTGGCCCCACAGCCTGTGTCCTTTATGACTAGCTCCATACTGCCAGCAGGGGTATGGGCCTGGAATGGAGGTTGAAAGCAGCCTGACCCCCAGGACCCCTTCATACACAAAGTCAGTCTCAGGAAACACCCCTCAAGACCTACTCTACACCCCTGGGATTGGGACCTGATTGCTGTTAATGGAAGCTGGCTGGGCTTCCCTGTGAATTGGCCCAGGAGATGCTTGGGACAGACACAGGGCCCCTGAGGCTCCCTGTCCCCAGATGAGCAGCTCTGGTCCCCTTGACTGTCCCTGGCAGAGGCCTGATGACATAAGGTGTTGGCCGGGTAGCCAGCTGTGGAGATGAGGAAATGGGAGCAACATGCAGGTACATGCAGAGGTCCAGGTATTCACTCAACAATCATTGATTCAGGCCTTGCTGTGTGGCTGGCCTGGGCCCAGGCCTGGGTGTCCAATAGTGAATACAGTCAACCCCTTGAGCCTTCTGGGAAAGCAGTGCTCAGAGAAACGGGCCCTCAGTGCCCCCATCCTGCTCCCCTTGAACAATCACACTGAGATGAGGCTGCAGCCATGGGTCCCAGTGGAGGGTGAAGGGAGGAAGGAAACCCAGATTGGGCACTGACCATGAGCCTGGACACTGGAACCAGATGGCCTGGGCTCTGTAATCTGGGGTGGTCACCTCCCCTGTTCTCTCTGTGCCTCAGTTACTTCTTCTGCAGAAATGGTTGATAACGCCTGTCCCTGCCCCACAGATTTTCATGAGGAGTCAGTGATCTTCTCTTATGCATGTAGGACAGTGCCTGGCTATGGGTAAGGATCCTGCTCACCTCACAATAGTCTGTCCCACTTTAAAGATGAGAAAGCCAAGGCTAAGGGGGTTATGAGACCAGCCTGGGCTAGCCCCCTTCTCATGCTCTGCTGTCCAGGTCTCCTGCTTTTACATCATCCCTCTGCCCCCATATCCACCCAGCAAGGTAGGTGCTGAGAATCTGAGCAAATCAGAGTATGAATGGAGGCACACCGTCTCCCCAACTTGGGCTCTTGGGGCGGTGGGCAGGATGGGGATATCAGGCTCCCCCAGACTGTCCAGGAGGCCCAGCATGTCCGTCACCTCATTTCCACTCAACACGGAGTAGGTGTGTGTCCAAGGGCCAGAGGGCGATGGAGTAACCCAGGGTGGGTGGATGCTAGGTAGGTGTGGGAGGCACAGAGTGGCCCCTGGAAGACAGTGTCCAGGCAGCCAAGGTGTAGGGAATGAGGGTGCCCAGAAGGGGCAGAGGACAGAGTCCAGCCTGGACACCACCCCCTGCTGGACCCTGAACTGGGGTGAGAATTGGGACAAGCCAGGGCCCCGCTAGGACTCCTCATCCAGCAAAGAGGTGAGGAAAAGTTAAGGAGACAATGGAGGCTGACCCCACCGTGCTCCCTGTGTGAGGGCGCTGCTTCCAGGATCCTGGAGTTTCCTTAGACCTTTGTGAAGTGCCTGCTGTTTCCAGCCCCATGTGGGCAGAAGGACTGAGGCAGGGAGGACAGAGTGACTCAGGACAGAGCTAGGATTCATCCAAGAGTGTGTGCTGGGCCTCTCGCTGAGAGCAGCCTCTGGGCATCATGGACTCAGGAAGTGTCTTGTCCTCCCTCTTAAGGCTCCTGGCATGTTAGGCAGGAAAGGTCCCAGCGCCCGTACCTGGGCCTCTCTGGGTGATGCTGACATGTGGGATCATGATGGTCCTGGGAAAGGAGAGAGAATGTAGGCTGGGCGTCAGGTCTGCATCAGACCCTAATGATGCCCCTAATGTTGTGTGACCTGGAAACTCCCTGACCTCTCTGTGCCTGGCTTTCCAGCTCTGACTCAGAGGACTTCTGTGCTTGGCACACAGTAGGACCTCAATCAGAGGAAAAAGCCAGCCCTTCCCCAGGAACCTCTCCTCTTACATGCCCAAAGCTAAGCCCATGTGCCACACATCACCAGAGCTGATACTTGAGAAACAGGGCAAGTGAAATCCAGCAACCCCTCCCTCCTGCCTGAGGCCCTTCCCTCCTCAGTGACAGTGGCTCAGAGCAGGTCTCTGCATCCCAGAAGTCTGAACTGAGCCTTGTGACCTGGAGGAGTCCCTGTTCCACACAACTTTGTTTCCAGGTCCTTCCAACAAGACACAAGAGCACCTGGTAAGTCTCTTAGCTGCAAGGTCCTCCCTTTGCAAATTCCCCCATCACATCCGGGCTAGAAGATGTGAGTTCCAGGGCACATGACCATCCAAATGATGACTTCAGGGAAACATCCCTGCCCACACTGCACTCTTCAGAGCCCACCTTCTAAAAGAAGGGGTAGTGACCCACGGTTGTGCACAGTTTTATCACAACACAGCCCTCACCCACCCACCATTGGAAACATGTGAGAAGCAGAGATTCCCAAGTGCCTGGACCCCTGTCATCCAGAAAGCAGGTTAGGGTAACAGACAGAAGGGGAGAAAGTACTTTCATACTATGTATCTGATAAGGGGTTAACACCAAAAACATATAAATAACTCTTACAATTCAACAGCAAAAAAACAAGCAATCTGATTTAAAAAGTGGGCAGAGGAACTGAATAGACATTTTTCCAAAGAAGACACACAGATGTCTAACAGGTACATGAAAAGGTGCTCAACATCACTCACCATCAGGGAAATGCAAATCAAAACCACAATGAGATATCCCCTCCCACCTGTCAGGGTGGGTGTCATCAAAATACAAGAGATAACAAGTGATGGTGGTGGTGTGAAGAAAAGGGAAACTTCTGCAATGTTGGTGGGAATGTAAATTGGTGCCATCACTCTGGAAAAGAGTAAGAAGACTCCCCCAAAATTTAAAATTAGAACTTCCGTATGATCCAGCTAGTCCACTGCTGGGAATATATCCAAAGGAAATGAAATCACTATGTCAATGAGACAACTGCACCCTCACGTTCACTGTATCATTATTTACAATAACCAAGATATGTAAACAACCTAAGTGTCCATCAACAGATGAATGGATACAGAAAACGTGACGCATATATATGTATATATAATGGAATCTTATTCAGACATTAAAAAAATGAAATCCTGCCATTTGTGACAACTTGGATGGACCTTCAGGGTATTATGCTAAGTGAAATAAATAAGACAGAGAAAGACAAATACCTATGATCTCATTTATATGTGGAATCTACAAAATAAACCAAAACCCATAGAAACAGAGATCAGGTTGGTGGTTGCCAGAGGTGAGTCAGGGGGTGATTGAAATTAGGGAAGATAATCAAAATGTACAAACTTCCAGTTAGAAGATAAACAAGTCCTGGGGACATAATGTACTGCAAGGTGACTGTAGTTAACAATACTGCGCTGTGCATTTGATAGTTGTTAAGAGAGTACCTCTTAAAATTTCTGATCACAAGGAAAATAGTGTGTGACTATGGGTGATGACAGACGTCAAGTAAACTTAATGCAGTGATCATTTCACAATATGCACATGTAACAAGTCATTATGCTGCACACCTAAAGCCAACAAAGTTATGTGACAATTGTATCTCAGGAATACTTATCCCAGGAAGTGGGGGTGCGAGCCTGGATTACCTACTGCAGGAGATGCCTTTGCCCTCCAACAGCAGAGGGTGGTATTTGTGACAGGGACTGTAGGTCCCTCAAAGCCTAGAATGTTTACTGTCTGGACCTTCACAGGGAGAGTGTGCAGACCCTGCCCTGGAAGACGGTGGTCATGGAAGCAACAACGGCCTGCCTGTGTGCAGGCTCAGCCCAGACAGCTCCTGTGCTCTGCTGTCACCGCATTTACTTCCCTCCACACCCTCAGAGGGAGAGGGTTCAATGTTCCGATTTTACACATGAGAAAACTGAGGCTCATTTGCTTTGAATTATTGACCAAGTGGTGGGGGAAGCTTTGAACCCCAGTGTTCTGATTTCAAAGCCACATCTCAGTCCTGATTTTTAGAAGGTGGAGGTCCAGGCACTGGGGACCCTCCACCTTCCTCACTTGTAGTCTTACTCTAGGGCTGCCATCCCCGAGGTGTCTGGGTGAACACATTTAATCCGCTTACTCTGCACCAGCTGAGCCCTTGGCTGCCAGTCTGTTGTCGCTGCCTGACACCAGCTGAGTTTTACAAGTGAACCATCACCCCCTGCCAGCCTACCTGCCCTGCCATGTGGGGCAGACCACTCCTAGCCTGGTCATTCTAAACCCTTAGCTCACACATTTGCACAACTGCATCGAAAGGGCCCTACTCCCTGTGTGGAGGTATCGACAAGGGGAAGGGAGGGGAGTTTTGGGTGGCCCCTTACTCTGAAGGTGACACATGACAGGGACATATTCATGTCCATAATGGCACTCAATTTGAAGCTAAGAACATGGTCACAGCGAGGGGTAAAAGCTGAGAGGCTACAAGGCTGCTGAGAAAGGGGCTTGACTATTGAATTGTAAATGTGTAATTTAATTTAAAAATTAGCCCCCTGGGTGATAAGAATTTGCCCCTAAGGCCAGAATTGGCCACCTGACACCAGGGAACCCCTCAATTCCAGGATGTAATCATCTGAGCATGGAGGGGGCTTAAATTGGGGTGCTGTCCTCTCAGTCATGGTGCACCTGCCCACGTATGCACCCATGAACTGCAGTTCTCACACATCAAGGCACCTCTCATGCCCTGCCAAGGAGGTCCAGGTCATAAGGAAGGGATGACAGACTGTGAGGTCACACGTGTGCCCCTGCAGTGGTGAATGTTGTATAGGGAAGAGCCACCCCCCACTCTCACCTCCAGGAGGGGTGCTGGAGGGAGCAGGACTCCTGAGCCCCTAGGCTTAGCAAGCATCCTGGCTGAGGGTGGGGAGGCTGTCCACTCTGAAGTCATAGGTCAGATGGTAGATTGGGGTCCCACCCCCACAGCTCACCAGTGAGACCGTCTAGTCTGTTTTCTCTGTAAACTGGAACCCAGTCACCCTCACCCTCAGAAGTGGGGGCAGCCTGTGTAAATTAAAACACAAAGCCCTGGGCTGTTTCAGGTGCCCGGGGGTGTCCAGCCCCCCTAGGCCGGGCAGGTGGGAGAGGAGATGTATGAGTTAGCAGGTGTGAGAGCAGAGCTGAGACTTGGCTGAGTTCATGCACTCTAATATCCAGGAACTGCGAGCTACCACTAGCAAATCTGTTCACTGAGGCCATGTGTACTCTCCCTTGTCATTTACAATCCCCTGTTTGAACAGAGGCCTCTGGAGTCTACTAGCCACATTGTTGCCTGTCACCACACTGTTGCAGTTCCAGGGTCTCCATTTAGCCAGCTTGAAGGAATAGTCAATCTTTTTCTTAAAACCAGTGACAGAAAACCAAAGTGGCTTAAAGAAGCAAACAGGGCAGGAGAGAATGACTTACCTAACTGAGACATCCACAGGGAGATAGCTTCAGGCAGGGCTGTACCTTGTGCTCAGTGACATCAGCAGAAGTCATCCTTCCCCACCTCTGGGCTCTGCCACTGGTGTCATCTTCACATGGCTCTGCCTTTATGAGAGCAAGATAGTCACCAACTGCCACAGGCTGACATCATCACCCCTCAACTCCCAACTGAAATAGAACTTCTCTGCTCCCAGGATTCCAGTAACTAGGCCTGACCTCTATGGAGCCTGATTGGGCTGGTGCCCAGCCCTGAGCCAATCACAGTGGCCAGGGAGGATGGAAAATGCTGATTGGCCAGATCAAGGCCATGTGACCATCCTCTCCAGGAAACCTGTGAGCTGTTCACCTGTTTTCAGGTTGGGAGAGTGTGATGTCTCCCAGAGGATCCTGCTACTAGTACAACCTGCAGGTGGCACAATGAGCTGAAATGAGCCTGTCTGCTTGGTGACAAGTGACAGGTCACTTAGTGGTTCCCTGCTCCAGGGAGGGAGGCATGTCCAAACAGTATTGGGGCTTCAGAGCCAGAATGTAGTAGAAAAGCCTCCCAGTCTCCCAAAAGGTGGGAAAGTGAGCAGTGACACTGGAAAGGCACTCCTCTCTGTGGCCCTTGGCTTTCTCCTTGTTACAGTGGAGAGTGCAGTGTTGCCCCTGACAGCCCACTTCCCTGCTGGGAGGCCTTTGCAAAAGGTGGAGAGTGCTTGGAAAAGCCCACTTATTCTGAGGAACTGTTATTGCTCCTGGTGGCATTATTAATTTCATGTCACTTGTGAGGTGGGCCCTGAGGGGTCCCTGATCTGGGGGCACAGACACCCACAGAAACTTGGCCCAGTATTGCTGTTCATTCAACAATGACTTACCGAGCACCTACTGTGTGTCAGATTCCCAGGGTAGAGTAGTGGTGTTGACAGCACAAGCCCCTGCCTCACCTCATCTCTGCATCCCAGGTGGGGTCACCAGAATGGGAGTTCAGGAAGCAGAGGACATGGCCGAAGCCTTGTGGGAACCCCTGGGTTTTTCTCTGTGCTGAGGGCACTAGCAGCACACCGATTGTGGGACTCAGTACCCACAGGACCTAGCATTGATGGTTAAAGGAGAGAGGCATTTCTACAAGCCCATCCTCACTAACCCCAGGCTCTGGAGGGCAGCTCCAGTCTGCTCAACCTCAGGGGGCATCTTCCACCATCCTGATCACCCTCTGGTATTACTCCCCGCTCAGATACACTTTTCCCTGTGGCAGCTACACTCAGAATATGTGTTTGTTTCTCTCCCATGTGGTTAAGTGGACTTCAGACACATGATAGTGATGGAGTGGCTAAGCCTCTGGGCAGATTGCTGGGTGACCCGCGGAAATTGCTGCACATGGTGAGCTCCCTTCTGCCAACCAATGGGCCAGGCCCCACCACTGTTCTGTCTGTTCTACCTCACTTAATCTGCACAGACACTCTGTGCAGGACATCCTGTTATCCCCCATCTCTGATGACCTTGGGTGGACAAAGCTTGGGTTTGAGAAAGTTGCCCAGGTCACATTGTTGACAAGTGGGGAGCTGGGGATTTGCACCCTGGTCCCAGGAGTCTGGATCATGGAAAGGCTTGGGTGGGGCAGCTTATTGCCAAGGGAAGTCCTGCCCAAGCCTCTCCCATGAGAGCCCACCCAACAGCACATCTAGCAGAGTCAGCATTTCCTGGACCAGATGGACAGAACCTCAAAACTTCTTTGCAAACAGATTGTTTCCATGTTCTTTTGCAAACACAGAAAGGCCACAGGCCAGGGAAGGATAAGGCCAAGAGTGTTTTCATTGGGGAGAGTGAAGGACAAGTGTGAAGACACACAGCACTCCCAGCAGCCTTCTCGGCAGAGCCTGCCACTGGGTGAGCAGCTACCATGACTACCTATCATAACACTGTGAGGTTCATGCCTGTACAACCCTGCCTGTGAGAAGAGCAAAGTGAAGCTCAGAGAGGTGTGGGGACACTCCAAAGACAAACAGATAAGGTGGGATCATCACCACCATGCTGTGCCGGGACAGGCAGTCACCTGTCACACTGCTCATGCATGGCCTGCTGGGAGTAGTGAAGGCCTGATAGGAGCACAGGAACACTGTGGTGAAGGTGATGTTTCTACCTGGGACAGCTGGTACCGGGGGCTCTAGCTGATTCTTCATTGTGCCTGCTTTGAGTGTCAGAATGTTGCAGCCTCATGTAGGGGAAGGGCTGTCTCCTTTCCACACCGGTGCACAAGGAAGAGCATGCACACACTGGCATCACCATAGACCACCGGAAGGATCAGGATCTGGAGCTCAGAGCAGAAACTGCCAACACCAGGAACTGGTGCAAGAGGAGGACCTGAGTGCTCCCTGAAACATTTCTAATTTTAAAAACATACTTAATTAGGGGGAAGTGATAAAAAGTTGATCCCTTCAAAATATTCTGTTTTCCAAGGAACAATAGCACCTCAGCATTGTAAGAGGATTAACTCAGTCGTCAATAACCATCACTATAGGTATGAGAAAACAGTGTTAGGAGTTACAAAAGGGTCTCAAAATCATGCAGGTCAGAACTGAGAACCGTCCAAAGCATGTGCTGCATGATAGCCTCTCTAAGCTACCTGAGGCTTGGTCTGCTCCTGACACAGGGCAGATGGTTCTGAGAAAACCAGACTCCTCAGGGGACCCCAGGGAGTTGACAGAGTTGAGTTTGGGTTCCTGATCATCTTCTAAGTCTGGAATTTTGAGATTCTTCTGCACCTGTCCTTCCTCCAGAACAGAATCTGATTCAGGCGGGATTCCAAAGACTGAGGCATGTGCCAGGCAAGAGAGCAGGCATGGCTGGATGAGCGCATCGCCAGTGCCATCAACAAAGAGGCCAGGGCACTGAGATTTCCAGTGATTTAGCATCCTGGCTGGGAGGGGTCATGTGTTCTACAGTGAGTTCTGAGTATCCTGCACCGCCCTCGAGGAAATGCAGGGGGCGCGCGAAGCCAGCGTGTCTTAGGTGGCGGTGCGCATGCGCAGATCGCGTAAGCAGCCAGCGTCTTCCCTGGGGGCGGAGCTTGTTTTCCTCAGGACTGAGCGGGCGGCGCCATGGAGGCTCCAGGACAGCGCTGCCTGCGTGTCCGCGGGAGGAGGACGCTCCCCGCCCGCTGTCTGAAGTTACGCCGGTTTCCCACTGCCTGCGCCCGCTTCCTGCCGGGGTGTGTGTGGACCTGACCGAGCTGGGGCCCCGGCCGGCTGGGCAGGAGGGGATGGGTGCGCTGGCGGGCCCGCTTCGACTATTCTCGCCCGCAGGGAGCAGGTGAGTGTCCGCGTCCCTGGTCTTCACCGCCCGGGTCCCCCCCCACCGTGTGAACAGTGGTGTGTACACCGCGCGGGTCAGGAGCGGGGACGCAGGTGTAATGGGAAAGGGGCTGAGAAAGTACTGAAAGAGTTAAAGAGAAGTGTGTAAATCACATTATGTTAATTTTTATATTTTAAGTGTGTCAAAGTCAGATTTTATCGTGCTTTTACTTTCTTGTCTTTAAAGGCATGCAATAATTTATTTTATACTTAAAATATGCTTCTCAGCTTATCTCGTTTTCAAGTCAAAATACTGCCATGGTTGACATTTTCTCATAATATTGTGACAATCTTCAACATGTGTGAATATAAACTCATCGAAAAACTCTTGCACCATTCCATGGTGAGTAGTCTTGTTAAAAATAATATCCGGGCCATTACTAAATTATTACAAAAATATAAATTTTTTGAATCAGTTTTAGAAGTTCCACACACAGTGGTATTTTTAAAACACCAACCACTGCATAGTGCTTAAGACCATTTAAGATGAAATATATTCAAACCTAAAACTTTAGAATACTCAAAAGGCAGGATAATGGCTGTTTTTTCATTGCAAATATATTTTTTCTTCGTAAGTGCAAAATACGAAGGTATTCAGCTAAATTTTGTATATCTTTATTCAAAAGGTGAAATTAGAATATAATCTCATTTTTTATTTTAAGGCTATATTTCCCATAAAAATTGGTATTTTTATCTGTAGGATCTTAATTGTCCATTCATTTGTTTTTTCTTTTGGTTTATTTTCTTTAACAGAGAGTGCATTTTTGTGTCTTGTTAAGAGTTTTTAATGCTCCTAACTTATTCCAAGAGACTTTCTCACATTGATAGTAAATAAGGGGAGAGGCCTTATAGTAACTGTGCATCTTTTCATGTAGTCAGGATTTTTTTTTTTTTTGGATGACTTTTTTTTTACAACTTCCACTTGGTTCACAATATTCCCATTATGACAACTCAATAAAAAATTGTAATCTATTTACACCAAGATACTTATGTCAGCACAGTGCTTTTGCTGATATGATTTTACATTAGATTATATTTTATTTGATTTACATATATACTAATACATATTTTACATATGTACACACATATATGAATATCTCCTAAATGCCATTAATTTGCATGGGGTGGTAGCTGGTAACATGTGATCTTTCTGACCATTGGTTATTCTTATGTGTGTCTAACGTACTTCTTAGAACAGATACTAGAACATCACACCTCTCATTATACAGTATTTTAAAGGTTATATTTTATTTTACTTATTTTTAAACATTTTTTATTGAGTAATAGTCATTTTACAATGTTATGACAAATTCCAGTGTAGAGCACAATTTTTCATTTATACATGAACGTACATACATTCATTGCCACTTTTTTTTTTTGCTGTGAGTTACCACAAGACATTGCATATATTTAAGATTCCACACATGAGTGATCTCATATGGTATTCCTCTTTCTCTTTCTGTTCTGCTCCACCTAGAATAACATTCTCCAGGAGCATCCATGTCTCTGCAAATGGCGTTATGTTGTCAGTTTTCGTGGCTGAATAGTATCCCATCATATAAATATCCCACATCTTTATCCAGTCATCTGTTGATGGACATTTTAGGTCGTTTCCATGTCTTAGCTGTTGTAAATAGTGTAGAGAAATCAGCTGAAAACCTTATGGGGGTTCCCTTGTAACTCACTCTGTTTTTCTCTTGCTTCCTTTAGGATCATTTCTTTATCCTTGACTCTGGCTATCTTGATTAGGATGTGCCTTGGTGTGGGTCTGTTTGGGTTCTTCCTGTTTGGGACCCTCTGAGCCTCCTGTGCTTGGATATGATTCCTTCTTTAGGTTTGGGAAGTTTTCAGTCATGAGTCCTTCCCATACCTTTTCAATCCCCTTTGTTCTTTTTCCCCTTCTGGAACTCCTATTATGCATAGATTGGCACACTTTATATTACCCCATAGGTCCCATATATTGTTTTCATTGTTTTTTATTTGTTTTTCTCTCAGCTGTTGTGATTGGTTGCTTCCTGTTGTCCTGTCTTCTAGATCACATACTTGTTCTTCTGTATTTTCTAGTCTGCTTTGCACAGCCTTTAGGTCAGCTCTCATCTCAGACAATGAGTTTACTAATTCTACTTGGTTCTTCTCTATAGTTTCTATTTCATTTTTGACATATTTTATATCCCTAAACACTATTTTTTTTAGTTCCTTCAGTATTTTGATCACTCTTTTTTGGAAACCTTGATCTAGTAGGCCATCAATGTCTATTTCCTTGATCATGCTTTCAGGGGATTTCTCATGATCTTTTAATTGGGAGTGGTTTCTCTGCTTCTTCGCATTGCTCATATCTCTCTGGCACCGTGGCTTAAGGAGTATCAGTTACCTAATTAACCTGGAGATGGTGTGCCCTTAATGATTTGATCGACAGGTCTTTGTATCTTCACCCTGCTTCGTGAACTCAGCTTGCTGTTTCATAGGCCTTCTGTTGGCGCCCTCATCTGTGCTGCTCTCAGTGGCTGTTGGCTAGCAGATTGTGTCCCCTCCTAACACTAGGTCAGGAGCTGAGCTCTTACCCGGTGGGCGGGCAGGTCACTCCCCCTCCTGATGCCACAGTCAGATGCTGTGATCAGGGGGAGGCAGGTGGGCAGATCACACCCCGTCCCAGCACCGTGGTCAGGTGCTGTGTTCCTGCCAGGAAGGTGGGTGGCTGCCCACCTGCTCTCTCCTCGTGCTGGTCACTCTGCTGCTCTGTGCAGCTGCCTGCTCTGCCTCGGGTAGGCGGTCTGTAGGTGGGCTCGGGGAAGACTGCGGAACAGCCCCACCTATGCTCTGTGCCAAATCTGAGCTCCTTGTTTCTCTTGGCAGCACAAGTTCTCTGAGGTGTCAGGGTAGAAAGATCCTCTCTGCCTCAGGCTATAAACAAGTCTCAGTCCTGCCTAGGAGGTTGTGGAGCCCCCACGTGCAGATTCAGGCCTCAGCCCCGCCCCCGCCCAGGCACTATGCACAGGAGGAGATGGTAGCTGTGGCTGAGCCCTGCCTCTCTTCTTGCGAGATGTGCCAGTAATGGCACAGGTCTGAGGAGACAAAGGCTACAGCACCCCTCCCCCCAGGGCACATGCCTGTTTACAGTTTTGTTTACCTTCTGAGTTAAAATTTACCTAACAATGAAATGTATAAATTAGGCTTTTGAGGTTCATCCTTCTATCAGTAGTTGGTTCTTTTTTATTGTTGAGTAGTATTCCATTGTTTGAATATACTATCATTTGTTTTATCCATTCTCCTACTGATAAATACTTGGGCTTTGGATATCTTTTTTTGCAAGCAAACTTTTTTTTAAAAATGCAAATATAGTATACATGCTTAAATGTGAACACATCTTAAGTATACAGCGCAGTGATTTTTCACAAAGTAAACACATCTATGTAACCTTCATCCAGTCAAGAAACAGGACATTGCTGTTCCACTTTGGGTTTCTTCCCAGTTACTACGGCACCCCTTTGATGGACTCACCATCCTAAATTCAGCCACCATGGATTGGTTTTTTTGCTTTTGAAATTTTTGGTCCCGTACTTTCCACTCAACATTATGTAAGATTCATCCACTAGTGTTTTCTGTAAACTAGTATATTTTTTATTGCTTTAAAGTATACAACTTGTATGCATGTGCCACCACTTATGGTTATGTATTTATTGTTGACAAGTGTTTGGGTCATTTTCTATTTGGGGGTATAACAAATAGTGATTATGAGAATTTTCTGGATGTCCTTTGGTGCTCAGATGTAGAAGTTTCTGAAGGGTACACACATGGCTTACCCTTGGTAATAGGGTGTGGGTCTGTGTGTATGTGTATGTGTGTGTGTGTACATATACACACACACACACACACACATATATAACTTTCATTCAAAAAGCCTATTTCCAAAGTATTTGTAAGAATTTATATTCCCACTGGCCATGTGTAAGAGTCCCCATTGCTTGTTGCCCTCACCAATGCTTCATATCACTTAACAACTAACTATTCTAGTGGATGTCTAATGGTGTTCCAAGTGTGGTTTTAGTACGTATTTCCATTATTACTAAAGAGGTCAGCCCCTTTTCATAGCTTATGTGGATTTTTTTTTGTGTGTGTGAAGCACCTGTTCAATTATTTTGCATATTTTAATATTGAGGTTCTGCCTTTTTCTCCACTGGTTTTTGTTCTTTATATGCCCTAGATACAAGTCTTTTGTTGGATATAGGTATAGCAAATATATTTTCCCACCGTGTGGCTTAGCTTTTCACTTTCTTAATGGTATCTCTTGATAAAAATAATTCTTAATTTTACTGAAGTCCAACTTAAAACTCTTCTTTTATGTTTCATGCTTTGTCCGGTTTAAGAACTCTTTGCCACTTCAAAGTCATTAAAATATCTCCTACACTATTTTCTAGATGCTTTATTTTGTTGGGGGATTAGGTTATTTATTTTAATGGAGGTACTGGGAGTTGAACCCAAGACCTTATGCATGCTAAGCACACATTCCACCTGAGCTTTACCCTCCCCCAGATGCTTTGCTTTATGTTTCAAATATATTAGATTTATAACCTATCTAAAGTTACTGTTCATGTATGGTACAGGGTTTAATTCAATGCTGTTCCATTGGTCTATATGTCTAACTTTAGGTAGTTATCACATAGACTTAATATTGTTTTATAAGTCCTTTAACATTGTTCTTTAATATCATCTTGGCTATTGTTGGCCCTTCACGCTTCTCTATGTATTTAGAATCAGCTTGTCAAGTTCTACAAAAAAACAGTAACAACAATTAACTGTTGGGGATTTTGATGTGCACATATAAATCTTTGAATCAGTTGAAGGGGAACTGACATCTTTAAAATGCTGAGCCCTCCAATCCATAAAGTTGGATTACCTCCCCTATATTTATTTTTATCACTGCTGTAACAAATTATCACAAATTTTGCAGCTTAAAGCAACACAAACTTATTATTTTATGGTTCTGTAGGTCAAGTCAGGAACAGGTATCATTTGGCTAAAAATCAAGATGTCAGCAGGGCTGTATGCCCTTCTGTAGGTCAAAGGAAGAATATATTTCCTTGTCTTTTCCAGCTTCTAGAGTTCACCCACATTTCTTTACCCATGGCCCTTCCTCTATCTTCAAAGCTAACAGCTTTACAGCTTTCTAATCCTTCTTCCAAAGTCATATCTTTCTGACCACAGCTGGGAAAGATTTTCAATTTTTAAGGACTCCTGTTGTTAGACTAGGCCCATGTAGATAATCCAGGCTAATCTCCCTGTCTCAGAGTCCTTAACCTGATACATCTGCAAAATCCCCTTTGCCATGTAAAATAACATACTCACAGATTTCAGGATTAGAGCATGGGTATAGGTAGGGGTCAGTGTGGTGCACTATTCTGTTTTTCAAACTGTTTAACATTTGACGCTTTCTGACAAACATACAAGATAGAAGATCCTGATCATGTTTAGAATGCTTCCTCTGCAAAATATTGGGCACTGAGTTTATTTGAAAGGACTGAAAATAATATTACCACAGGAATGGTTTCCTAATTCTACTGACATTTACTTACTTTATACTTAAATACCCAAAATGGTCAGCCAGGAGTGGGATCTTGGCAAATAAAATAAAAGTATAATTCAAGCTTTTATCACTGAATTTACTAGCTAATTCTATTTTAGAAACAGACAGAAAATAAAACAATTTAGAGTAAGTCTGATTACTTATATATTAAGTGAAAATTAAGTTTTAAAAGCATGTCTGAATATGGGATAAAGTAAGCATCATAAAATGTAATGTTAATATTTAGTACCTGCAAATCTCAAACTCCCAATTTATAAACAAGTTCATACTGTATAGTACAAGGAACTATATCCAATACTGTTTTGTAGTAACTTATGGTGAAAAAGAGTATGAAAATTAATATATGTATGTTCATGTATGACTGAAGCATTGTGCTGTACACCAGAAATTGACACATTGTAAACTGACTACATATATATTTGAAAGGGCTGAAAGGACTATATATACCAAGAAAAAAAATTAGATTGATAACCAACAAAAAAATCTGTCAGTAATATAATGCTAGAAACACAGACACAAAAGAAAATCTCAGGCATACATCTGTTTATAGAGTCCTAGAAAAAATAGTGCCTATGCAAGTCCTTGATAAACATGAGAAAATAGGAAAGGCAATATAAAAGTTCAAAATGCTTTGCTATGTAAGAGCTGCAAGGTGACTCAGACACAAACTTAAGTGGTCAAAATGTTTATATAATTAATGATAACAAAGTAATTGAGGACATCATTTTAAATGAGATAAAAATAGCTGCTCAATTTTCATATTACTAAGCAAGACATTTCTGTTTATAGTAGGTTTATATTATTTTTATATGTATTTATATTTTATAAAGACATCAACTTAGATCCTGGCTGATAACTGACAGTGGAGCAACTGATTGATTTAAATGGGTATCATAGACTTATCAGATTTCATATGCTTTAAATATACATTAATTATTAGCTGTCAGGAAGAGTCCAATTTTCATTTATTCTAACATAGCTGTGTCACAGGCAGGTTACTCTATTTACAATGGAGAATCATGATAGATATAAAGATATCAAGTCTTATTGATCTTCATAGGGGTGCTTTTATAAGAAAAGGAGAATAAAATAAGAAGAATCTAAAATACTATTTTTTATAGTGTTCTAACAGTTTTATCTTATTTTTATTTTTTTACTGAGTTATAGTCCGTTTACAATGTTGTGTCAATTTCTGGTGTACAGCACAATTTTTCAGTACTTTACGAATATACGTATATTTGTTTTCATATTTTTTCCCCATGAGCTACTACAAAATTTTGAATATAATTCCCTGTGCTATACAGTATAAACTTGTTTATCTATTCTATATATACCTGTCAGTATTTACAAATCTTGAACTTCCAGTCTGTCCCTACTCACACCCTGTAAAATACTATTAAATCAACATATATTTATGAAGAACTATGAAAAATGGGAAACTATAAGTTGTTTCTTTAAATTGGAGCAAAGAGAACTACTTTAACTGGAAAATAGTTAAAATCTGGCAAGTTTTATGATTTCATGTTCACCCCTGACAGCTTTTTTTCCTCCTTTCTCCTTCAATCTTTTTTGGACCTTCTAAAGAATTAAATTAAAAAAAAGAAAAAAAAAAGAAAGAAAGAAAGAATAAAAGAAAATTAAGAAACAGATTTGCATCTAAAATAACCTCCTAACTGGAAAGATTGTATACTTTGTGAAAAATTTACAGCTGCCGACTTATGATCTATGTCTCTGTCCACACTGCCTTACTTGTTAGGAAGGGTCTTAAAAAAAAAAAAAAAGGTAAAAAAAAATAGCAAATTATAATGGCTTTTACATTTTAAATTCTTTTCTTTGTGTCTACAATCTGCTCTATCATGAGTTATTAAGATAAACATTATCAGCTATACTCTACTTTCCTATCATGCACATTGTGACTCTGAGAAGCATGCACGCTCTAACTTACCATCTGCAGGTGGTGTACAGGTTAATGCAGTTCTTTTGACAATATATGGTTTTGTAGTCTAGTTGTCTAACTACTACATAATGGAAAAGATGTAGAACTACTGGTACCACTGCCCTCGGTCTCTGTCATTTACCTTAAACATACCTGGAAAAGTAGATTCAAAAACTCATTGGCAAGAACATTTTTCACACTCCAGATATGATATTCCTCTAGAGTTAAGATGGCCATTCTGAAAGAGAAACAATATTTAAGTATATCTTAAATCTTCATCTTCTTATATTATTTGAATAAAATGTTTTATTAAACTTGCAATGGTCATTTGTCTGAAAGAAAACTAATGATTTAACGTAGATGCTATGTGTTCATCTGAAAGTAGGCCAGCAAGAATAAGTTCAAAAGTAACCAAACTCTGAAGTAGTCAGTCACAACGTGGGCAATTTATCACCAAAAATCTTCTTCCTCCAGTAAGACCTGGGAAATAACTCACAGTATCTTCTGGTTCAAGGTGAAGTTTACTAACAGAACCCACAAAAGGTTCTGGTTAGAGAAAAAGGACTATTTACTAACTTTGAAAGCATCTTTCCAAACTCTCTGGATTATGCCCTTTGACCCTAACAATTTTCTAAGATCTTCTTTAAAACATCTGGCAATATTATTAGACTTCTTAAGAGATTTAAAAAAACTAAATATATATAATAAATGAGTATCTATATTAACATTTCCTCAAAATAAAATTTAACATTACTTTCACAAGTTGAATAAAGCAGTATTTTTTTTTTTTTGGTGTCAAAGTGTACCAAAAATTACATTTATATACAGTAGACAATATTTCTTGGCAGGCAAAAATATAACCAAATGCTTCTTACTTCATGTTTTGAACAATCACCTTAACAATCCTAGATGAATAATAATGTTCTTAGCTTTTATTACTTAATTATATTTTTATTATCTAATGATTTATTATTTAATGATATTTAATAATTATTATTAATGATATTCATGTATTCATTCAATATATAATACCACGTATTATAAGAAAAGATTTTAAAGCACTATGATGGTAATTATTGGCTTTCATGATGCAACTTCCATAAAAGTATATTAATACCAATGTAATGGTACAAAATAATGGGTAATACTGTCACAGTCTAGTCACCAGTGAATATGGGTAATAGGTTTGGTTGAAAGGTCCAAATTCTATTCTAAATTTTTACCATTTCATTATTATGGTTACACGGAGATGGAGCAGCTAAATGATCTTTTTTTTTAATGTTCAAAAGTACAGCCATAAGAAGAAACACGGTCTTACATAAAAATAGACAGCGATGATAACCTCCATACTTATCAAACACCCAGAAAAAAGGCAATGGAAATTGTATCTCTACATAAGGTATTTCCTAACAGAAACTTTCCTATGTTTCTGTTTTCATATATACCAAATAGAAATGGCTACCTTAGTTTTGGGCAGAAAAGTAAATGAAGATGGTTATCTGAGTTGCCAAACAAAGATCAAGCCCTGAAAAATTCATTTCTATTATTTATTTCTGTTGAGTGTCAGTTAATAAGACTATGATGATTTCTTCTGGATTTGTGATTGAAAAAAAAAAGTTACTTATTTTTCTAAGCCTGTATAAGACCACTATGGTCTACATCCTACCATCTGCTACTTGGTACATGTCAACATTTGAATACAAAGGGTCAAATTAACTCATATGTGTCTCACATATATGAATTATCTTCAGTTTCACAGGGATACATAGACATTAAGGCAAACCTATTATAATATCTTTAATAAATGTTGTGAAACTAAAAAAAATTCAAGGCTTTATTCTTTGTAAAGTACATGCTTGTTTCTGCTATTATACACTTATTCTGGCTGCTATTAAAAAACTTAGAACAGACCCTCACCAATATTATTGAAAAAAAAAATTTTAAAACTATATACACCACCCAGATTGAGATAAAAAATAATTTCCATCATCCCAGGTATCCTATGGTCCTTCCCAGTTAAATGACCCATCTCCAAAATCACTATTGTAACAATTATTAACATGAGTTGTCTCTGTTCTAGAACTTCATATAAATTGAATTGTACAATGTGTTCTTTTATTCTGTGGCTTCTTTTGCTCAATATAAGCTTTGTTTTACCATAATGTATTAAAATGGGAGAAGTAAAGATTATAAACTACAGATGTCAAGGGCTGTCTCTACTTAATTTTTATAAAATGCCTAGCTTATAAAATATAATATTTTTATGTAAATAACACTTAATGGAGTTGTTTAAAGGTGGAATGGGCTTTCCTTAGGGACAACTTGGAGGTATTGTAACCACAGGTCCAAATAAGCATTTAGCAGGGATGATGTAGAAGAGATTCAAGTATGTATACGTAAGGTATGTATAGCAATTCAGAATATAATGTATTTTTAGAAAAGAATAAATTAGTCTCTGCTAGACTCACCTTTGTGGTGTCATGTGCATTCTATGTGTCTTCTACAATGTTGGATACATCCACATGTAATTCCTTTAAAACCAGAAACCCAAATCAGTAGTTAGGATAGAGAAGGTATCATTTTTATTAGCCAGTAGCTGAAGTATAAAGTATTTTCGGTCAACTTTTTTTTTCTTTTTTTAATTACAGAAATAGATTGCTTGTTTGCCTTAAAAATTTATGACAATTTTCCAGTGGTTTCATTTTTTTAATATAATACATTCAGCTTATTAAATTTTCTAAGGCAAATTCTCTTCCCAATTTTGCATCTTTGGCTATGAATATTTTGAGTAGCATAATATAGAACCTAGAAGTAGTAAGAAATCTTTTTCTTAACCTGTTTTAAAAAATTCTTCACTCTATGTTCCTGTTGGAAGTTTACATTCAAGAAGATGTATACAATCAGACTTTACCAGGGTATCATCGGTGCAGTTGTCCTTCCAGACCTCTACATGTGCAACCACGTGTCTCTCAGTTCAACCCTAGAGAGAACTCCATCACCGTCAACATCAAATACCTTGAAGCAAACTAAAGAAAAGAAACTCTTATGGAGGGAAATTACTTTCATATTCTGAAGTATAATACATTTTATTACAAGCCGCCCTAGTAAAATTACTTAGTTCCTCAAACAATTACATTCTGGATTAAGTTCTTATTTGGAGGAGATTGTGTCATTAAAGTCCTTTGAACTTGTAGGAATTCCTGTACACTTCACAAGTCTCTCTCCTTATATCATTAGCCAGCTTAGAGAACTCTATCCTTCACCTAAATCTAAAGTTAAATTTCTTGCAAACTGAAAAAGAAGGGCCAAGTTACTATACAATATCTCACAGATTTTGAGAAGGTAATTCAAGCTTTTAAATTAATTTCTAATATTTAAAACTGATCACTTCAGAGTTGATTCTTACAATGTTGAAAATATTCCATCTACATTAAGAATCAACAAAAAGCTGGTACAGTCAGCCCCCTGTATCCATTGGTTCTGCATTCACAGGTATAAACAATAGGTCAAAAATTATATAAATATATATATATAAATTTTCCCAGAAAGTTCTCAAAAGCAAAACTTGAATTTGCTATTCACTAACAACTATTTACATATCATTTACATTGTATTTACAAATAATTACATTGTATTAGGTATTACAAGTAACCTAGAGATGATTGAAAGTATACAAGAGGATGTGCATAGGTTATATGCAAATACTATGCCATTTTACATAAGGACTTGAGCATCCATGGATTTGGTATCTGAGGGGGTCTCAGAACCAATCCTCAGCAGATAATGAGAGATGACTGTATAAAGATTTTGCCTCTCCAGTGTAATTAATGTGCACCCAATATTTTTGCCTAAGAACAATCTCAAATCTTCAATGAAGTTTATATACAACAAGCTAAAAATCCGAAATATCAGCACTTTGCTAATTAACATCAATATCAGCAAAATTGCTAGTTAGTCTAGTTGGTTAACTTCCACTAGTCCACTGGCAAAAAATAAATTAAAAAAAATTTAAGACAATAATTAACCTCAATTGAGAAACAAAGACTTCAGCCTCTTTAATACCAGAACTTTAATGTGAACAAATTATCACAAAGCCAGGTTAGAGTAATGGTATACTATCAGGGAAGATAAAAGAAATCTAAATTTTTAAGATTAAATAATTATCTACTTCACACACCCGTGTGTGTAATAATTATGTATTAATTATGCTATTAAATTAACTGAGTACATCACAGTACAACATTACTAAAGAATATTGAACTAATAAGTATCATACCCAAAATACGCAGTATTTGTGAAGCTGTATTTTAGAAATATGCAGAGATAATGACCCTAGTGAATATATAAGAATTAGGTTCCAATTAAATGTAAACTGCTGCATTTTCCTAACCAAATATGGTTAAGATTTATTAATGTAATATGCTTATAAATTACGCTATAATATTTTAGCTAGGTTTAAAAGATAAATTTAGTATTTAATAAAATTGTTTTATCATAAATTTAATTTTGCCAATATCAATATACACAGTGCTAGAAAATAAGTTGGAATTCAAGTTAAGCAAGACAAATTTTCTATATAGACTACCAGAAAATATTTTCTATATGCTTAACATTTTCAAACACATCATGAATGATGTAGTTCATTTATCATGAATTGTACATTCATCTGGAAAATCAACCATTATTAATAACAAAGATCTTAAATTACTCCACAGTAAAAAAGAATAGATGATTGAACCTTTACACTGACCTCAGTAAAACCTCAGCAAGAGATTGCTATTTGCCAAAGGGATGAAAATTCAAGCCTTAATCAGATGATTTTTTACATGAATGGATGCTAATTTTTTTCTCTGTATAGCTTCCAAATTTTGTGATGTTTAACACACTTACATTTCTGTCTTTCAGCCAGAGGTCCTCTGCAACAAGCTGATAACCCACAGGATATCTCCTTAAAATCTATGTGGCTGTCATGATTTTCACCAAAAGCATTAAATAAACCTGTAAAATAGGAACACAGAATAAATCACAGCCAACAAACTTCCTGTTAATAATGACATGCTTATGAAAGGAGGCATGACTCGCATAAACTGACTTAGTTTTTAAAAGTTATCAGTAGTTTCCACTGTCTTAGGAAGTTTTTTTTTTCCCCCTGGAATAATTATAACCAAAATTTAACTTCCTAGAAGAAAATACTATCATTTAGTGTTTGGTTTTGTCTGCCTACCTGTCTCTATCTTATATTAATTCCAAAAGTCAAAAGTGATTGTAGAATGTAAAAAATTAAAATATATTTTAAAAATTTAACTGGAAAAAAGTCAGAGACCACAATTATCCTAATTTGGAAAGACTAAGAAGAAAAAAGAAAAAAGAAGAAGAAAAGTTGAACTCTATCAAAGATATACTGTGTTGTTATTAACAAGCTTCATACAACTCCTTCATGAAGCAAAGAAAACTAACACACTATATTATAAGAGAAAGAAATTCTGTACTGCAGTCTTCATTGTACCACTTAATCTGTATAAATAAATATATTAAATTTCAGAAATAAAGGGCAATTTATAATCTAATCTTGTGGTTTTTAAACTTTTCATAAAAAATAAATGGAATCATTTTGTTTTCAAATGAAATGATTTCTCAATCTCTAATTCTAAAAAGGTAAAAACATAACTGCACTGCTGAAGTGGAAGCCCTGTCTGTTCTAGCTCCCCTAACAAATATTACTAAAACACACTAGAAACCTGAAGAATACAGACTGTCTATTTCAAGAATCTAATTCTGTGCCCTCAAAGAGCAGAAAATTGAAGCTAAGAAGTAGTTAAATGACTTGCTAAAAGTAAGAAATTTTTTTAAAAAGGTCTGAATCAGAAGCAGAACCCAAGCTTTCAGATTTCAAATACAGTTTTTGTGATTATCAGCCACAACTACTCCTTGTAAACCCCATTTAATATATATATATATATATATATATATATATATAGTAGTGAAAAGTTTAGAGCTAAGTGGGGACCTTAGAGATGGTCTAGTCCAGTGGTTTCTTAATTTTTTAAGGGTGGGGGAAGGATACAGCAGTGGAACCTTCTTCTATATAAAAGAAATACAATAGACACTACTCAGCTGAGGAAGAGGTGAGGTCACGTGTGGAAGCTAGAGCTTTGCCTATTCAGTGTCCACCACCCTGACCTTGCACCAGATGCTGAGGCACCGCACTGGAGCACAGTTTCATAATGATTGTCTTGGTCAAACTGATTTTACATATGAGAATATTCAGGTGCAGAAAGGTAAACCGACTTACACAAGGCTCCAAAGGTGGAACAAGGCTCACGTGTTTACCAAAGAACATTTGTAGAAAATAGAAGGATTCCCACCTTCACTCAGAGATGGACAAATTGGCGGTGAAGCCAATGGGCCAAATGTCTCTAAGTCAAATCATCCAGTTCGGGATTGAGCCCTCAGCAACCAACAGCATTTCTCCAGATGAATGATGTCTGATTCCTCCACTGACAATCAAATCAAAAAAGATTATAAAATCTCACTCTTCTCTTCTGGACAATTAATTAGTTCATCCTGATAATGTAACTTCTAAAGATACATTTTAATTTCCCAGTTAAACTGTTAAAAAACTACCTAAAACAAAAACTCTGAAAGACAAATGTATTGTATCTAATACAAGTGGCATGCAAATTAAATTCAAATTAACATAAAAGAGGCTTTAAAATTGGAAAAAAATTTGCAATTTCCCATTAAGCAGGCTGTTTAATTCCAACATGTAAAATAATAAACTAAGATATTTATTTTTTGCTTCCCACACTTTTATCTGTATTCACTTTGGTGATTTTAATCTCTATCTTGGATTTGAAAATTCTTGATCATAGTCTCTCCTGGCTACACAGGTAACACACTAATAGCAGAATCTCTGTTTGATTTATCCTGTCATTATGGTAACCACTTACACATTTAATACTTATTAAATAAATGTACAAAGGGGATAGACCTAAGCTTCTCCTTCTTGGTCCTAAAATTCTTACTACCCCTCCTATAAAGGCAGGAGCCTCCTCTGTAGGACAGAGTGTAAATGTATCTCGGGAGAAGGATTCCCCAACAAGGGCTGTCTTTACAGCGTGCTTTTAGATAAGATGTTTTTATGGGACATTTCAATAAAAGGATCAAGGACCTAAGCTTCCCAGTATGGTGGGAGTTGTGATGGGCATGGGAGGATGCTCACTTGGGATGAGATGTTAAAGACACTAACAGTGAAAAGGACAGGGCAAGATGAAGGGCAATTGGGAAACAGGACCACAGAGATGTGACAGATACTTCCCACTGTCATCTAAGTGATACCTACTTGAAAGAAACATTTCTACAGTTAAATTCTATAATGGGGGGTTATTTAAATGAAGCACACATATTCTCAAAGAGTAGATCACATAACCTTTAGAGATTCAGAGTGCATTAGCATTTTCAGAGTACTTTTTACATCAATAACTAGTATTTATAAATTCCTGTGCGCTAAATAAGTATGTGGAATTATTTCCATTTTGCTTTTAGACTTACTACAGCTTAACCTATTCACTGCACTGATACAGAGTAATTTTTCTAATGAATAAAAATGATAATGTACAAACTTGTTAAAGATTCTTTAATTTCTCCATCACCAGATTTATGAACATTTAGGCCTATGTGTCAGGCCCCGTTTCTTACCAGCTTTTTCACCAACACCTTACATTTAGGTTATATTGCATTACCCAGAGGTCAGGAAATGTTCTTTCACACATCCATGTCTTTATTAGCTCTTGTGTCCTCTGAGGAGAAACCTTCTCCCCACTTTCACATCCTTCCATTTTACAGCCTAACCACTAATCCTTCTGTAAACACCTTCTAATGCTTTCCAACCTCACCAGCTACCCCAGGGTCTTAGCTTCTCTCTTCCGCAATTGTCCTCCACTGTATATAGTATCCAATATTCAAGTGAAGTATGAGTCCTCATTTACAGGTCTGTGGCCTCTCTAGATTACAAAGTATTTGGATTCAGTAACCTTGTCCTTTTATCACTGTTGCTGCTAGAATTCATTTCATAGGACCTGATACACAGTAACCACACAATAAATACTTGCTGAATGAATGAATGAATGAATAGCCAAGGCAATCTTCACAGCCAAGGCTTCCCCATCCCAGCTCAGTATTCTTTCTGTTACATCAAAGAGACTCTGCCCCATGAAACAACAGACCCTGCACATTTTAACAAATGTATACAATTATTAGGAACTATTATTAGAACAGAGACTAGCACTACTGTTCTCATAGTTATGTCACATAAGAAGTGTATTAAAGCTCGTGCTGATTTGTTATTTATACAAATCAGCTATGTCTGTCACCAGTTTAAATATTAGTAATTTAGAAAACAAAAGTTATTGACTTATCTACTCATCAGAAAACATTATGACAGATCTATTTACATACCTCTTTTGTCAGTTTATATACCAACTGGAAAAGAAGAGGTGTACAGTCAACTCTGAGGGTATAATTGCCTGCAAAATAAATAAGAGAGTATTTTAATACCTCCAAATGGACTTCAAACCTGTATTTAATTCTAACTTTATTTTCTAATTATAAACAAGATATAACAGATTTCAAATTGAAGGCATCATTCCTGGAGAATTAAAAATAGGGTGGACCCTACAGATTATCATATTCAGTGAAGTATGTCAGACAGAGAAAGGCAAATATCAAATTATATCACTTATATGTGGAATGTAAACAAACAAAAAAATGATACAAATGAACTTATTTACAAACCAGAAATAGATTCACGACATAGAAAAGAAACTATGTTTACCCAAGGAGAAAGGGGGAAGGGAAGAGAGATGTTAGGAGTTCAGGATTAACAGATATACACTATTATATATGAAACAGATAAACAAGGATCTACTGTATAGCACAGGGAATTATATTCAGTATCTTATTATAACCTATAATGGAAAAGAATCTAAAAATGTATATGTATATGTATATGTATATGTATATGTATATGTATATAACTGTGTAACTTTGCTGTACACCTGAAACTAATATTATAAATCAAATGTACTTCAGTAAAAACAAATAAATAAGATTTTAGAATAGATAGATAGGTAGGTAGATAAATAGACAGACAGACAAACAGTCTGGCTAAAACTAAAACACAAGGTGGAAATAACTCTTCAGGAGCCAGAGAGGCTGCAGCACACACTCGGGATAGGAGACTGCAGAGGCAGACTCTGCTGCTAAGGCCGCAGCTCCTGCAGTAACAGTAAGGGCCATTGCTCATTACGGCAGCAGTACCTAGGGGTCTTTGGCAAAGGAAGTGGTAAGGCCATAATGTTCATGTTTTTATTCATTCATTCAATTCAATATCAAGACTTTAGACTAGAGCATGTCAGTAACTAACATGTGTCCTGTGACACTTACCTAGAAATAACCATAATATGATGAAAGCCTACAGATGCACATGCCACATGTCAGGGTCAAAAGGAAGTCTGTAGTGGGTGCTTATTTCAGAGTTGGTCCAATACATACAGGAACTATTTCTGTATGAAATATTTTACCCCAACTTTTAAAAATAGCTCCACAGGAAGAATGTCAAAAGTACTAAAGTTTTAAGTAGTAATCCAAGATAGGCAAATGGTAAATATTCTAAAGAAATTAGGATCAATAGCTTAGTTATGAATCATATTGATTCATTTGAATCATAATAATGTTCTCTCTGGTAAAATGGAGAAATGGAGGTATTATTGAGGCATCTCATAGAAAGAGAATAATCCTAGTTTATGAGTTGGAGTTGATAGACTTAAATACTGGTATACTATTTAATGACAATCTGAAATAAAATTTACCTTCTGTGTATGAGTCTGCATTGATATATGCAACCTCTCTCTCCTGGAGTGTTTTCACATTCTCCTGTAGTTGAAGCAAAGCAGTCACTTAACTCACAGCATTTACAATTGTGGAAATACAAGCAAAACAAACAAATTAATTCAGTAAAAGAGTGGTTTGCAGATACCATTATAAATCAAACGCCTATGCCTTTGACCATAATTTTAAGAAAATGCTATTAACTGCTTCATAATATTAATGCAATTAAAACAAGAAAGAAAAATATTAGTGATGCTGTAGCCACTTTTCATAGCAACAGCACGGAGACCCAGAGGAAAACTGCCCCTGATCCCCTGCACCATAATATGAAGGGGGAAGGCTCGGAGATGCTCAGCCTCACCCTGGATCTACTGGAAGAGAACTGCTCAAAGTAAGGCCTGGAAATCTGTACTTTTAAAAGGTGTCCCTGGCAATCCTTACAGACATTAAAGTATGAGATCCCTTGACATTGGGGATCCAAGTAACTTTACCATATTAAAAGTGAGGAAGTTGGAAATTTGATTTATCAAGAATTTTTTGAAAGAGAAGGTATTGATGAAAAAGAAAAAGAAAGGAGGGGAGGATAGAGAAAAAACTAGAGGGAGAGAAGAGTGGCTATTAGGACAAAGACAAGACATTTCTCTCTCACACATACATGCACACACGCACACACATTCTAGAAAAATACAGCAGAAGAAGACTAATGCCATCACACACATGGGAATATGCAGAGAGAACTCTTTTCTTCTCTCTGTTTCTCTCTCTCTCTCTCTCTCTAGCCTGCTACCTTATAAGAGCAGTTACAGTAAAAACATTTAAAGCTGTGAGTGGTCATCCCACAAATGAGAATTCTCACCTCTGCACTTGGCCACACGGGATAGATGACAGCTGATTCTGCTGCAGAGTTTCCATTATGACAGAGCTACAGTAGAAATAAAAAAGATTCCTTAACTATATGTAAAGGTAAATGTGCTGCTGAATATGATCAAGAAGCTAGTAGAAAATGGGAAACAATATTCAAATTGTCTTTTAACACACATGAATTTAAATTAATGCAAGGCATATTATCTTGTATCTTGGATTTATTTTATCTGTATTCTAAGCTGCTTAAATTATAGAAAGACACATGTATTTCTATATACATGTATTCACAAGAAATTACATATTTCTAAAAGTAAATGACCTTAATGAATAAGATCTGATTCATCTAAATAAGTGTATTATGAAATGCATGTTCATAACACCAACATAATAATAAGACTTTGCAATATAAATGGAATCAAATGTGATACAAGTAACTGTGATTTTATTCCCATACTTATTTGATTCATATTATTATTTTAAAGTATGCAGAAATGAGTCAGAAGGAAAGCATTTTAAAAACCAGACACAATGATAAGAAAGATATGACATTCTTCAAATCAATTCTATAAAATTTGGACTCATAAATGATGAACAAAACAGAGGATAGTCACAGGAAAGTGCTTTTTGGTGCACCTGCCTTTAAAAAAAACACACAAGCCTACCATGAACATGTAAGAACTTAGAGTTACTGGACAGAGAGCCTAAGGGAAGAAGACGAAAGAAGGGGGCCTATGAAAGACACTTTAAAATAAAGCATTAAGAGCCAGTGACAAATGAAAATTAATCATAATTGAATTAAAAATAAATCCTTGAAATTTTAGAGTAATTCAATTTACAAAATGATTGTATTATACTTCCCAATCAGGCACTTTTGTAAATGGTAAAATATACCTATGGTTACAATTTAGTACGGAATCCATAAAGGAGAGACTATAATCAGAGTATAGTCATCTTAAAAGAGCATGTTGTTTTCCTAGATAGAAGAAATCCAAGGAAACTGTAAAAACTTGAAAATTAATGCCAAGGATCTATATCAGATTTTCAATAAGCTAATTCACTTGTCAGAAGCAGCTTCCTAGGTTTGACTATTTTCTGAGCTTACAGATTTTACTTACTTATCACAAAACAAATACAAATAGAAACTAAAATATTTTTAAAATAATGAAAAACTTGGTTTGTACTTAGTAATTAAGAGGTTGTTCTGTTTTACCAAACTGATGTAAAAGCAAAAGCAAACTCTATTTCTTAAATTTTCTTGAGTATTTATCCAAATTAAAACAATATCAGGTAATGGAACACATCTGTGATTACCCTGAGATACATGTTGACCAAGAAGATACGTTTTCTGTCTTAGTTACCTCAGCCCATTTGTGGAACCCAGAGGTCCAAATTTTTCTGCATCCCAGCTGGCAAAAATAAAAATGGTAGTTCTTCTCGGTCTCCAGCCTGTAATCATTGTTAACATACATGGTTAGGTACATCTGCCTAAAAACAAAGGAAAATTCACTCAAGTCACTTTCTGTCATCACTTGCCAAGGAAATATTATTTACCTCTACTAATCAGTTTTCCAAAATTCTGGACAACTTCTTATAAATCAGCAGTTCCACTGGTTAGGTCAGTACCTCCAAATACCCAGAAGTCCTGATGATCTCCCAGAATAACACACCTGTTTGGAAAGGAAGGCATTCAAAAGAATGACAACTTAGAATGTATTATAAAGAGCAGTAATTTATGTTTTTAAATTAAACTTCCTCCTGCTTGAGTTTCCTCCATAGAAAACCATCAAGGTAGTGTCTCCTTTTAGAATTTACCTTTTTTTCCCCACATTTAATTATATCACATCAACCAGGAAAAAAATATTAAGAGTTGATTAAAATTTATCTTCTCTTACTCCTGTAATCTTTGTAAAAACAAAATGTTTTAAGACATTTTAAAAAATCCACCAACTCACCAAGTTTCACAGATCCTCAGGTAGTTCTGATTACATCGTAAATGCTTGTGATTTTCTTGATGTTATGAACATGCAATTTAACCTTCCTAGAATTTCACAAAGGGAACAAATTACTTCACATAGAGCATTATGTCTAACAGGTTCCTTCCAATGTTTTATTCTAAGTCTCAGAAGTACAGAAAACTGTTTAATAGGATGATAAATTCCCATATGCCCACCATCTAAATTCAATCATTGTTAATACTGTTGAACTATTTGCAAGCGAGTTGCGCAAATCATGACAGTTCTCTCCTATGTATTTAAGAATGCACCTTACGGTGAGATTAAAAAAAAAAATCAGTATTTTATATTTTTCCTCCCTCATAGCTCTATTGTTGGTATTTATTTAAACTCCAAAATCATTATTCAACGTGAAAAAGAATCTTGTTCTTAGCAATTAAAAAAAAAAAATTGTGTATTTGTCCATTTAGAGCTCAAATCAATTAAAGGATATAAGCCCCAGATGCTTTTTTTGATATTTTGACCAGGGAAAATTTCTGTTTCTGACTTTTCTCTTAAACTGTTACTGAAGCTACATACTCTGTTTTCCTTGTGTCTGTATGTGTCTGTTTATAAATCACATTTTTCATTGTGTACCTCTAGAGGGTATTAATACATGAGATAATAAAGTCTATGTTAAAGGAACTCAGTTCTAATTGAGTTAAATAAACACTTTTTTAAAAATTCTTATAAAATAAAACTGAACTTCTAATATCTTAAGACTTTTGAAATTTTAAAACAAGCTTCTTACAGAACTTATACAATACTTGCAGAATCCAAATTCACATTGCTAAGGCAAATCATTAACCAACAAGGCTCATTTAACCATTTTAGTTTAATAAAAACAGCTATCTCCTCTCTGATTCATCAGTGTGAAGTTTCCCTTTCCCTCTACATTTCAAGCCAGTCAAACTAAAGTTCTGATCATGCCATGCTGTTCCCCAACCCTGCACAAGCTGTCCTCTGCAGCTGGCGTTTACTGCCTGTCTTGATTCTGTGGAAATCTTAGTTTGTGTAAAATTAAGCTCAATGAGCACCTGTTCCGTAGTCATGCCTCCTTAACACCAGTGCTGTCCGGGGTTAGTAACAGTAACGACTATGCTGGTAAGCGCACAGGGCCATGTAGCAGTTAAGCGTTCACCACTGTGACCATCTAACCCACCCCCACAGAAGTGACCAGTGAACTTCGCTCCTTCCCCTCTTCTCTCCTACTCCTTCCCTTAAGTTAACCTAGGGTTTTGCATGCATAGCGTTTTGACAGTTATCTGAAACACTGTTTTAAACCCTCAGTTGAAAAGGGAAGACAAAATGTTACACCTGGCCCGGAGAAGGAGAGGGGTGGGGAGTGGCCCAGAGGAAGCCGAACGGGACGCGCGGCCTCGGATCACAACACAGCCCCGTTCCTTCCCGAGTTTCGCAGCCGGGAAAGCAGAGGCCTGGGGCCCGGACCGCCTCGGGGCCTTCGGGGGAGGCCGAGGGAGGGACGGAGACCCGCGCAGGGCTGGGGAGGGACCCGCAGGGACTCACCGTCTGTGCAGCGGCTCCTGACCCACGGTGGACGGGCGGCGGTGGCGGTTGAATCTGCGGGGCCGGCTGAGGCGGCGGCGGCGGCGGCGGCGGTACCGGCTGAGGGGGCTGAGGCGGCGGCGGTACAGGCTGAGGCGGCGGCGGCTGCGGTGCCGGCTGAGGGGGCTGAGGCGGCGGCGGCGGCGGCGGTACCGGCTGAGGCGGCGGCGGTAACGGCTGAGGCGGCGGCGGCGGCGGTTCAGGCTGCGGTGCCGGCTGAGGCGGCGGCGGCGGCGGTGGTACCGGCTTAGGGGGCTGAGGCGGCGGCGGCGGTTGAGGCGGCGGCGGCGGTTGAGGCTGCGGTGCCGGCTGAGGCGGCGGCGGCGGCGGTACCGGCTGAGGGGGCTGAGGCGGCGGCAGCTGCGGTGCTGGCTGAGGGGGCTGAGGCGGCGGCGGCTGCGGTGCTGGCTGAGGGGGCTGAGGCGGCGGCGGCACCGGGTGAGGCGGCGGCAGCTGCGGTGCCGGCTGAGGGGGCTGAGGCGGCGGCGGTACAGGCTGAGGGGGCTGAGGCGGCGGCGGCACCGGGTGAGGCGGCGGCAGCTGCGGTGCCGGCTGAGGGGGCTGAGGCGGCGGCGGCGGCGGTACCGGCTGAGGGGGCGGCGGCTGCGGTGCCGGCTGAGGCGACGGCGGCTGTGGTGCTGGCTGACGGGGCTGAGGCGGCGGCGGTACCGGCTGAGGGGGCTGAGGCGGCGGCCGCTGGAAGGACTTGAGGGACTCGAAGGCCTTCGCCTGCTTTTCCAGGGTCGCCATGGCGGCCTCCCGCCCCGCGGGGACAGCCCAAGGAGTCGCCAGGCCGACTGGCGGCTCCGGTCAGCAGCGGTGGCAGTTAACGGGGCTCGAGGCCGCCAGCAGGTGCGGACCCCAAGCGCGCGGCCATCTTGGAGCCGTCCCGACAGCCCCCGCGGCCCTGCGTCCTGCCACGCTCCGCCGGTGGGGCGGGGCCGGGCCGCGGGATTGACAGCCGGAGGCAGCGGCCTCCGCCAATGGCTGCCGCGCCCGCCCCTTGGGCCCAAAGAGCCGCCACGGCTGCTGGAGTCACTTCTTCCCGGCGAGGGGCGAGGGGTACTGCACGGAGATCGGGAGGGCGGTTCGGGGGCGGGGTTGCGTGGCACGGCGAGGAGGGTGGGGAGGGCGGGGTGACTTGTGATTGAGGGTCTCTCTCGGCAAGGGGCGTCCCCGGACGACGCCTAGCGGGTGGCGGGGAGGCGGGGCAGTGGGCTGGGAGCCCGAGACCCCCGCGGGGCGCTAGCCCACCCCGCGGCGCGGGCGGAGGGCCGGCTCGCCGGACAGCCTGCTGTAATATGCTGACTGTTATATATTTGGCCTTACCCTTGTTAGTTGCCTCAAATCACTCCTTGTTCACCTTCATGATCATTACCATAGATATACGTCTTACAATCCTCGTACTTACTATGTTCCCTCATGCTACAGGGCCATACACATGCTATTCTCACTCTCAGAAATAATCTTTTACACATCAATGCCCTACTCCCCTCAAGAGATTTGCCTATCTAATTCCAATCACTCTCAGTGCTCAGCTAATTTGTGAATTCATAAAGCCCATTACATTAACATAATTTCTTAACACCATGTCATTCTCCTTTATCACATTATTAAAGTATACGTTATAATAACATAAAAACTCTTCCATGCATGAAGGTAGATATTAAACAATTAAGTTCACAGTATAAAGTTGTAAGTACATATACTGTATATTATGAAAAATGTTAAGGAATAACATACTATAGTTAAATGCATTCATAATTTTTCATAGAAATATGGGAATATTTATTCCAAGTTGGATCATCACTATATGTGTGTGTGTATATATGTATATATCTCTCATCCTTCATTCACATTAAAAGTTCTGATAAAATATTGCCAACAATTAACTTTTATACCCCAAATTACCAATAAAGGAATAGGAAAGAAGGGAGAAAAGAAGAAAGGAAAGAAGGAAAGAGGAAGGAAGGAAAGAAGGAAATTGAGGGGTTTTAGAACTCTTGAGATTGAGACATATTAGATAAAGACTCAGATGTGTACATTTATATACGATAATTATTTTCCTGAAATTATATAAAAACACATAAAGAAAACTGAAAGCTAAATATAAAATTATTTACAACCCAAATTTGAGGTTAATTTATATCTTCAATTGATATGCATTTTTTAAAATTTAATATTACACTGTTCCATTGCTATAATATAATCAAATTCATAAACAGAAAACTATATATGATATATACATCCTCTCACCATTTATACAATCTCTGAAAGCATTTTTGAAGTAGAATATTTTATGTTTAAAGTTTTTATCATTAGAAAGGCTTAGAATGTTTTCACACTACTGGATTTAATTTACTTCATCGTATAATTTTTTTCCAATACATGAGAAATAATATCTTATATGGTTTTGATTCATTCTTTAAGCAGTTTGTTAATATTGTGTAATAAGTGAATTCATGGAATATTGTTATAGAGTTAGACATTTTTTGTTTGAAGATGTCATCTTTTGAGTATAATAATAAGGCCATTATTGTAGGAATGTGAAGGAGTCAGACATTGCTTTTAGTAAAAACATCACTCTAAAGGGCATATTGGCAATAGCAGCATGTGGTTAAGATCATGTCAATTTTTTGTAAATCTTTAACAAATTCTGAAATCACTCTGGTTGCTTACAAATTTATAAAACACAATTACTTACAGGAAGAACAAGGCTATAGTCACTGCATGACAAAGGAATGCTGCTTAATAAATAAGTGAGGAGAAGAATTAAGTTTAATTCAAGGAAAGCAGCATTCTTAAAATATTTTGAATTGATTAGAGAAACAGGGATTTTATGATTATTTATTTAGTAGAGTTTATATAGACATTTATGTGTGTGTGTGTATCCTTCATCTCTGTATCAATTCAAATAAGATTTTGCCAAAAAAATAAACTTTAGAGCAAAAAATACCAATCAAAAAGAAAGAAAAGAAGAGGGAAGGAAAGCAGGAAGGCAATTTAACATCAAAAAATTTCATCATTATTTAGAGTAAAGATCTATATCAACTAAACATGTGTATTGTGACCTCCACATTCCACTAAAACTTATGCCATTTACCTATAAATATAAGCTTTTATTTGCTTCTACAATAAATAATACATAAATTTAATGAAACTGCAGCTCAAAAGAAGGAAATAACATTAGAAATTCAGTCATCCAGTGCAGTTGCTAAAGTATGGGTATGACCTGACTCTTAGCAATCAGAGAACAACCAAGAAAATGTGCCAAACTGTTGGATACCCAGATCTGTTCCCAGGGCAGGGAAATAGGCATATCAACATAAGTAAAAGAATATACCATGTTTAAAGCTTAATTATAATGCAAAATAGATATTTATCTATATCTATTTCAAAATGTTAAATTTAAAAGTGGACCAGAAAAAAAATAAACAAAATTACTTCTCTAGAGAAAACAAAGAATAGCCTTGTCTTCTTCTATTAAAGACTGACTAGCCACAATATATTATGGAAATAGCTATAAAGCTTTGAGGAAAATATTATAATTCTATAATTGTGTTACCACTAAGGTTGTTATGTTTGTAGTTATGCCAAAGTAATACTAAGACATTCAAAGAATCAGAAGGAATGGTAACTATATATTTATCCTAAAAAAATAATAGTAAGTACTAAGAAAAGGATACATTTTTTAAAATGTAAGAAGTAAGACAAGATTATATAAATGCTATGTTAAAGGGTATTGAATCTACAGGTACACAAAGTGAGGATCACGTCTATTTTGAAAATATTTCAAAATAAATGCCAATAAATAAAAATAATTCTTAAAATGATATTTCAGTCTAACTTGTTTGATTTTGTAAATGCATGTTACTTTATATCAATTTGCATTATTGATTATTATATGGTTAATAACACAGATACAATTAAAAGAAAATGTATAAAAATGTTGAGATAGCAAAAATAACTTTCTTTTCTAATATTTACAAATAAAAGATTTAACAGTGAATTTTTATCAATCATAAGTCTTTATATTTTCAAGTAAAATATAAAATTATAATGGAGAAAAAAGTAATCAAAAATAATTCAAATAAAAATGTTAAGGAGAATAATCATTTATACCATTTGCCATCTACCTCTGCTTGGTACTGTAACCAATCACGAGCCACTGTAGCCGCTGACCTCCAACACTCCCTGAAAGTTCACGGTGGAGATTAGGAATGGGGCACTTTGTGCTGTGGGAAAACTGACAAAATAGAGATTCAGATAGATGTTTTCAGGAGAAAATTTTATGAGCCCCAATTCTTGCATCTCCTTATATCTAGAAGAACACTAAATTCATTAACAGTGATGTCTGCTCCTCATAACTGGCAAAAGAACTCAATGTGTGTTTGACTGCACATACTCCCCTTCACTAAAATTACATATATAATACTGAATTTCCCCCTGCCTCTTCAGAAAAGTTCCTCAGAGCCACCTGAGGTGCTGTCTCCTAGATTATAGTCCTCATTTAGCCCCAAATAAAACTTAACCCACAACTCTTACGTTATACAATTTTATTTCAGTAAACAGCATGTATATTAAAATTGTTCAAAACATTGATGTCACAATTGATGAAAAGATACCTCTGCCTATATAATTTCGAATTGAAATAAAAAAAAAAAAAACTGGGCCACCGTGATAATGAATCTGTGTAAGGAGAGACATTTTCATCATGATGAATGGAAGATAAATCACTCTAAGCTTAAAACTATGCATCTGGACAAATTAGGAGTTGTGAGAGTGATAACCAAATATACTTCTAGAAATAAAAAGGATGCCAAAAAATTTACACCCAGACATCTTCACAGAGAGAATTGCTGGAGGATGTACTTCAGCCCAGTCTGCTTGATGATCCACGAACTGGTCCAACACAGAGGGGAAGGAGAGACCATAGGAAGAAGCAGAGCACTGCAGTTTAGTGGGTGGCAGGTCTTTTCAGCAAGATAACTTACTTATGAGACTTGTCTTGAGCAGCCACAAGAGTCTCCTCGCAACCCCACCAGAATCTTAAAAGTTTATATAGAAGCCTTAAAATACTGTCCAGGTAGTCTTGGCAACAAGCACATTACTGTCACAAGGCTGAGTACTTGGTGGGGCTTCTTCAGAGAAGGCAAGTGAAACACATTCCAGCAGTCATGTCCTCTTGATGATCCCTTCAAGACTGATCCATATCAGGTATAAGTAGTGGGGAAAAAGAAGAAAAGGAAAACAGAGTTAATGACATCTTGGATATGTAAAACATTTTAAAATTTCTGTGCAAAATTTATGATTACAATATTGAGTATATTTTTAATGATTCCGTTCTGGAAGTCTCTATATCAAAGATTAAATTTAGTTAATTATGGGCTTGTGAGTAATATTTTTTCTGTCTCTAAATTTCATAACTTATATTATTCACTAAAGATTTTTGAGAATTTAATTACAAAGTTAAAGTCGTTTCAAATGCATAAATAAAGAGATATTAGAATGGTTATTTTAATAGAAAAATGCCAGTGTGAAGCATTAAAAACAATGTAACAGCATCAGTAAAGCTGAGTAATTATATTTCTTATGGTTTTCACAAATAAAAATTTACTTTGTTATTAATTATATTTAAAGTCTTTTAAAACCATAAGGGATTCTCAATATAGAATGTCTAATGTTCATAGAGCAAAATTGTGTGCATAATTTGATTCTAGGACAAAAACATTCATATATATAACATACACACACATAACTAATACCCAGGAATTACATGCAAAAAAATGTTTAATTATTTGTTACATTACAGTAAGATTTGATTATATTTTTTTATTTGCATTTCTAAATTATGAAACATTTGATACATACAGGTTATGATTATAAAATATATATCCATTACTCTACCACCCAAACTGAGAAATAAAACACGACATTTCCAATATATTTACCCTTGCTCTTTTATGTTGCTTAAATCTAAAACTGATATAACTACTTTTTATAGTAATAGGTATTTCTTTCTGGTGTTTCTTTTTCCATATTTTATTTTCAATAATTTTTGTAGCATGTTTAAGTGTTCCTCTTCCAAATATCATAGAGATTCCCCCCAAATATCTGAGAATCTATGCATTTTAATGTCTTTTAATAGGAAAATTGACTCAATTTAGGCTTATCCATATGTATTATTGACTAATTTATTTATGACTGTCTATTTTGTTTTCCACATAAAACTTTGTTCATTTATTTTCATTTTTTTGTGTGACTTTCTTTTGTTTTTCCTTCAGATGTGTTTTTCAGGCATTAAACCCCTCATTCTTTATATCACTGAAGATAACTTCATTTATTTCATACTTGTATAATATTTTGGCTATTTCTAGAATATAAAATTCAGGATGACTTTTCCACAAAACATAAATTTCAAGAAGCTGTCTTCTTTAATCCAGTTTTGCCAATATTATATAAAAAACAACCTGTTTGTTGTTTTTTCCTGATAGTTATTATTCTGTAGTTAAATTTTTTCTAATTATATATTTTTATGTATTTTCTACTTTATATCAAGAAACTAGTCATTTTAACTGGTTTTTATATTATAGGTACATTATGGTATTTTGCTCCATCTTTGGAAATTTGGTTCTGTTATTTAAAGGATTATCTAGTCCATATTTTGACTTTGTTCACTTTTCTTTTTGATAAAGCACCAAAGGCATGATCAACGAAAGGAATAATTTCAAAGCTGAACTTTTAAAAAAATCACAATTTGTTTTCTTTGCAAAAGACATTGTCAAAAGGATGATAAGACATGCCACAGATTGGGAGGATGTATTTGCAAAAAATATATCTGATAAAAGACTATTAGCCAAAATATACAAAGAATTCTAAAAAGCTCAACAATAGAACATTAAACAACCTGATTTAAAAAATGAGCAATTTACCTGAGCAGACACCTAACCAAAGAAGATAACAGATAGCAAGCAAACATATGAAAATATGTTCAGCATTATATGTCATTAGGAAGCTACAAATTAAAACAAGAAGTTACTACTACATACCTATTAGACTAACCAAATCTAGAACACTGACAACACCAAACATCCTGCCAAGATGTAGAGCAACAGGAAATCTTATTTATTGCTGATGGAAATACAAAATGATTAAAACAGTTTGGAAGATAGTTTGGCAGTTTCTTACAGAACTAAATGTGCTCTTACCATAAAATCCTTCAAGTCAACTCTTTGCAGTTTACATAAAGGAGCTGAAAACTATGTCCACATGAAAACCTACACAAGGATATTTACATCAGGTTTGTTTGTAATTATCAAAACATGGAAGCAACAAAAATATCCTTCAGTAGGAGAATGGATAAACCATAGTACAATCAGACAATGGATTATTATTCAGTTCTGAAAAGAAATGAGCTATTAAGCCATAGAAAGATAATATAGATCCTTAAATGTATAATGATAAGTGAAAGAAGCCAATCTACAAAGGCTATGTATTATATGGTTCCAACCTCATGATATTCTGGAAAAAACAATACTATGGAGATAATAAAAAGATGAAAAATTGCTAAGTGTTATGAGAAAGGGAAGATTGATTAGGTAAAGCACAGAGGATTTTTAGGGCAGTGAAACAATTGTGTGTGGTACTGTAATAATGGATAAATACCATTGTACACTTGTCCAGACATATAGAGTATTCAACACCAAAAGTGAGTCCAAAGGTAATTATGAGTGATTATAATGTGCCAGTGTAGATAAATATATATTTATATATGCTGCTGGGTCCTATAGATCCCAGGACATGGGCTTCCTCTGGGAAGAATGATTGTGGCATCAGGGTCTTGGTCCTCTCATATATGTAGATATAGGGTAGACTGATAAAAAAGAATGTCGGGATATTGAGAAACTCAAAATTAAAGTGAGAGGATTTACAGTAATAAAAACAAACAAATCCCTTGAAACTTTCTAGATTAATTAGACAAAAAAAAGTATAGAGAGGATTTTCTTATAGAGTTTCCAACTTTTGTCTAACAATTTGTACACCTCACAGAATATATATTTTTAAAGGTACATATAAAAATGACAATAAGTAACTATGTAGTAAGTCAGAAAGGAAGTGTCCACAAATTTCCTAAGGCTAAAGTTGTACTATTTTCACAAAAATAAGTAAGATAAAATTTAAACAACAAAAGTGGATAATTGTCTGGCTAACTGAAATTTATGAACCTTCTTTTTGAAATTAACTAAAGCATGTACTTTATTATTAAAGCCCCTAATGTGCTTTTATTTTTATCCTATTTACTTCTCTTTCTTCACTATGGAGGTATCCTGAGATTTTAAAATGCATTCTCCTGCTTTTCTTTATAATTTCTTGAACACACATATATATCAATAAAATGATATCATTTAGTTTAAGTTGCCATTTATATTTATTAAATGTTATATTTTTGTTCAATTTCCCCTGAAACATTCACTTTACTACAATTTTTATATTTAGAATTATTAGTTTTTATAAAACTGAAATTTTTAGAATGCAACTTAGAAATTACTCCATTAATCCATTTTCCAAAAAGTGGATATTTGAGTTATTTACAATGTTTGATTACTATAAGCAATGATGTTATGAACATACTTGTATATTTATCTTGGTGAACACAGAACACATGCAGAAGGTTGAAGGTAACTTAGGAAAAAAATTGCTGGAGTTCGTGTGTGTACACCTTTAATTTATAAGGATATTATAATTTTCTGAAGTTAATGTAATAGAGGAGAACAAATCTGACTCTTTATTAGATCTGTTCCTTTAGTTTTGACCACTGTGCCCTGTTTCCTAGGCTTAGTCTTGCTAGCTCTGCACTCACATAAAGATAAGAAGCTGCAGAATAGAGAATAACACTTGTTTGTTGGAGGTTTACAGGGACACCATGAACTGACCCACATGGACAGCTGTAAGAACAAAGAATTTCTACAGCAAGAAGTTTGCAACAACCAACCATACACCCTCCCTTGTTTTTGTTGTTTGTTTTTTGTTTTTGTTTTTGTTTTGTATAAAAGAAGCCTGTATTGTGACTGGATCTGGATGGTTCTCCAAGACATTAGTCAGCCATCCTCTCGGTCTGCCAGCTTTCCAAATAAAGTCGCTATTCCTTGCCCCAACACCACATCTCTTGTACTTAAAGTTTAAAGTTTAAACTTAAAGTTTCACATTTGTGTGTTTTTCTATCTTTTCTGCTGTGTTACTGGCTAATATTTATGGCTGGAATTTACACTCAGCTAATTTTCTTCAAGAATAACTTGACTATTATTGGCTGTGTCTTTTTCCATATAAATTTTAGAGTAAGTTTGTTGAGTACCATTCAAACCTCTGCCAGAATTTAATCATAGAGATTAAATCTGAATCACTTTGGTAAGATTTTATATGGTTAAGATATTGGCTTTCCATATTCATGAAGAAGCTATATTTATCCAGTTACTTTTGTATCTTTAATGCATTTCCACACAGTCATATTTTTTTTTTCGGATGGCATGCAAGACTTTTATTTGGTGAATTTCTTTTCTTCATATTTTTCTGTGTTTAAAATTGTATGTGTTTATTGCATTTCTAACATTTTGTTTCTAGGCATAGAAATACACCTGATACTTAGTCTCTGAAAACTACTCTTTTTATACCTATCTTTTTGGTTTTTTTAACATAAACAGTTTAGATTACTTCATTCAGATTCTAGTAAATAATACACTTGATTCTGTTTCTTACTAAGGTCTTAAGTACCTCCCTTACAATGATGAATGGAAGAGGTCATAGAGGTTATTGTTAACTTGTTTCTAATTTTGAAGTTAATATTTTTACCTTTTTTGTATTCATCACAATAGTTTACTTTGTTGTTTTTTTTTTTTCAGGTATTCTTTGTCAGAATAAAGAAGTTCTTTCATTTCTTGTTTTCTAAGAGCTTTTTATTAGGACCAGTATTGGACTTTAATCACGTATTTTCTCTGCATCTTCTGAAATGATCAATTGCTTTTCCCCTTGTAGTTTTGTAATCTATTAATGTGCCATACTACATTAATTTATTGTATACAGGCAAACTAATTTGCATTGTTGGAATAATCCCATTTATTTTTACAGGTCAATTTTGCCTACAGATTTATATTTTTCTACTGTATTTACCTATTTTTGTTCTGTTCTTTTGTGTGATAGTAAATATGAGACAGTTTACACTTTAAGAGTTAAATATGCAATGCTGAATCTCGCTTTTTTCATAAGGCGTACATGAGCTCAAACTATTTAAATTTTGAGTTGTGAACAAGTCACATTTAGTCAACCTGAGGTGAAAGAGTCACGGTGAAAAAACGCCCACTATAAAAGTATGTAGAGTGAACGCTAGGGCCTTGCTTCACCTAATCCACACAACTGGATATTTACATTTGCTTTTCTCACAGGAGGGTACGTCCTTCTTTCAATTTTATATTTATATATAATGTGCTGAAAGAAGCATTTTCTTGTCAGAGATTTTACAGCTACTAATAATTTAATCTAGTTTTTAAAAGGTCCATGTCAAAGTGTACCAAATAACTGCTTCCAGAGATTTGAGGTGTGACTATAATCACTGAAAATACAGTTAATTTATGCCAGATGACTTTCTATTATTAATGTACATATGTACATGAAAAGGTTGTTTTAGTAAATTTAGTAACTTATACAAGGACTAACAATACAAAGGTCCCTAAACATTTAACTTTTCATTAGTAATATATTTATGTGTGATCATTGAGTCACATAATACTATTTATTGCTCATACATGATATACCAACATCATGAAAGACATAGCTCTAAGGACTAGAGGTGTATAATATAAAATAAGAGTGTGCTTTATTTTAAGGAGTTAACAATTGCATATTAATGGCTTTAAGTCTAGCACATATTTCTTTCTCTTAGTGTCCTTGAATTTTTATATTTATGTTGCCTATTTGTCATTTTTTGAGCCAACTCAGATGAAACACAAACACAACTCTAAAAAATTACCTAAACACGCTGACAGAACTTTTTTTTAAATCAAGAAGCAACTCCATCACTGTCTTCCATGTTTATGTAAGCTGGTTAACTACACAGGGAGCTTACAGAGCCTTCTGAGGAGAATAATTTGCCTATACTTTGATGCTCACTTAAGAAATTGTCATGGATACATTTGGCAGAATAGAATCATTCATATTATTACATTTATACCATTGATGTTTTCACTGTTTCTGCCTTTGTTGCTTGGTTCTTAAATTGTAGTTAAATAATGATGAAGCCTCTGTTTCCTTAAAACAGAGAACACATATTTATACTCTTGTAAATATTTTTAAATACAAGATCTAAAAAGAAAAACAGATCTGTTATTGCAATCACTATAAACCACAGATTCATTTGTGTCTGTCAGCTATGGGTCTGCAACAAAACATCCCAAAGCTTAGAGGCTTATAAAGCTAAGTATTCTTATGCACTGACTAATTGTTCATCTGGGGTTCTACCTCAAACTGCTGACCCACTGGGCCAGCTCTGCTGAGAACTCTGATGCCCTCACTTAGGTTTAGTTCCAGGACATGGTTTCAGTTCAGGTCTAATCTTAAGTGCCTTTGAATTGTTTGAGGCCAATCAGTCTACTCAGCATGTCCTCATGGTAGAGGTAGAGTACAAGACAGAAAGCCCAGTGCATAAGCACATTTCAAGCCTTGGCTTGCATCACGTCATATCTGCTGATAGCCTACGGGCCAAAGCAAGTTACAAGTTCAAGCCCAAAAGTAGGAGAAGATAAATACTCCTCATTTGGAAATAGAATGTCAAAGGATATTCTAATACACACCATAACCTTCTCTGAATTCCACTCAAAAGTTCCCCACTGAAAATTAGAAGCTTAAGTTAATTATAATGGTTAGTAATTTAAGAAAAGATCCTTTTGAGAAAAAGGTCTCTATATTAACACTTTCTATATCACTAACATTTAACACAGTGCTGGTCACATATTAGGCACTCTCTAAATGTTTACTGGCTAAGCTGACTGGGTGACCTGGTGTAAGACATCAATATAATAATGTCCAACTAAAAGAAAGTTACATTACTGTACCAAGAACTGGATTGTCTTGCCCACACAGTTTTTAAAAAATATGCATATAAAGTATAATATACACTATAATTCACACAATTCACAATATGAAACACAACAATGAAGGTAATATTCCCAATGGATATTCCCCATTGACATTCTCTAATGTATTAACTCTCCTGGAAGGAGTTGCATTAATTATTAGATATTTAATTAGATTTTCACTAATGGTGTAAACACAATATGAAAATTCACTTTGATTTGCATTGTCATTTAGAATTACTAATCAACTGAGAGGTATGAACAATCATGGCAGGAGACTGAAACTTCAGCATTGAGGGGTTTTTAAAATATGCTTGGCATCATTAGATGAACATATAGTCTCAATTACAGAATGTGAAATTCCATTAAATTATCCCATATGAGCCAATGTCCAGAGGACCATTTCTGATCAGGGTAGAATAACTCATTTTTGAGGACCTTAAGATGGAAAATTTCATATTTTAATGAAAAGTCACATCATGAATACTCTTTATTCCTTCACTGTAAAAGGCAGGAACTGTTATTCCCCTTCACTAAGAATAACAGTAGCTTGAAAAAATAAACAGATTTTGGATTTAAAAACTAGAAAAACTCTGTAATTTTTACTTATTTTGCCAGTGTTTTTCTTTAGAATTATTAATAGTAAAAATCACAAAGTCACTTGGGATCTATGTCCCACCCCTTGTTTTTAGTATTGGCTAAACGAGCTAACCCTGCCAATAACACATACCTTTGCCCACAACAGGCATGTGTGTGTGTGCCCCCACATGCACAACACAATGTATCCACACATCCTCCTTACTACTATTTATTGTAGTATAAAATCTCCTAAGTTTAGGACCAAAGTCATTGTTTTGAACTCTATGTCTCTGATGAAAACACAGAAATGAATTCTTCACTGCCTCTCCTATGAAACAGTCATTGTCAAATACTTCCACTGCTCTGTAACTACTGACTACATGTCTTTCACTATCTTAATAAGACCACATACTCCCAACATCAGGCACTGTGGTTTGAACCTCAGTCTATATACCATGTACATAACAAGGCCTAGCCCAGATTTGTTAAAATCTGTTTTCTGCAATAGGGCCATAGGTTTGATTGGGATAGTATCTTGCAAGGTCTCCTTTGATTTTTGTTTAAAATGAATTTCTAATTCCTCAGTTGTTTTAGTTATGATTAGGTTTGCAAATCCAAATGAATTTGGAACAAACCATAATCAACATTTGTATGACTGAATCATAGAAATATGTGCACAATTGGTAACATATATACCAATTGGTGGTTCGTGTAAGTAGTCAGTTGTATTACAAAAAGCAATAATAAAACAAAGCAGGCACATGAAAAGTTCAGTAACATATACAAAAAGTTTATTTATGATCTATATAATTTTTCTTACTTTATCTGGGTAATTTTCTTTTTTTATCTATCAAATGATAGGATTAAGAAAGATAATTTTGAAAGTTCTCTTCATTTCCAAGAAAAATATAGTAGAACTTTAAAAATATATACATTAATGGCATTTGCATTTATTTATACACAGTTCCTATGTGTTTCTGGCCAGAAGTAGAAATTACCAGCTTAAATGTGTGTTGGTCTCCACTGTTCATTAGCTAAAATTGAAGTAAATAAGTATTAAAAATCATAACTATTAAAAACTGAAAGCACTGAATTTCCTTCCAACTAATTTTATCAGAGCAGCAGTTACATAAAATTCAAATCTATATTTATAATTTTCTTGGTAGTATAAGAACTTCAGAATTCCATGTAATAGATTTTGTAAGCTATCCACCTCTTTGTCTGTATGTGTCATGAACATTTAATTATTAATGTATTATCTTATAAGTCACAAGTAAAGATTCAGTTAACAGATGATTATTGAATTTTTTATGTAAATTGTGCATACTGCACTGTAAAAATTTGAAATCTACAATCATAGACTATAGAACAAGCAGATATACACAAGACAAGTTAAGCCCACACTGTTTCAAGAGGCTTCTATTTTTAAAATGTATGAAATATTTATTTTCACAGATTGATGTGTTTAGGCAAATCATTTTAAAATATGTTGTCACAATTACTTTGAAACAACAATAATTTTTATCATTATTGTAATTTTCAGTGTATATTCACATGTGATTCCAACAACTATGACACTGAGTTGCTGAAGCAAAATCAAGCATTTTAGAAATAAAGAAATTAAAGGACAGGAAAATTAATTGACTTGCAGCAATTTTTTTATACTGTCATCTTGGCTAAGCTAGAATAGTTTACAAGAATCCCCTATCCTGTATGATAGTTTGTTAACTGGCCCAAATAAGAAATTCTTTTTACAAATTTTGGAAGGGGAAAATAAAGCAGCTCATCTGAAATCTGTTAATTTAGAGGTACGAGTAACAAAGAGATACATGTGGATTCTAGCTAGTTCTTGCTGTCTTTGGCTCCACACCCACATCATCTTCCCAAATGAAAATCTTGCTGACCAAGAGCCACTGAGACCCAACAGATATGTGGAGACAGCAGCTTTCCATAATCTTTTGCACCAGGTCTCCTTTGCAGACCCACTTGGGCAGCCCAAACTGCTTTACTTCAAAGGGTTGGTTATTGTCTTTTCCATGAGCCTCCAATTCTCCCTTTTAGAAATTTATGACCCCAGCAATACACACAATTTGGGGAAGTGCTATCACATATCTAACCCCTTTTCACATAATACTCATATTTGTTTTCATTTTCAGATTGAATCTGACTGAGACATAACTTCGATGAGATCACACTGCTATTAAACATCAGTATTGAAAATCAAATATTTCATACTATTTCTCAATCTTGAAAGAAAGAGTATTTCCAAAAAAAAAAAAAAGAGGAGTTGTTAAGGTATGTATTTACTGAAAAAAGAAGTTGGGAGCAAGAAATAAGAGGTTTCAAGAGAGATAGAAGTGAGAAAAAAGGAGATAATCTAGCAGGAGAGAATGATTCATGCTTAAGAATATTTTTATGGTAGCCAATGCTAACTACCAGGTGGCTGGTTATATCAGGAAATACTGGTATAATTGATAACATGGAAAACTTTCAAAGCTTCATGCCCTTAACTTTCATTGAAGATGAAAATGTCCTGATTTTGTATATAGGCTAAATGTCCTCATATATGTGTGTGTGTGGATTTAATCCAAATTTCAGTGGATTAAACAACAAAGATTTAGAATTTACTCTAGCAAAGTCTGTATCCAGATAAGAAGCAAGATGAACTGTCCCAAAACCAGCAACTCAGTGATTCAGAATAAAAGGAAAGTACCACCATCTTGAAGCAACATCATATGGAGCTTACTGCCTCCTGATGGGCATCTCAGAAAAAGAGGCACCTGCAGAGCCATTGCTGGTTTTTCCATTCTTTGTGCCAAAATTTATACATGTAAATTTGACTCATGGCCATTGGACAAAGCTAATCACATGACCTTAATGATCTTCAAGTGGATAAATAATGTAGTCTTGCTGGTGCACATAAAGGATACTGATGAACACTGATAATATTCTTTCCATAAAGCTTAATATTTGAAATAATTGACTTTGGCATAGGGCTTTATGATATTGGTCATATTAGTTAAATTATCTTTTCCTCAATTTTCTCATTAATAAAATGGAAGGCAGTAATATTCCCCTATTAGAACAATTAGGGAATCAAATGCAGGCATATAACACTCAATAATATTAGACATTATCAAAATCATCATTATCATCATCATCATTCTCTATATCTCTAGTCTTTGACAACATGTATCACTGAGGCTGATAGATTTTGACAAAAAAAAAATATTAGAGCTGGAAATAATTTTAGAAATTACCTACTCTGATCCTGTCCTTTCATTTATGAGAAAAGAGATGTCCATCAGTTAAGTGACCTACCTGGGCCCAAATCTCCTTAACAGCAAAATTGGAAACAGATGTCTAAGTCCAGTGTCCTTTGTTCTCAAGATAGGGAAATTAGAACTTTCTATCAAGCATAGACTGAAGATATCCAACTCTTTCATATACTGCTAAATCTGTTCCATGTTACCTTTGTTCATTTTACTCCATCAATTAATTGACATTTTGTAATTAATTAAAATCTTCCCAAAGGTGTCAGCTTAATGATTTTATAAGCATGGCAGAAATATGTAGATATAGTAAAGCCCTTATTGCCTGAGCAAATGCATTTTCCAATTTCTAAGATCTAGTCACCCAAGGAAATTTTGCTTACTGTGCTAAAAATTAGGGATTTTCATGGTGGGAAATGAACAAGAAAAAATTAAAAAGTTAAACTGTTAATAGGTCAGTTTACTTAAAATATTTAATTATTGAAAGAAAGTAGTATTTGACTTATAATGATACAAATGATTTTTTATTCTCCCATTTCCACCAAAAAAGAAAAAAGATGCTATTAGAATTGTATGGTTCAATAAAACCTTACAGAACACAAAATCAAGAATATAACTAAGATTCTTGCCATTATGAACTTTCTTTGGGGAAGAAATTTGTACCATCTGGAAATATATGAATAAGACAGAAAAGGCCAGGTGACAAAAACACATTAAATTGCTTAATAAATGGATAAAACTTAAAATGTTAAATGCCAAAATGTCAAAATTCCACTTCAAGTTTAGGAATGCTATTTTGAAAGACTTTCCAAAGCATTTTACCACTTTTTCTATGAAATCAAAAATTTCTTTTTAATCAATCACTTACAGATGCATAAGAACCTCATTCAGACTCACAAAAAGACCAACCAAGAAATATGTTTGCTATATCCATGGCATGTTGCTGACACAATTGAGAAAAAAAGAGAGAGTGATGACTCTGTGTGTGTGTGTGTGTGTGTGTATGTTTATGCATGTTTTTGGGGAGGGGCAGGAGGTTTGAAGGTGAAGTAGACAGGGAAAAAAGAGGCTTTGTTTATGGTGTTTTAAACTTAACACATAATAAAAACACTGATGTAAATTTATTTAAATCTGCAATGTTTCATCATTACAAAGAATGGAAATCAAAATGCATTAAGGTTAAAGAAACCTAGATGCTAAAAATAGAAAGATGTGTTGCATAAATGAACTGCATCTAAAAACTGTTATTCTCATTAATGTGTATTAAGAATCACAATTTCTGAATGACGGCCATTCTGACTGGTGTGAGGTGATACCTCATTGTAGTTTTGATTTGCATTTCTCTGATAATTAGTGATATTGAGCATTTTTTCATGTGCATATTGATCATTTGTATGTCTTCCTTCGAGAATTGCTTGTCTAGGTATTCTGCCCATTTTTGGATTGGGTTGTTTATTTTTTTTCTTATTGAGTCATATGAGCTGCTTATATATCCTGGAGATCAAGCCTTTGTCGGTTTCACTTGCAAAAATTTTCTCCCATTCCATAGGTTTTCTTCTTGTTTTATTTTTGGTTTCCTTTGCTGTGCAGAAGCTTGTAAGTTTCATTAGGTCCCATTTGTTTATTCTTGCTTTGATTTCTTCTAGGAGAAAATTTTTTAAATGTATGTCAGATAATATTTTGCCTATGTTTTCCTCTAGGAGGTTTATTGTATCTTGTCTCATGATTAAGTCTTTAATCCATTTTGAGTTGATTTTTGTATATGGTGTAAGGGAGTATTCTAGCTTCATTGTTTTACATGCTGCTGTCCAGTTTTCCCAACACCATTTGCTGAAGAGACTGTCTTTATTCCAATGTATATTCTTGCCTCCTTTGTCAAAGATGAGTTGACCAAAAGTTTGTGGGTTCATTTCTGGGCTTTCTATTCTGTTCCATTGGTCTATATGTCTGTTTTGGTACCAATACCATGTGTCTTGATGACTGTAGCTCTATAGTATTGTCTGAAGTCTGGGAGAGTTATTCCTCCAGCCTCTTTCTTTCTCTTCAGTAATGCTTTAAACAACAACAAACAAACAAACAAAAACAAAGCGTAAGTAAAGGACAGAAATAGACTCACAGACAGAGAATACAGACTTGTGGTTACCAGGGGGGTGGAGGGTGGGAAGGGATAGACTGGGATTTCAAAATTGTAGAATAGACAACACTGTATAGCACAGGGAAATATACACAAAATGTTATGATAACTCACAGAGAAAAAAAATGTGACAATGAGTGTGTATATGTCCATGAATAACTGAAAAATTGTGCTGAACACTGGTAAAAATAAAAAATAAATAAATAAAAAAAAGAATCACAATTTCAATTTATTTGTCAATTATTCCTGAGTTAAATGAAAAATAAAATTAAAAAGTCACAATACACTGTATTATAACTTACAGAACAGAATGGGTCTTTAAACAGAACAGCAATGAGTTGGGGGAAGTACACAAGGCAGAAGTCAGAAAGGCTAGCTAGGAAAGTACTGAAGTTGACCAGGAGAGAATGTAAAGGGTTATAAAAAGGTGGATTTATTCAAGAATTATTAAGGAGATAGAATTGATGGGCTTATGTACTATTTAAAAGTAGGACATGAAGTTGGCAAATATAGATTGACCTTCATTCAAGATTCTTGCTGGAGTAACTGAGTCAAAGGAGTGACTTACAGCAATAGAGAGTGGGGAAGAGATAAGAAGATAGGGAAATGCACCAAGTGTACTGAATTCAGTTTTAGATATGTTGGGTAGTCTGTGCCTGATTTTAGAAGACATATGCAATTTTGGTATATAAATGAGTACTAGTTTAAACCACAGCTTTTGATATTATTCCAAAACTGTATATAAAGGACGATCCTTAAGAAGACCAGCATTTTAGGCATTATAGGGGATGGTAAATCCAAATTTTTTAGAGACATAATAAAGATGAAAGAGCCTGACAAGAATACTGGATTTGATAAAGAAAGGATAAGGCTATGTATTAAACGATGAGGCCTGTATAATACCACAAACTAGATGGCTTAAGCAGCGATTTATTGATTAGGATGCTAAAAGTCTGAGATCTAGGTGTTAGTGGGGCTGATTCCTTCTAGGGTTTCTCCCCTAGTTTCTGGTGCTTTTCTGGCAGTCCTTAGCGTTCCTTGGTGTGAAGAAGCATTGCCCTGATCTCTACCTTCATTTCCACGTGGCATTCTCCCTGTGTCCATGTGTATCCATGCTCTAATATTCCCTTTTCACAGGGACTCCGTTCGTATTAGGTTACAGACCCACACTAGCCCACCATGATTTCATCTTCACTAATCACACCTTCAACAGCTCTATTCCATATAAGGTCACATTCTGAGGCAGCCAAGTTTTAGACTTCAGCATACAAATTATACAGGGACACAGTTCATTCTATAACAAAATTCTAGATCAATGGTAGAGTGCATGCTTAGTATACAGAGGATCCTGGGTTCAATCCCCAGTATCTTCATTTAAATAAACAAACAAACAAACAAATAATAAATAGATAGATAGATAGATAGATAGATAGATAGATAGATAGATAGATAGAAAGATACCTCCCCATAAAAACAAAATTTAAAAAATATGACCACAAGGAAAGTCATATTTACTAACCAGTTTCAATTGGTAGTAGAGGCTGATGTTGAAAATTATTTACTTAGTTTAAAAGATAAACTAGAGACAATAAATTTAAACTCATTTAAAAAGGCACTTGGATTTGAAGTGAAGGTCAAATATAAAGACACATTTAGAAGAGGGAGTTTGATCTTGAATTAAATATGAGAAAAAAATAGATGTTCAATTTTTTATTTAATTTGGCCTACCTGAAATTTCTTTTGAGAAAGTAAACTGTGGAGATAGATCTGGGCTGCCTGGATCTATTTCTGGAAGTAACATGGTCTAGCAGAACGAGTAAGAGATTTGGAGTCACAAGATTCACTGTGTGGTTCTGAATCTGAAATCTAAAATGTGCAACTTTGAACATGTTTACTGACCTCTCGGACTCACTTCTCTTCAATTGTAGATAATAGCATTCCTGCACCAGAATGTTATGAAAATTAAATATTATTATGTTGTCTAAATGCACTTTTTATCAAAATATTATATGTGTATACTATTTTTTATATTGTCAGCATCATTTTATTCTGTCTTATGTTCCCTCATATTAAAATTATTTGTGGTAGCTATAAAGCTTTTATAAACATTTAGAAAATGCAGAATTTGACTTCCTCTGATTGCCAGAGCATAGGAAGGATTGTTAGAAACATAACCATATTTCCAAAATACTACATCTTTTTGTCTTAAAATACGAAAGGAATGTATTACTATAAAAATGTGTTGTATTGTGGCAATGGCAGAAACAAATCTTAAGAAAACTTTATGAACATCACTCAAGACACAGAATGTGCAAACCAAATGGCAGCAAAAACAGAAACATTTTTGAATTTAATAAAATAGTACAATTGCATTCTGGTGCATGGACATCAACCCACAGGAAATATTAATAGCTATTTTACTCACATTTATAATTCAATAAAATATAATTTTATATCCTTTTTAATATCAGAAAACACTAATAAGATGGATTGATTAAATTAGATTTGAATAATGACAATATGTCATAGAGAAAATGGGAAACCACGTTGTTTCAATCACAAAAGCCCTCATTGTTTGCTTCCCCAAGCTAAAAGCAGATAGTGGCCTTTAAAGATTCATATGAAAATTTTGAAATTGTGAATTTTCTCATGTTAAAATGTTCTATTTTTTCTACACAGGGAATTAAAATGTGTTAAATTTGTATTCTATTTACCTGTAACATCAGGTTTTCTGACAGACTATAACACTGCATAATTTGTCCAAAAGTTTAATTGAATTAAACTAAATACCTAAGGAGATATATTATATATATCTATAATACTATTATATATATAATACTAAAAAGTAGCTTATTTTGGGGGGGTACACATTGTAAGAGGAGTAGTGATCTATCGTGTCATATTCCAGAGCATTCTGTGCCCACCATCCCCTCCAGCCATCCACAGGTAGTGTGATTGCCCTGATCACCTACTCCAATTACCTCGCAAGCATGCTGCATGTAAGAAGAATGACCTCAGTGTTTCACATACAAAAGGGAAACTTAAATCGTCTTAGTGCTGTGCTTAGACATTTACACTGAATCTGTCATTCTAGCCAGTGGCAGAATTCTCCAGTTGAGTATGCTATGGAGTTTCCTATTGAAACACTTATCTTCACCCAGCATCTTCATGATATGTATATGTTAGTGATCAAAATGCTCAAGTACACTTCTGCAAGAAAGTACATGTATTGAGGAACACATAAAAAAAGGAAGTACCCTCAAATCATTTGTCTTATTGATTGAGTATATTTACACCTTGTCTCTTTCCCAAAACAAGTGGAAACATTTCTTCTTCTACTTACCCTTTGAATGCAAATTACTAAGGATTTATCTCCTGGAAAATGGGAAGAATGTATTACTCACCTCTACAGTAAAGTGTATAGTATAATACACTATAGTATAATATAATATGTAGCATATATGTTGTAGCATGTATAACATAACATATTCTATATGTGGCATGTGTATGTGTGGTAAAGTTGTTCATGCTGGTTGTTGAAATACTTGTCATTTTCTCATTGTACTATGAGTGTCTGGGGGTCTGTAACACATCACAATTTGATCTATATTTTGTTCTCTTCTAAAGGAATTATCAGGACTAACACAGATCTTGATATGCATTAAGTCCGACCAACATTTACTCAATGAATAGCATCATCCAAATATATTTAAAATGAAATACAGCTACCTGTCCCATGCTCTAAGCACAAACTTAAAGGAACCAAAAATAATTATAACAATCACAAAACATCCTGAAGGCCTTCAGTTTCGAGGACTGAGCAGTGTCTAAAGTTTCTTTAGAACACACTTCAACTCTTTCACAATAGATCAATTTTGCTTTTGGCATCTGAGAAATATTTTCTCCTCTGAATGAGCAGCTGACTTACTGAGAGCAAGTGACGTTAGAGCAGAGGAAAGCAGGACACAAATGCTTACTCTTGATTCTGAAACTCACTTTTCTTTTCTGTGAGACAAGGGTTGAGAGTCATAAAACTACAGGTTTATAAGAGGATTTACACTGATTCTTTATTAAAGGAGATGTGGGCCAGACTGCCAGTTATCTATCATTCAATGTCCACTGCTCCTTTCCTGGGTAGAAATGATACTTGTACTTATCTGGGAACATTTCCCAGCATGACTTGTAGCCAGATTTAGTGACTAAATTGTAGTCAGTCACATATAAAAGTAAGTGTCACTTGTTCTTTGAGTACAATTTTAAAGGGTTTCAATGCCCTTGTTCATTCTTCTCCTTTTCAGCTGCCCCAGATACATATGCACTGGCTTGAGGACCAGCATATTGAAGGAACTTGAAAATGGAAGACCACCTCCACCCTACTGCCCTCTTCAACAGAAAAGCAATGGGACTGGTTCCTGACATTGTGCCCTGTGGAGCTGTCATTACAGCTTAATCACTCCACTCACCAGAGAACTCGACATATCACATCACACGTCTTAAGACTATTTAGGATGATGGCACACATTCCAAGCCAACTTTATGATTTCCTTTTTGGTGATCTCCTCCTGTTGAAAAGTAAAATGTCATCCCAAAAGTTGTTTTCTGACGTTGGTTATTTTAAGTGTCCACTATCAGATTTCCATTCTCCCCTCTCTTTTCTCATGTTCTCCTCTGAATGGATATCCATCCCTTTGTCATCATTTTGTCTAGTTTTCTGATATCCTAACCATTCTCTTAATTTCCAGTTCCACCTCCTGTATACAAGGAACATTATTCTGGAAGACACTTCCCTGAAACCTGAGTTTCAACAGAAACTTGGGGGCAAGGGTTCTGCCCATACAGTGAGAACAAGCAATTATAACCTTAAGAGAGTATGGGAATTCTGATGTCACTACTCCGTGATTCTTTATTTTCAGTCAATAAATAACATGTACCTCTGATGATGGCTGTATGGTCAGGCAACTCAAGATGGCTTCTCTCTATACATCTCCTGCTTGACTGGTGCCTGCTTCACCTACACACAACTCATAAGACTGATCTTCCTTCATGTTCACCCCAGGCCCCAGCTAATGACTGTTCTAGATTTAGATCAGAACTCACCACTATGCTTATCCAAGGGGTGGTGAGAGGCATGACCCTGTGCTGATTACCCTCGTAACCAATGAGCCAACCTGACATCAACTCCCCTATGACTGGTAACCACTTCTTCCCCACCAGGAGCAAAGACTGCCATCATGTCCTGCCCTCCAGCTCCCACACATGGCAGGATGTTGCTCCAGGACTTTGCTTCAGATGTGTAAGATCACCCTAATCATTAAACTATTGATTATCTCTGTTGCTGACTCTGGGATCTTTCTCAGGTCTTGAAGCTGGGCAAGTACAGGGCTTGTAGACCTGCAGGGTGCAGTCCAGTGCTGACATAGCTAATTAATACCCTCACATAAAACACTTCATTTATATAAACATAATGTAACTAGTAGCCAAATTGGGTTCAAAAGAATGGAAATACATGGAGATCAGAAGCAACCTTAGCTCTAGGGTCCTCAGAAAGCCCAGATTCAGTGGGATATCATGGTACAGCACAAGGCTTGTGGGGAGAAATGAATAGCAGGCACAGCTTTGCCCATCTCTTATCTAATTCTCAATAGTTCCTTCTGCTATTGGACCAACCTGGGATGTGTCTATGTCCATTCAAATACTATCCCTTTCTGAAACTCTTATGAAAATTTCAGTGCACATCATGTTAATTATGATGTTTCACTCATGATGCCACTTAAACTTATCATCATCTTGCATTGTTTCAAAATATTGAATGTATGTAATTACTCTAATTATTTATGTTGCCTTATTTTAGTTGTGATGGTTATATATTTTTCCAGGTTTATTTTCTTCTCTTGTAAAACTGTGCTCAAGCAAAGTAGATCTACCCAATGTTTCACAATGATACCCTGTACATTTTGCCTTCCCAAAATGTCACTTTAAATATTCTATTTGAAGAGTTTTCTCTCTCTTCTCACTCTGTGTGAATAGTGTTCATCCTTCAAAAACCAGTCAATGCCAGTGACTTCAAAAGGGTCATTCCTCTCACAAAAGTGTATCTGACCTTGTGAGTATGCTTTTTCTCAGAAAAAAAGAATCATGAATTTGCATAATTTGTTTGGCAGTTTCTATATGCAGGTATATCTTATTTTATTGTGCTTCACTTAACTGTACTTTGCAGATACTGAGTTTTTTCTTTACAAATTGAAAGTTTGTGGCAACCTGGTCTCTGGCAAGTCTATCACTGCCATTTTTCCACATTGTATCTCTCTGTCACACTTTGGTAATTTTCCCAGTATTTCAAACTTTTTCATTATTATTATATTTGTTATGGTGACCTGTGATCTTTGATGTTAATATTGTAATTGTTTCAGAGTGCCATGAACCCCACTCACATGAGATGAAAACCAGATTCACAGATGCTGTGTGTGTTCTGACTGCTCCATTGACTTGACTGTTCCCCCATCTCTCTTTCTTTCCTTGGGCCTCACTATTCCCTGAGACACAATAATATTTAAATTAGATGAGTTGATAACCCTACAATGGCCTCTAAGTGTTCAAGTGAAAGAGGAATCAATCAATATTTTGCTATCAATTATTATTTATTGTTATTTTAAGAAATTGCCAGACATCTCGACTTTCAGCAACTGTTAGCCTGATCTGTCAGCATCGAGGCAAGACCCTTCACAAGTAAAAAAATTATGACTCACTGAAGGCTCAGATGATGGCTAACAGTTTTTAAAGTATTTTTAATTGAGGTATGTGTATTGTTTTTTTAGATATAATAGTATTGCAAGCTAAATAGTCTACAATGTAGTATAACATAAATTTTATATGCACTTGGAAACCAAAAACATTATGTGGCTCATTTTACTGTGATATGTGCTTTATCGTAGTTGTCTGGAATTGAACATGCAATATCTTTGAGATATGCCTGTATACCTCTTTCTATCATGTATCTAATTATGTCCCTATGAATCTACTTTCATATCTACACATATATCACTTAGTTTGTAAATGCTAAGAAAGTTAATACAATTTGAGGTACCACTTCACACCTACCAGGATGGCTATCATTAAAAAAAAAAAAAAAGACAGGCAATAACAGAAAAGAATGTGAAGAAATTGGAAAATTCATACATTGCTTGGAGTCGGGGGAGATGTAAAATGGTGAAGCCAATTTGTAAGGCAGCTAGTTCTTCAAAAAGTTAAAGAAAGAATTATCATATGATCCAGCAACTCCACTGTCATGCCCAAGAAAATTTTAAAAATACATTCAAAAATTTGTACACAAATTTTCACAGCATCAGTATTCATGATAGCCCCAAAATGGAAACAAGCCAAAGTCTATCAACAAGTAATTGTGTAAATAAAATATGGTACATCCATAGAATACAATATTATTTGGCCATAAAAAGAATGTAGTTCTGATTATGCTAAGTGAAAGGAGTCATACACAAAAAGTCACATATTGGATACAATTTATATGAAATGTTTAGAATAAGTAGGATGATAGAGACAGAAAGTAGGTCAGTGAATGTCAGGGGCAATAACCAACTGATATATGGTTGAATAGAGGACTGACTAAATTATAAATAATAAGATAAAGGGGTACTTTGAAACAATCCAATCCAATTTTCCTCTTTTTGTTTATTATATTTGTTGGCCATCTTTTTCTTTTTTAAATTTTTTAGTTTCTTTCTTTCTTTCTTTCTTTCTTTCTTTCTTTCTTTCTTTCTTTCTTTCTTTCTTTCTTTCTTTCTTTCTTATCTTTCAATTGAAGTAAAGTCAGTTTACAAAGTTGTGTCAATTTCTGGTGCACAGCATAATGTTTCGGTCATATATGTATTCATACATATATTTGTTTTGATATTATTCTTCATTATAGGTTACTACAAAATACTGAACATACTTCCCTGTGCTATACAGAAGAAACTTGTTGCTTATATATTATATATATAATAGTACATATATCTACAAACTCCTAATTTATTCATTCCCACCTCCTTTCACCCTAGTAACCATAAGTTTTTTCTATGTCTGTGAGTCTATTTCTGCTTTGTAAAGAAGTTCATTTGTGTCTTTATTTTTAATTTGTTTTAGATTCCACATATGAGTGATATCATATATAATTTTCTTTTTCTTTCTGGCTTACTTCACTTAGAATGATAACCTCCAGGTCCATCCATATTGCTGCAAATGATATTCTTTTATTCTTTTTATGGCTGAGTAGCATTCCATTGTATAAATATTCCAGTTTCTTTATCCAGCCATCTGTCAATGGACACTTAGGCTGCTTCCATATCTTGGCTATTGTATATAGTGCTGCTATGAATATTGGGGTGCATGTATCTTTTTGAATTAGAGTTATCTCCAGATATATGCCCAGGAGTGGGATTGCTGGATAATATTGTAAGTTTATTTTTAGTTTTTGTTAAGGAATCTCCATATTGTTTTCCATAATAGCTGCACCAAACTACATTCTCACCAGCAGTGTGTGAAGGCTCCCTTTTCTCCACACTCTCTCTTCCGTTTATCATTCATGGACTTTTTAATGATTGCTTTTGGTAGTGTGGCCATTTTAACAATATTAATGTCTCCAATCCAAGACCATGGGATATCTTTCTATTTCTTTGAGTTATCTTTAATTTCCTTAATTAATGTTTTGTAGTCCTCCTGATACAAATCTTTCTCCTCCTTGGTCAGATTTATTCCTAAGAATTTTTTTTTAATTGGATGAGATTTTAAGAGATTGTTTCTTTATTTTCCTTTTCTGATATTTCATTGTTAGTGTGAAGAAATGCAACTGAATTGTCAATGCTAATCTTGTATCCTGCAATCTTGCCAAATTTTTTTATCAGATTTATTAGAATTGTGTGGAGCCTTTAAGGTTTTCTATATATAGTATCATGTAATCCACATTTAGTGACAATTTTACTTCTTCTCTTTGAATTTAGATTCCTTTTATTTCTTTTTCTTGTCTGATTGCTGTGGCCAGGACTTCCACTACTCTGTTGAATAGAAGTGATGAGAATGGGTATCTTTGTCTTGTTCCAGATTTTAGAGGGAAGGTTTTCACCTTTTCACTGTTGAGTATTATGCTGGCTGTGGGTTTGTTATAAATAGCTTTCATTATGTTGAGATATGTTCCTTCTATGCCCACTTAGGTAAGAATTTTTATCATAAATGAGTTTTGAATTTTATCAAATGCTTTGTCTGCATCTATTGAGATGATCATGTGATTTTTGTCCTTTCTTTTGTTGATGTGGTGTATCACATTGTTTGATTTGTGTATATTGAACCATCCCTGGGATGAATCCAAATTGATCATTGTGTATGATCTTTTTTATGTGTTGTTGGAGTCTGTTTGCTAATACTTTGTGAGGGATTTTTGCATCTATGTTTATCAATGATATTGGCCTATAGTTTTCTTTTTTGGTAGTATATTTACCTGGTTTTGATATTGGGGTGATGATGACTTTGTAGAATGAGTTTGGTAGTATTTCCTCCTCTTCAATCTTTTGGAAGAGTTTGAGAAGGATCAATATGTGTTCTTCTCTGTATGTTTGATAGAATTCCCCAGTGAAACCAAATGTAAATTTTCTTTGCATTCGTCATAGGATGTGTTAAAGCCTATATGACTACCATTCTAAAGCAAATAGATATACTAATGGGCTAACATAATTAAAAAACAGGGTAACCACAAATCAAAAGCAGGGTACACAGACCCACGGTTGATGCCAAACCCATCCCCAATGTGCACCAAATCTCCACTCATTTGTCTTAGAGGCACAGGTCCACAAATGCACCAGAAGAGCAAATCAACCACCTCTGCCTGGGACCAGAATGACAGTCTTGCCTGTGATGTTGCAGGGCCCCTGGGTAACAGTTCATGTTTCAGCCCCTCCTTTGCCCAGAAGACAAGCACCAGCAGTTGTACCCCTCCAGAGCAAGCTGAGAAGATGGCTGTGACTGAACCCCACCTCTCTTCTCACAAGAATGCTCATCAACATTGGTGCAGAGCAATACCCTGTGCACTAGTGGAGATGACAGCTATGAAGATTGCAATGCACCCCTCATCCCACATGCAATGGTGTTTTCTATGGAGGGACCCAGATTGATTTGCACTCTCTTCTAGCCACAGCCCGCACCACACTCCAGGCTCCTGAGGCTGCCTGTGTGCAGTCAACCCCAGTCCCCTCCCCAGGCTCATCCATGGAAGCCTGAGTTCCAGCAGTTCAGCCCAGCCTGTCCCCACTGGCATGCATCTTAGGCTAGGGTTCAAAGAGACTCTCACTGCTCGTTTCTCTTAGTTCTTTCTGCTAAGCTGCTGTTGCTGCCTCCTCTAAACCTCTGAAGCTCCTGTTCTGTCCCTGTGGATCTCTTTGCTGGAGAGGGAGCTTCCCAGGGTGAGGGCACTTTTCTTTCTATGCTGCTCTCTCTCTCTGTGAAGCATATCATGCACCAATTTCCTTTTTCTTTCTTTTTTTCCTCTACCTGGTTTTGTGGGGCTTTCCTTGTATTTCCAAAGTAAGAGAAATTATGTCAAATTTCAGGAGTTATTCTGTGTGAATTGTTCTGTATTTGTATATAATTTTTGGTGTGTTCATGGGACAGGGTGAGCTATGTGTCCTTCTACTCTGTCATCTTGGCAATCCCTTTTCTGGTCTTCAAACTGCCATACATTTTCTTAACAAATAACACCAACTGTAAGTGCATAGCAGTTATATGACTGTCCACTGCTGTGCTTCCCTAAAGAGTCATAAAGAATGTGAATGGATCTACACTTAAAAGTGCAAGTATTCAATCTTTGATCTCAATTTTTCAAAGGCATTCCTTGCAGTTGCAGTCAGTGCTTGGCTGTGTGGCTGAATTGCATGAATTCAGTCAGTGAGTTTATTGATGTTGAACAGCAGGAACTTGTAAATACAGACAGTTGAAATTGCCAGTTTACTGATGAACCCTTGCATGGGTAAGCAGTTGAAAGTCTCCTGCAGTCAGCCTTGCTGAGCAATCCCTGGTAAATTGGTAGAATTTCTTAACTTTTTTCTCCCAGTTTTCTGCCCTAAAGTAGTCAAATACAATTCCTTGGTTTGACCCATTTTAATTATTCACAAGAAGTACGATGCACAAAATTTTGCAAATGATGACTCAAGATTAATATCAAATAAAGAGAAACAAAATATGAGGTCAAGCTATGGCCAAAGGTGCTATTTTAAATACCAACATCTAAAATTTAATATGGAAATATCCTATCTTTGGTTTCTAAAGTTATTAAATGGAAATAATTCACCTTATCCCACAGGAAAACCACATAGCATTCAGATATGAAGACACGAATATATCTGAGTCCTTTTTAAGACTCAAATAAGCTGAATCATCTATAGAAGCAAGTACTGATATTGCCAAGTACTGCACTTCTTTTCATTAAAGGCTTTTTAAAATTTGCTCATGACAGGTAGCTGAAGTATATTTTAAGTTAGTGTGTTATTTTTTCTTTATACTTTGTTAGTAGAGATTTCATATCCTTTCACTCATATCAATTTTTATTTAACATGCAAAAGAATTGCAGGGAAATGAGCAAACTGCATAAATGATGGTTATTTACTGAGATGGCCAAACTCCCTTAGCCAAGCACTTCCCTTTAGCATAGTTTAATTTAGTATAGTTTAATTTTGTACTGAGAAACAAAGCTGAACTTATGCTTGTGTTTTGGAATTTGCATTTACACAAGTTTAGTAAAACAGTATTATTCTATTTGTATTATATTATCACAAGCTTTCAAAAGTGTATCTCAAAAAAGTAACTATTTTTATTATTAAGAGATGTCCCAACAAGATGTCATAAAAAATGACATCTAGAACAGACTGTGAAATAAATGTTTTAAGGAACAATTAGGCCCTTTGTCCCATTCAGTTTCTTGCTGATTAATTTTAACTACCATTAATTGAATTTATCTTCAGCATGCTGAGTAAAAAAATCTTAAAATCAAATGTTTTGTATAGAAAATATGTTTTCTATTTCTCCTGCTACAATGGTGAAATAAAGAGACATTACATCCAAAGTTTTTGCTGGTGATTATCAGTTATAGGAAAGTACATAAATGATAAAAACAAATAGTAGTAAATATTTGTTTAATCAGTCTATGTTTAAGTAAATTGTGTTGTCCAGATTTAATAAAAAGTCAATAGTTTAAAATCCTGTTTCTTCCTTCATTATTTATGTGTTCACAGAAAGTTTATTTAATCTTCCTAAACCTTGATGTTTTCACCTTGGGAAAAAAAAAAAAAGCTAAACTAAATTCTGGGGATAACAGAACCAGTGCTGGAGAATTAAGGAAATAATTTGTTTTAGGGCCTGACATGTAACAGTTTGACTACAAATCCTTCCTTCCTTCCCTCCTTTTTCTCTTTCACTCCCTCTCATCTTCCTCTCTCCCTCTCTTCCCTACTTTCTTCTTATTCTGTCCTGATTTTAATAATCAGATTTGCTAGCTAGCAGGACCATTTTACTACCTCTGTATATCTAGTCATCCACAATTATAGCCATCTTATTCTACATTATATTAGTGTGATAAACACACATATAGATTACTTTTATCAAATATGTAGCTTATTATAGTTTTGATTTTAATTTAATTAGCTATTTAATTCAGATTGTCCATCATTTCTTAGAAGTCACTGAGTATTCGTTCCAACACTTAAATGAGATATGTAACCAATGGAATTTTTTCAACTGAATTGTGAAATTGAATTTTAGCAGTGACATGCAATAGTTTTGTGGATATTTATTGATAGAAGTTTGTAAGATCTCTTCTGTAATGTATACAGTGTGTACATTTTTTCCACCTGTCAAAGAACTCCAGGCTTTGAAATGTGAGGTTCTAATGGATCATGTGTTAAACTGCATTGGTTGCTTGATCCTTATAAAAGCATGTTTAGTCATTGCTATTTTTGGTAGTGGTTTTACCAAAAGAATCTGACAAATTTAATTGTGATAGTTAACAAATAATTGATAGATTATGTGTTATCACATAACATAGAATGAATAATTGAATGCAAAAAATTCAGCATGACTACTTCTACTCTATTGAAGTGTTCATATTGACAACTACCTTCTCCTTACACTATAGTTGCATTTAGTTAAATGTCTTGAAAAACATTATTTGGAAAACTCAAGTTTCTTGGGTGCCAGAACCTTTAATGTGCAATTAATTTTCACAATTTATGATTCTAAGAGAGTTGCTCCAAGTCAAGATGAGGGAATCTGTTAATCAAAATTCACAGAAAGCTACAGAAAGGACTGCTTCCAGGTAGTTTTCTTTTTTCAAAGACACACAGGCATTGTGTGAACAAGACACTTCTTGTTGTTTTTGTTTTTGAGTTAAGATTTTATTGCTGAATTCTGATCAAAATAATTTATACATTCTAAACTTGCACTGAATGAAGGGAAAATCTGCACAAGATGGATTGGTTAGATTGAACTTTGTACTCTCTTTTGAGAAGTGTGTGTCCCTATACTTTTGCATATAGATCAAGAACAATACATCAAGGCATTCTCACCAACAGCAAGCAGATCTTCAACTTAGAGTGTCTTGTCTTGCTTTTAATGTGTATTTAGAGTGTACCTTATTCTAATTGGGAAGTTGTAGTCTCACTTCTGTAAGTGGAACAGTGAAGCTGTTTATGTCTGAACTTGTTACATGTTGGTATTATTGTGTCTGTTGGGGACTGGGAAATAAGTAAGCTTAATAAATTGATTCAATTTTGAGTGTGTTTGAATTTAATGAAACTTAAATTGTACTGATTGATTCTCAACACTTTAATTACAGGTTAATTTCAGATCACTGAATTGTTTTACTTACATCAGGGCATCACAGATAGGATAGAATATGTTGTAATATTTTGGATACTGTTATTTTGGTTTTCACACTATTTAAAAGTTTTACCTCCATCTCCACCAAGGACAAAGGGACAAGAATACAGTTGTTTAGAAAATGATACATTTGTAGACCATCTGCTCTTTGCATAGAACTGCATGAGCATTTGCTTATAAAAAGGAATTATGCTCCTCTTTTTAGTGTGCAGATTAAAGACAAGTCAGGAGAGAAAATGTTAATGCAGACAATGAGAGGGCAAAAGCAATATGATTTGTTAATTACTACAGGAATGTAAAATAAAGGTGGAAAGGTACATCAGTGAAGGTTAACCTAAATCTTGAATTGTGAAACAAGCTATAACCGTGTAATTAAGCTGAACTATTTACAATTGTTCAAATGCTTTGAATTTTTTAATCTCAAATCCTTTGCTCAGAATGTTCTTCCCTGTGTCCTATTAGCTTGTTATTTATTTTGAAGATTTTTCAGAATTGCTCTATATTATCCTTCTGTAACTCTCCTCTGAACTACCCTCAGTAGAATTAAATGTTTCCTCCATTGTGCTCCATTAGTAGCTAGTACATATCTTTATCATATAACTATTCAGATACATGTATATCTCTTCAGCTTGACCTTAATCCCCTAGAAGTCAAAGCTTTGTTCCATTTTTTCTGTATCTCCATTTCCTAGTGCATGCTCCAAGATTTTATTCCTCTACTCAAACCTTACTATTGAATCTATACTGGAAGTATCTTCTCTAGACACTCTTTGGGGAACCTGTTTTTATGACTTGTAATTGCAGCCCAAGACACCTCTCATTGTACCTCTAACTTCAATCTGATCACCTCCTCTGAAGTTTGACCTATACTCAGCTTTCCACCTGACATCTCTGCTTTAGTGCCAGAAAAGGTGTCTCTAACACATTTTTCAAACTCATCTCACTCCTTCCATAAACTATGTCCCCTGTTTTGCTGCTTAAGCTCAGATTTTAGGGGTCATCCTTGATACTTCTGTATTCCTTAGTCCTCACATAAAAAATATCACCAATTCCTGATAATTATATTTCCAAAATACACCTTCTTGATCTTCAGCATCATGGCCACCACCCAGCATCTTCTAATATCTTTCTTTCCTTTTATTCACTGAATTTCAGTTGCACTGGACTCTGGTGTACTGAAGACTGAGACTTTTACCCATCTCAGTACTTAAATGTGATGATATTCTATCAGAAAAGCATGAATTTGAATTCTTGGGCATGGCTATTTCCTTCTCTTCACTCAGCTCTCATGTTGACTTACTTCTTTAAGGACAATACTGGGCTGCATATTCTATACAAGAATCTGCTACCCAGATTGTTTTCTTACAGAGCATTTGTCTCTTTCTTAGTACTTAAATTCTCATTATTTTGTATTCATGTCTGCCTTTATTATATAATATTCATTTCCCCATTCTAATTTAAAAACCACGAAGATAGTAATCATCTCACCATTATGTACCAAACATGTAGAACAAAGCCAAGCACATAAGAACACCATAAATATTTGTTAAAAAGATGAATGTATAGATTGAGAAAGAATCAAGAGAAACACCATAATCAGAAGGATAGAGGATGCTATAATGCAAGCTTCGTGGAGGCAAGCATATTTTGTTTTAATCATTATATCCCTTTGTCTAAGGATATTCTGATGTGTTATATGTATTCAATATTTGTTGAATAAATGTAAGAATTTAGAAAGTAATGCTTAAAGCAGTTTTGAATGACAACATCAATGTCAGGATATAGATTCAAGAAAAATAAAATTAAATTCTTCCACATACATGAGACACTTCAGTTTTTACAAAATTTCTGCTAACTATATTCACTGCCTTATCAATCAGTAAATAAAAGGGTTAACAGCAGTTTTTTGGGTCACTGTATAAGATAATGTAATCAAGATAATGAAGAAGCAGAAATAACTTAAAATCAAGGAACACAGTAATAAACGGACTAATTATCAAAATGACTTTCATGGAGAAGAAAAAATAACAAAAAGCACTCATTTTAAATTTTGATCTGTAAGTAACAAAGGCAAAAACAAGAATTTCAAAAAAATTAAGTATACTTTTAATGGTATAAAACTTCTATAAAAATTGGTTTTCTGTCACTTCATACAATAGATATCCAACTGCAAAAGTGTACAATAACAGATTTCACATTTATTTCTTCTTAAAGTCAATGCATTAGGCTAATTTCTCCTATCCCATTTCTTTTTCTTTTCACTCTCTCCAGGAGACAATGGAAAAGACTTCTAAATAACTACAGCATTTGGCCAGTTCACAATGGAGGAAATAATGAACAGCGTAAGGAGCTAAAAATCATCTATAGTTTGAGTTTTAACTTTCAGATGATAAACAACCCTCAACCTATTTTAGATTCTATTTTAGAAAGAATGAGAGGAGTAAATATGATATAACTAAATGTCCATCCAAATAAATTTCAGAAATACATGTAAATAGATTTTTAAAAAGTTAACATAAAAGCATAATTTAAATTACAACTTAAAAAAGGCTTAAATTTAATCCTAATTAAGCTGCACATATCTTTGTATAATGTTCAGTGTGAGGATCTCATTAAATAAGTGTTTTCTTTTAAGTCTTCTCAAAAAATAAGGGCATTATATTGCTTTTCATATGCTTAATGATATTTGTTTTGTAGTGTACTCTGATAGACACTAAAAAAATTCCTTTTATGGGCCCCAAGATCCCTGACATCACAAGGAAATGATTCATTTACAACTTGGGTAACAGGTGAGTTTTTTAAGCAGTGATTTGGGGCTATTGTTAATAACAAGGTACATGAAAGCTTCTTTATAAAACTAAAATTGTATAATAATAATAAATAATACCATTTAGTAAATGGTAAATGTATTATGTAAATTGTTTCATGGAATCCCACACTGGGGACCTGGGCCTATTGTTTCCCTTTGAATAACAGATTCTTCCCTAAATCATTTGAAATCTGTTCCCTGTAAATTTTAAATAGGATAACATTATTTTGCTATAATAGAGTAGTTTAAATTTAAGCACAACCATTCTGTTTCAATTATAGTAGTATCATTGGGATTTAATTTCACAATTTGAAAGACTGAGAGCAAAAACTACCTGCGTGCTCCTGATCTGGGAAGGAAGGCCTGGCTCCTCCAGACCAGGGTTTCTGGACTTTGGCATTATTGCCATTTTGGACAGGATTGTGCTTATGTGTGTGTCTGTGGTAGGGGGGGAGTGAGGAGGGATGCTGACTTGTACATTTTATGACCTTTAGCAGCATCTTAGACAAGATTGCAATAACAATGCACTCCTAGAATGACAATCAAAAATCTTTGCAGATCTTACCAAATGTCCCAGGGAAGAATTACTCCACGTGGAGACCTACTGCTTAAAAAAATAAATAAATACATAAAAAACTCTGAGCAACCCACCTAGCCACTTAAAAGCATAATCCTTCAGCCTCTCTTCCTTGGAAACCTGGTGGAATCAGTGCTGCAGCTGTCACCCATTCTCTACGAAAATCACTGCCTTTGTCTGAAGTAGTAAAGCTGAGATACTGCACTCAAGAACTCACTACCAAGCAGTGAGCAATCTCCTCTCTACAAACATCATGGACTCAACTCAGGAGCCCTTTATCTTTTACCCTCTTCCTCCACCCTCTAAGGTAGATGGAGGTAGTAACCAGATGTGCTTTATTCAATCTATGGTTTCTGCCAATAGCCACATTAGAGAAATGAAGCTGCTCTTGTTGGTTCAAAAATGGACCCCATACATAGAGTGCAAAGAGAGACTGAAGAAAGAGGCAAACCACTCCAGACTGGTATGTGGCAGGTTTAATAAGCATGGGAAGTTACATATGAGGTTTGTCTTGGGTGGCTGTGAGACAAATAGACTTCTGAACCTGCTCAGCAGAATCTTAAAAGTTTATTTGGAGGCCTTTACTGGATTCAGTCACATGTACTTTCCAGATGGTCTCCATCATACATTGCTCTCTCAAGGCTGTGTCCTTGAAAACAGCTCCAGCTGTGGGAAAGGTGGTCAGAAGGTACATGGAAAGGGCAGTGGAGGGGTTGAGGAGCTCTGATTGGTGGGTCCAGCTCATGAGTCAGCTGAAGTCACATCCTCTCATTGATGACCTCCAATAGCTCTTTGTTTCTTTTTTGAAGCTCAAAGATCAATCTTTACCTAAGCCTTTATTAAGGACCTGTATGTGTTAATAAGCCAGGCCTGTTGACATTTTATATCTATTTAAAAGACCATGGTGATGTGTCCTTCCATGGACTGTGATCACATGTAACCATAGGTCCACAGTTTCTGCTCTGGAGAAAATAATAAATAGGAACAGTGCAGAATCCCACCTTTAGATGAGCAGCTACCTTCAGATGTGGCTGACAGAGGACAAGGTCAATAAGCAGGCTAGTCCACTCTCATCCATCCTTTCTAAGAAAGAAGCAACCGCAGCTCAGGGTCTCTAGAATTTCTAGACAGGTGAAGAAAGCCACATTCTGGCAGGGGGCATGAATAGTGAACTTAATATCTAGATATCACTTGATATTTAATTTGTCAGGGAAAATTTATTGAAATAATTTTGTCCAATTCATGTTGGTCAGTGTTGTATCAGTTATTTTGTGTTGAATGAAAGAAACACCTGGAAACTTAACAACTTAAAAAGATAACCATTACTTCTGTCAGGTTCTCTGGGTCAAAGCAAGTCATAGACAAGCCCAGATTCACAGAACTGAGATGCAGATTCCATCTCTTGAATAGGAGGTGCTATAAAATATGTTAGTCATTTGTTTTGTAATTTTTCTTAGATGTTCTGAATTTCATTAATTTTGCAGTTAAAACAATTAAATGAGGTGTTTTTCAAAGTAAGAAAATATCCTTAATTTTGGCAGGAGCTATGAAATTTATAATATAGATTTGCACAATGTTTATAAATGATTCTATTTGAAGAGCAGGCATAGACAATAGTATTTTATAAAGTGCCAAGCCCAGGAAAAATGTACTGCTTCTAGGAAAATTGACTGCAAGCCTTTTTTCTACTTATTTCTTTTTCTTCCTTTGTTCTTTCCACTCAAATTCTTGATACTTGGATGTCTTCACGTGGTAGAACAGAAGTAGTATTTTTTAAATAACATTGAATAAATATTTTACTATATCCTCTTACACAGTTTCCTGTAATATTAATCTATAGGTTTATTTACTTTTAGGGGAAATCATGATTCCATTAATGTGCCCAGGATCTTTTAAAGAGAGTTTTTGGTTCATATTCAGATAACAGATGCTCTGAGGCTATGTAAACTACATAACTTTCTCTCTGCCATGACAACAATTATAAGCACTTTGCTTCTGGCTTATTTCCATAGCTTTTAATATATAAAAATTACAAATTATATCATTTTATATTTGGTGTCTGTGTATTTGCAAACATACTATTCACATGGAGATTTTGCTTATAAGCTTAAAAATGACAAAAATATTTGTATAAAATTATAGATTTAGGAGTCGTATAAAGTTTGCTATTCTATGATCATATATATATTACATATTTTTCTCTTAAAAAGATAAGATATATTCACAAATGTACTATAAGACTGTAGATCTAAGAATAAAGGCTTATGCCACAGAGAAAGCACAGTACAAAAAAGGACATGAAGAAGGGACATAAGAAAGTTTGAAGCCATTAAGTAAGAAAGGACAATAGAAAAGAGGATGAGGAGGAGAATGATATAGAGTAGTTTAAAAAAATTACAAAAAAGCAATGTATATGTTTTCTTTCCTCTTTTTCATAATTTTATGTGCTTTTACTGTTTTCAGAGTAAGCCACACAGTAAAAGAAACCCACATTCTACTGCTGAATACTCAAGCATGCTTTGAAAGAAGCCATGGTTTAAACTGTGTGGGACAGCAGAATAATTCGGTGGACCTGAGCTCAGATCTAGTCCTACCCTGACATTTGCCATCTGAAATGAGCTGGGGAAGCCTCCCTGAAACTCATTTTCTTCAACAGGAAATTGAACATGATAATAGCTCCCTGTTAGTGTCAATGTAAATTTTGAATTTTTTTTTAACACAATCTTTTTTTGAGGTGAGTGGGGGCCAAGGTAATTTGGTCTGTTTGTTTGTTTGTATAATGGAGGTCCGGGATTGAACGTAGGACCTCGTGCATGCTAGGCATGCACTCTACCACTGAACTCTAACCCCCTCCTCAAATCTGAATTCTTGAAAAATTAAAATATGTGCAGAACAGTGTAATAGTCCAATAAATGGTAGATATTTTACAAATATACACCAACATATTCTGTTTCTGTTATACAACTTTTATATTTGTAGAAAATAAAATATATGCAGATACTTGAGAAGTCAACCTCTCAACCTTTGCTCAACCTTTAAGCAAACACGTCTAGACTGTTTAAAACTTCAGGGATGTCAAAAAATTTCAGTTGCATCTTGCTGATATTTATGTTTTTTGACAAAATCAAGGGTTTAAAAAATGTTAGTGTAAAGTTGATTCACCAATACTTAAATACTTAAAAAGTGCTTTTTTCCTCTTGTTTATCTGAACTGGAACTCAAAGCTTTCACAATTCAGTTCTCACATTGATTCCTTTGGACATCTTTCAGTACATGGTGTCCTATCTCTGTGTCTAGACAACTTTTTCATAAGACAAAAGATGTTGGAGTAGTGTGTGTGTGTGTGTGTGTGTGTGTGTGTGTAAATTTTTTAAGAAATTATCTAATAGATAATATCACTGCCTTAGAGAAAATGCTCCACTGAAGATCAATTGAAATTAGAAGAATACCTAAGACTTTTTCATGGCCAAATTGAACCCATATTATTCCTTCACATCCACCCCATAAAACTTGTCATGGTTTTCTTCAATCCCACTAACATTTTCTCATCTTTTTCTCTCTTTCTCTTTCTCTCTCCCTCTTCCTTCCTTCCCTTTCTTCTTCAATTCTTTGGAAACCTCAAGCCACAATCCTCCTTGGAAATTAAGCCTGACATTCTCTTCTCCCAATATCCTGTTGTGGCTGAGTGTCCATTTGTCACACCCCAGCTTGAAATGTAACTCCCTAAGAGAAGACATTCAGAACACTAGCTCTAAAATAGCCATGAAAACATCCTCACTCTATACCTCTGCCCCCTTATTTCTTCTTTACATTTTTATTTTTTGCATTCTGAAATTACTTTACTTATTTTTTTTCATTTACAGTGTCTCTCTCCCAGTTAGAATGTAAGTTCTTGGAATGCAAAAATTCCACAGCCCTTTAGTATAGAGAAAATGTGTGATGAATACATAGTATATATATTTGAATGACTAACCTTTTGAATCAATAGATGTATGAATATATTAATAAGGGCTGGAGAGGGGACAGGGAGACACACTTTGACTTACTCCATTCATAATTATTTCCTAAAGAATGGGTGAGTGGTTTATCTCCTGGAACACATGTAAGTCAGTGTTACACTCCTATGTGTGCGTGGGGAGGAAGTTTATTATGACATCACTGAGTGGCTCACTTGAATCTCCTTTTATCCTGAAAATGTTTAGATATATCTGCTGTGCTACACACAGAAAAAGTGATAGAGAAAGCTGGCCACCACTTGGTTTATTCCCTTCCAAGTCCATTATATTTTTCAATTTAAATATGAGAGATAATCAATACACTGGGTGCATTCCAGATGTGTTTTTAAGACAGTAAACTGTAAATGTGATATGACCTGAGGTTGAAAAAAGAAAACTGTGTGCCGAGGCATCAGTGAATTTCAGTGCCATCACTGAGCAGAAGTAGCAAGAAGGATTTTGAAAGCAGGGTATGCAGCTTGTTCCTAGGGGCATTCTAAGTTTTAGGCAGTTTCTGCTTTTATTCTCTTCCAAAAATATTAAATGATCTTACCAATGTTATTCATCTTTCTTACAGTAATTTTATTTTACATATTTACCATGGCTGATTCTACTAGAACCTGAGTTAACCTATCACAAGAAAATCATTCTGAACAGAGACACAGTAAATTATCACAAGGTATGGGTTAAAGCAGTTTATGAAAAAAACTATCTTACTCAGGAAACAACTTAAAGGAAAATTGGATTAATTCTCTTCAGGAAGCAAAAAGTGTTTGTTTATTTAGTTATCTGCTTAGACATCAGGCATATAATGAAATTATAGATATATATGCACGTATATGTATATAAAGTCCTGCTCTTCTTTTCTTCAAAATTCCTAGACTTTCTATGAAGTCTTTTCTATATATTTTAGCTTCATTACATTCACCCTTTTATTCATTTATCTATAAGTAAAGTTGTATTATAAAATTACCAAATGCCAGGCACTAATCTATAGTAGTGAATTCACAGGTCCCTAGCCTCACAGAGTTTACACTATATTGGAAATTATTAGCTGGAGTTTACGAGCACTCCTGATACTCCAGCAGTCTTAGTTCTTTGGTGGGCATTATGTTAATATCATTTCTCATTCAAAGGACAAGGAGATGAAGTCTCAGAGCATGCAAATCACTTCTTCAAGATCATCAAGCTAGTAAGCATTAAATATGAGATTTAACCCCATCCAGTTTGCCCATGCCCACGAGTCCAGCTGCCATGCTAATTCACCTTTTTAACACATATCTTCTAATATGTATTATCTATGCTACTCACATGTTTCCTTGCATTTTTAAGTAAATTTAATATTTTAATGGTGAAAATAGAAAACAACACAGAAATTTGGAAAATGGAGAAAATATTCATATTGACACCATGTTATAACTATTATTCTCTAAATATTCTCATGTTTCAATCTGTTAACACTTGGAATCATAGTTCATGAGCAATTTCACCTCCTGTCTTTTCCATTTTATTATAATGTTTCTATTATGTTACATGCAATTCATATACATTTTATTATAATGTTTCCACAATGCTACACAGAGTTCATAATCATTATTTTTAGAGGCCACTTAAATGTATATTGAGTTGATATAGCATAATATAATTAAAACTCCCGTTGGTAGCTATTTTACTTCACTGGAGGGAAGAACCCCATGATTTTATCACATAAAAAAGGTCTTTAGAATTTCAATTCAAGTTAAATTGAACATGTGCAATTGTTTGACAACTTTATGATAGGTAGCCTTCCAGGTACTGATATGTCTCCAAAAATGCACTTCAACAAATATTTCTTGTAGCTTAACATTCACCACTCACTGTGATAGGTCTTAAGGATGTTTAATTGGTGGGAAACAGTCTCTAAACTGAAGAAGCTTCTAAATCAGTCACAGGTGACAGAAATCCAAAACAGTATTAGCTAGAACATATAAAAATGCAGCAAGTCTAGTAATGTGGTGTTGATGAAAATGGATGTGATAGAAAGGGCTTTGGAAAAGGTAATATTTACACAGAAATCTGAAAGGGTGGTAGAAATTGGTTGCTTAGGTTGAGACTGCTCAGGCTGCTATAACAAGATACCACAGACTGGGTGGATTAAACAACAGGCACACTTATTTCCATACCATTCTGGAGGCTGGCAGTCTGATATCTAGTTGCCAACAGGTTGGTCTCTGGGAGACCTCTCTTTCTGCCTTGTAGATGATGATCTGCTCTCTGTGTCTTCATATGTCCCCTTTTTTGTATGTACATGGAGAGAGAACCTGTATCTTTTCCTCTTTTGATAAAGACAGAAGTCCTGTGGGATTAGGGTCCTACCCTAATGACTTAATTTAACTAATTACCTCATAAGTGTCCTATGTATGGACACAATCACATTGGGGGTTAGGACATCATATGACATCATATGAATTTTAGAAAGACACAATTCAGTCCACAACAGATAAGCAGAAGGGTGGAGATGAGAAATGAGTTAAATCCTGAGGAAGGGAAGGGATAGATGGATAGATAGGTAGGTAAAGTTCATCAATAATACATTTAGAAAATTGTTTTAAAAACATGATGGGGAGAGAAGAAACTAGTAAAATAACTTCATGCTATCTTAGAGGAGATTAAATTGAAATTTCCAGCAAAATTAACAATCACAGTTTGAACAGGTCGCTTAAAACAAGACAGGAAATCAATTATTTAATAGCATTTTTAGTTTATAGATTTGCTTCTAGTTAGGGTCAAGTATGAATAATTAACTTACTTGATTACAAAATCATTCTGAATAATCTGCTTATAATTTTAAAGATAATATGAAAACTATAATCATAAAATGTGAGAGAAGAAAATATATAGAGAGATGAAAGAAGGTTGTTAACAAGAAATATGTACCTCCAACAGAGGTCTCTAAAGAAACTAAACTAAAACTTTGTCAGGGCAGGAGACAGGAATAAGATTATAGACTCAGATTCTTCTTTTGACCAATATTTGGACAAACTTGATCAGATTGATAAAGATGAAAAGATGACACCTGCCTTAAACTTATTATCTAATAATGATGTTCAAATGTTTTCAAAGGCTGTCTGTATTTCAATATATTAAATCTCTTTCTGTATTATGAGAGTTAGAGTTCAAAAAATCTTCCTTTGTGGACTCACAATATATGTTAATATGACAGCTAAATTTTTTACATATTTTTAGAAAATGAAAATGATTTATTAAATACAATTTTAATAATTTGATTTATAAAAGAGCTGGAGGTGGCAACCCACAATAAATTAATCTGTTGTGAATTATGAAAATATTAATCAGCTTGATGTAAACATCTGTGGTTCACAGAAATGGCCTGGAATTATTTATCAGTGTCATTTCTCCTTTCTGCCTCACCTAACTCCACTTAATGACTGGGACTTGCATGTCTTTGTCATTACATAGGGAATAGAATATGTGCCAAAACATACAGCTCAGGGTTTAAAAGTTAAATTGCATGAATATTTATGAATACACTTTCTAGTATACAAAGATTCTAAAATACCTCAATGATTGAGATTTAGCATTCAACTTGACAGAGTGAGAAAACGTTCGCTTTAAATTTAAAACAAAATAACTACCATTTCTTAATCTGTTAGACTGTACTAACAGCTTTACCTCCCCTATTTAATTTAACTGTTCAAAACAATTTTATTTAAAAAATACTGAAGAATGCATGGGAATGCAAATTGATGGTAAGTTATAAAGCCAGAATTTGAAATCAAGTATATCTGATTCAAGATGCCATGCTCATTTTTCTCATCTGCAAAATTGAAAAAATATATACCATGTCCTCCTTAACTCACATTATATTCAGGTTCAAATGTAAGAGTGAGAATATTGTAAATTGTGACATCAAAATAGTTGTACAATTATTTATTCAGCTATGGGTGATGGTTGCTAGTACAAGCTAATAACAACATAAAACTCATATATATGTGGATAGTTGAGTTAGAATGAAGTTCTTCAGTGGATTAACAGGAATTACTGAAAACTTGTTTTGTGGTTGTTAAGTTCATCAAATCATTGAAGAAGAAATGTTTGAAAAGTCCTTTAAATCACATAAAGAAGGTAGATGTTTGATCCAATTCCAAATCAATATCCCTTCCTCCTTTAAAAACATATGTCTAATTTCCAGCTCACTTTACAATTTTTTTCCAAATCTTTCAAACCTCTATGGCATTCTTCTCTGGTGTTTCTATATGAAAAGCTTCCTGGAAGTCTGTTTTATATTGTTCTAGTACTTATCCAAATATTCATTTTTAATTAACATTTCCTATCTCTATTTCCTAAGGCTGTTATGTAACTGTGTCTATGATACCAGAGAGATCACGGACTTTGCTTCTGTAAGTCACAAAACCCTTCAATTAATTATCCTGCAATTAGCAATGCACAATGAAGAAGTAAGTTCTTAATATTTGCTTGTGGTTGACAAGTATTATGACAATGCAATTTTCTGAAAAGGTTACCAGCTCACTGGGAGTGTTTAACAACCTGGGGCTGACATATTAGACCATATTGCATTCACATCTAACATCATGAGGCCCACTATAATATAAATGATGAAACTAAGCAAATAGCTAAACTGGTAGAGACTTTGTGCATGGATTAATGTCTTTGAAAAATGTTTATTAGTGTATTTGTACCTCCAGTATGTCTGAAAAATGTAGGTAATAATCTACCTTCTGGAACAGCACTGAATATATATATGTATATGTGTGTATATAAATATATATATGTATACGTGTATATATATGTATGTGTATATATATATGTGTATATAAATACATTTACTTAGTTTCACATCCACACACCCACAAGCAAACATACAAAATATCCATTATATATATTTGTAAATTTATATAGAGGACTTCCTTTTTTATGTGTGAACTATGCACTTGGTATCATATTTTTAAAACACATTATGCGTATAAGAAAGACTGCATTACACATATCCATATGTAGGAGCCTAAGCAATTGTGGATCTTTTTTTTGAATAGGACTATTACTCCATGATCTCTTATTTCTAAATACAGAACTCTCTTCCCTACTCTCCTATGAAGGGGAAAGTGGCATGTGTGTTGAAGAGCAGAAGTAGATGAGAGGCCTTTGTAAATCAAAGAATGAAAACTCATCATTTTGTCCTTAGATATGTGACATACAATTTAACCACATTCATCAAAGGAAAAACATTCAGGAAAAACTTTAAGTCCCCTAGTTCCATTTGTTAAAGGTGATATAAGTTGATCTTTTTTATTGCTTTATGCTTTTTTTTTTTTTTTTTGAAAAATGAATTTTCCTCATGGAAGAAGTTTGCCCTGCCTTGGAAAACAACTTGCCATCAAACAAGTTCACAAGATATTTACAAGCTTGATGCATTAAAGGGAAAAATTTTTGTATACAAGTCTTTGCAAATTTTCTTGGATGAAATGCAAGAAGGGTTTGATTTGTATGAGATTCTACTTGATGGCAAACAGGGCAGAGCTATCACATGGTTCCCAGGAGGCTTACACCAAACAGCATGAAAACTTGGAAGTCTGCCTGTATTACCTTATGTGATGACTGCAGAGCTCAATCGCATTTAAGATTTAATATCATTGGCAAGATGCCTCCAGCAGCCACTGAATAATATGGAGTAAAAATGTCTTAATCTCCAAAAGATTGCTGCCTTGTGAAGTAAATTACTCTAGTTACATTAACAAGTTAACTAGGTACAAGGTGAGAATATAAAATCTTAGAACTAAACTCTGGTTCATATATATTCAAAAGGTAGCAGGATAAAAGCAATGTATAGACTAAGAAGAAGCAGGGAGAAATTTGTGATGTTTGGACACCAAAGATGTCTGAAATTTATGAGAAAGAAGTATCAACCTAGTGTAAAAATCTGGGTCTCCTTTGGCTCTAATACTAAGTTTGTCATTTATAAGTAGTGTGATCTTGGACAAGTAACTTAAATTCTTAATATCTGTTTTCTTGATTGTAAAATTGGATTAATAATGAAACCTAGCTCATGGAATTATCAGGGAGGCTTTAAAGGATAAAATACATTAAATTATTAGAACATCTAGACTTTTATACTATAGTTTTATGTTATTATCATTATCAAAGTCATTAAAATTAGGAATTAAAAGTGATCATTTTCTTTACTTTTCTATATGTAACTTCTATTGTTACCACAATTTCTTTATTTCTTAATGCCTACATTCAGTTCAAGATCTAAAGAGAAAAGACTGAAATTTTTCTATTATTTTAAAGGGTTAGTAACACATTCTTTAGAATGGAACAAAGTCTCTTATTCTTTATCCTAAAATGACCCACTAAAATAGTAACCTGTAAGTTACAGAGAATTTGGTAAATCTAAAATCTCACCTTGCTATTTATTTTAACAACATTAAATTAAGATGAATGCAAAGATTCTTTAATCTGGAAATAAAGATGAGAGATGCATCAGTACATATTTGGTGATTGAAGCCAAAAAATTAGTAATTTTGGACATTAGGAAATTTAAATCCTAGGACATTATTTAAGAATGTACAACTGCTAGACTGGCACTAAAACACAAACACTGGAGTGGAGGCTACCAATTGTAAAGCTAGTATTCATAAACACTAAGGACTTCTCTCACAATACTTTGATATTTTTTCCCCAAAGTGTGACCAAGGATAGAGCATTTATCGAGACTTAATTGTGATAAGTATCAGGATTATATGTTTGTCTGAAATCCATCAATGAAACATAATGAAATAGTCTATAACCACGGATTTAATATTTCCCCTGATATTTGATTGTGAATATGGGGGTTGGAGAATAAAGTTTAATAAAATTTCAATCACATAGATGCAATAGCATTCAATCTCAATATCCCAAACAAGTGGTTCAAAACAGAATGTCATATATCAAATCACTGATATGCTCATCCAGGACAATGACATTAGCATTTGTCATCTTGTCACTCGTAAAAACCCTGAAGACCTCAAGAGGCAGAAATATCCATTTTCCTGCCCCCAAAGGCCAGTCTCAGATAGGTTGATGTAAATTCTCATGTATTTAGAATCAATTGGAGACTTTTCAATAAAACTAAAATTATATAGCAGTTTTAAAAAGAATTTTACTCTCAGAGGAAACACAGCAGTAATGAGAGAGAGAGAAAAAAATAAAAAAAAAAAACCCTTGCATTTACTTGGCATTAGTTTTGGCTATGTAGATTCTGCTTTCAAAGGATGTCCATGATAATTATTTTTCTTTATTTTCCTTCGGATTGGCCCTTCATTTGACAATGACAGTGTAAGCTCTATGTTTTGAATATGCGCCTGATTGACGACAGCAAAAGAGGAAGAAATGGTCACTTAACTTGAAACTCCACAGGAAAACAGGACACTCATATAAAGATGATTTTAAGAGCTGAATATATGTTATTCTGTTTGAAAATCATTGTACTGAGAGAATTTTAATAATAATATTTTAATTAATGTGTGATGAGAAGGAAGTCTGCATTTATGGTACTTGTACAATATTCACTTTGATTTCATGTCTTTTAAAAATATATTTTCTACAGTAACATATCTGGTTCATTGAGAGTCATTTATACTACTCATTAGATGATAATACATGAATGAAATTGTAGTTAAATGCATAAAATATCACTACATGAGGCAAAAATTCTAAAACAAATGCATTAAAGATGCCTGCCATTCTGTCTGATGCTCCAGTTGATCGCTGATATTTAGGTTACCATGACAACATGAAATGTGTGTACTACTTAGCATTTAAGAATTTATTTTAATTTTTATCCTTATTTGATTTTTTAATATATTAAATGATAATTTCTCACATATTTCTGTTATATATCAAAATAATAAAACATTTGAGCACCTTAAACTGTTCTAATGTTATTATAAATATTATTGTAATAAATTATATAGTTACTGTTTATGAAGCTACAATAAATTATATAATTAATAAAAATATATAGGTATATAGATTTCTGACAAATTATTAAAATACTATAATAAAGGACACAAAAAATTATGGCAAATGTTTTGCCCTTATGGAATACTTCTTTATTCCTAGTAATACAAATAATTCTAAGAATTAACAGCAGCCCTGATATTTAATAATTTAGTCCATACACACACATGCAGACACACATACACTGACACTAACACACAAAAATCATATACTGGCCAATGTTAAGGGCACCTTCTTAAGAAGAAAGTGTCATATCTTACACTTGTTTTGTTGTTTTGGTGGTTGAAACTCTCCCAGTAGGGACTTTGCTTTATTGGTAACCCTCTCTTCCCAAAATGCCATCACAAGGAAATGACTGATTCAACTGTGGCTAAAGAGGTTATGAGTGATTTGTTCACAACTTATTTCTATTTTTCATTTTGTGAAGATCAATGGAAGTCAGCAGTTATGATACTTAAAAATCTAAAAAGCATTAAGTGCACCACCACATAGTAGGTCCAGGAATGTTCCCATGTGTGTTTATCAGCTTTACTTATACAAAAGCCTACAGCAAAACTCCAAAGAAGGACTCCATCTTTTCACCTCCTGCTCCTGGGAAGGCGGTGGGGATATTCAGCCTAGGGGCCAATCATATAAAAATAAAAGGTAAAGAAATGGAGCACAACCTTATACAAGGCCAAAAATAATATAGACCTTGTTTAGAACTATTACCTATTAAAGGACGTGTGAAAAGCAAGAACAACTACAGATAAACAAACACCCTTTGATCCCAAAAGCCTGTCTTTCCTTCCCACTTCTCTGTTAAAAACCACAAATAAACTTAATAAGGTTATCAGTGTTTTCAGATGACACCTTAAACTCAGGAAATGACCAATATTCAGCCCAATTGGCTTAGTTTGTCAGGGATTGTCTTCAAAGAGAACATAAGAGAAAATACTTGGTGTTTCAGGGAACATTATTTCTTCCTGATGAAAAGGGAGAGTAGTAAGAAAGATCTCCTCTACACACTCCTTCCTTGCTGCTTTCAGATGTTGTTAACTGAGGATGTGATACTGAAACCTCAGCACCATCTGATGAAAGGGGGAGTAGCCCAAATACTCAGCAGAATGCTTGAAAATGTTTCCATCATTCTATCACTGGAACACCGTTTTTGATATTCTCTTTTTCTAGAATTTCTATTAAAGGAAAGCACACAAGTGCCTACAGTAGAAGCCAAAATTATTCAGATTTTCTGCAAATTGAAGACAACACATCCTCACTGAATCAGATGCCCACTTGGAAATCAGATTCAGGATTACACATATTTGTTGATTTTCTCCATTCTCTTATTCCACTAGGAAGCAGTTTTGGTTAATTTGTGAAACCAGAAAGAATTTGAAGCCATAGGAAATATATAAATTATGATGGCTATAGAATCTGCTTGCCCTCATTTTGTTCACTTGTAATTTTATCTGGTACCCTTCTTTTCTCTATTTCACTTACTTTTACTGCTTCATTTTCATGTGCTTTATCCTATCAATTGACATCAATTCATATTACCATATTTGGTTGGGCAAGATAAGAAATTATTACCCATGCTAATCCAAATAGCATAACATTCAACTATCAGTGAGTACACATGTATAGCATATAATTTTGTGCCTTATTTTTATCTTTGCAATTATGCTCTGTTTACCATGATATCCAATTGAGGACAGAGAGAGGGCAAAGATAGAAAACATTCAGGAAAAAGTCAGAGCATACCACAAAAATGCAACAAATTAGAAAGCTAGAAGGTTAATAGTAACTACTTAATCCAGTTCCATTCATGATAAAACTAAGATGAGAGACACAAAGCAGTATCAATCTCTTGTGGTGGTATAGTCAAGAAATGAATCCAGGTTCCTATTTACTGACATGGTCCTCTCTTAATTGCATTACATGGCATGCATTCAAATGGAGCATCTTGGATGTCACATGATTTGCCCTGTTGATAAGCCAAGGCAAGTTAGCCTTACCTATGTAAAATATTAAATGAAGGATGGATGCAGAAATGAGCTAACAAGAGTGAAGCTAAAAGAAAAATTTAATTTAATTCAAAACAGTACAGATAGATTTTCTTTTTAATCCTCTCTTCTCCCAATTCCCCTGTTTGAATATTTCTTCTGGGCACTATCTTATTTAATTATAATTATTTGTTGATATCTTCTTGCATCTGTATGTATATTTTTTAACTCTGGTCTTTCTATTCATGTATAGGCCAGGCAATTTTTCTAGGATCTAGGAAGATTGTGTAAATAAACTGACAAATTGCCCCTTCTCATGTATCTTTCACTCTAATGTGAGAAATAAATAATAACAAATAAATATATAACCTAACATTGTGTATTTTCCATGTGCCAGGCACTGTTTTTAGCCCCTTAGATAAAGTAACATTATCACTATCAAGGTACTATTATTAGCCTCATTTTTAGGGTTATGGAAACCAGAGCACAGAGTGGTAGGTAAAATTGCTCAAGGTCACATAACTATTAAGAAGCAAAACCGAGGAAATATGGCTCCAAAATCTGTACTTTTAATCACTATGCTATGACAGTTCTCCATGTAAGAAGAGTTCTGAAAACAAATTAGAGTGTAACTTGTTAAGAGAAAACAGCATGAATGTGTGAAAGATGAGAGAGTTTTTAGCTAAGGAAATAGATACATGCACCCCAATGTACATAGCAGCAATATATACAACAGCCAAGACATGGAAGCAACCTAAATGTCCATTGATAGATGACTAGATAAAGAAGTTGTGGTATATTTACACAATGGAATGCTACTCAGTGATTAAAAAAAAAAGAATAAAATAATACCATTTGCAGCAACATGGATGGATCTGGAGGTTGTCATTCTAAGTGAAGTAAGCCAGAAAGAGAAAGAAAAATACCATATGATATTACTCATATGAGGAATCTAAAAAAAAAAAAAGAAAAGAAAAGAAAAGAAAAAGAGGGCACTAATGGACTCATCTACAAAACAGAAACAGATTCTCAGACATAGTAAACAATCTTATGATTACTGGGGGAAATGGGTTAGGAAGGGATATATTTGGAAGTTTGAGACTTGCAAATGTTAACAATTATATATAAAGATAGATTAAAACAAATTTCTTCTATATAGCACAAGGAACTATAGTCAATATTTTGCAATAACCTTTAATGGAAAAGAATATGAAAATGAATATAGGTATGTATATATGCATGACTGGGACATGATGCTGTACACCAGAAACTGATACATTGTAACTGACTATACTTCAATTAAAAAAATGAAATAAAATACAAAAATAATAGGAGAGCCTCAATGAGAAGATAAGGGAGTTAGCCAAGTAACTAGATGAGAAGGAACTTCAAAGGGGTCTGCAAAGGTAAAGCCTTACTGTGGGATGTGCTTCCTGTGGTCAGGGCATAATCAAGAAAACACCTAGGATGATCTGCAGATGGCGGATGAGTCAACAGAGTGAGAAATGACCGGATCATGTCAGACTTTTGATTGCAGTATGTTTTTTATGATTAATGAAAACATTTTGAGGAACTCTGAGCAACTAAGTAGCACATTCAGATGAAAAGGATTAGTTAGCCTGGGAAATACCATATAGGCACTAAAAGTGAAAGAAGAAGAATCAATAAATATTTGAGCTTTAACAGCAGAGGTGGTGAATGGTGGTCAGTTTTTTTTTTTTTTTTTTTTACATTTGTATCACAATTTCCTGGACACTGGATATGAGGGGTGGAAATAGCCTAGAGTTAAGTCTGACTTCAAGTTTTTTGACCTTAGCCCACAGGCAAATGACAGTGCCAGGTACTGTAGTCGGGAAGCCTAGGAGAGAAGCAGATTTGAGGGTAGGGTAAACATGCAATTTGTGAATCTGTAACTTTGAGACACCTGTTTTTCCTACATTGTTTTATATGGTAGCCTCTGGTACTTAGCAGAGACCAAATTTTACATTTTATTTAATCTACTGAAGTTAAACTTAAATTTAAAGCTGCTACTCAACTCACTGAAAAATTTTCCTTGTATTTGGATCAACTTAGCTTGTGATTCTACTTTCTGAATTGAAAATTTTATAAAATCCAAATACAGATCAAGTAATTGATGAAAATCTAGTATCTGAATTGGGATATCTTTTAAGTGTAAAATACATGCTAATTTTCAAAGATTTGAGGTGAGTACCCCATTAAATATATTGTCTTCCATTCATTAGAGATATTGAGATTGGAGATACGCATTTTGAAAGCATCAGTAAAAACATGGTGTTGAAGCTTTGGAAATTAATGATTTGATTAAAGAGTGTGTTTGGTTAGCAAGGAGTAACATCTTCCTATGGGTTGACAATGTGACCATGGTGAGCACCTGGCTTCTTCAGAGGAGGTCTGGTTTGCTTATTTGTGTTCAGGAGTTGGAGGATGGGTGGGGAAGGAAGGGAGAGGAAGGAGAGCTTTTATCCTCTTTGTTTTCATACAATCTTAGAAAAATAGCTAGATGCTTAGATTTCAGTCCTTTTCACCCACAATTTTCAGTACATCTAGACCAATTTTGGCAAGATAAAACTAACTATCAAATCACTTAGCTAATTTTCAAAAATTTTCCCAGAAAAGTAGTGATTAATTAAGATTAGGATTTAATTACATTTCAATGTATAATTCAGCAATGATTCCATCATCCTCAGGGTGACCAGATGCCCAGGTTTTCACAGCCTGCTTTAGTTAGAAGTTTCTTGTTTGATTTAATTATCAATAGTGCTCCTTTTCACCCTAAACTCTTTCCTGATTCAGATGATAAATTATATATTCACCCAAATTATTCTACTGTTTTTCTTTAGTCTGATGAATCAAGGGTTTTTTTTTATTTATTTCATCTGGTTTTCTGTTTTTGCTTTTATTTTGTTTTTTGGTTTTGTGCTTTACTTTGTTTAATTTCATATTTTTATTTTATATTTCCTAATACCTGTCTTATTGTTTTCCATTCATCTCCACCACATTATTTTATATCAGGTCAGCATCAATTCTTACTTGGATTATGCAATCAGATTTTTAACTAGTGTTCCTGCCTCCTCATCTCATTACTCTAATCCTATCAACAATGCAGGACTGATCTTTCTAAACTACTATAAAGGAAGTAAATGTGAAGGATTCAGAATGGCAGAAAAGGAAGAGATTGATAAAAGAAAGACAGAACTGGAGGTGAGACCAGCCTCACAATGTGCTGACATTTAAATTTGTCCTTGATAAAGAGACAGACATTTCCCCATGGGGGTAAAAAATGAAAAGAAAAGGCAGAGACTTTGATAAAGAAGAAAAGAAGGTAAAACCAGGAGAAGGTTGTAGACCTCCCTGACATAGGACTGTTCAGTTTATGCTTTCCTGCTACAAAGCTCTTAAACATTTTTTTATCTCTTCTCAGAAAACATTTTTTGCAGAATAATGTTTATTTTTTACATAAATGCATACTGAATGCACTATAAAATGTGATAACTCAACAATATGATTCCAAACAAAGACACACCCAAAAATGAAAAGAGGTTTCTAGTGACAAATTGTCTAGCTTGTACAATGTCACATGGGGCATTTTGAGTCACCTGCCATATTTTGATGGACCCCAAGCAATTTACATTCCCCTACCTATGCCAATCAAGACAAGTAAAAATGTAGCATTTTCTGCAACTCCTCTATCTGTTTTGCACATGCAATATTTCCAAGTATTTTTAAATCCTCTCTAATATAGCCTTTATCTTTTCCTAAGCATGTTTTCTGTGTTGTAACAATATTTAAGGGCTGCTTGTTTGTTTGCCAGAATAACTGGCACACTAAAAGCCTGGAAACATAAACAAAGAATAAAGTAAGTTTCTAAGAATGATCCCTTTGCTGTTTTTATCTACCAACCACAAGTCATTTATTCTTTTTTTAGTGAGGCCAGCACACATTCAGTAGAATACATGTTATGGAAATAATTTTCGATTTAATAATTTGGTGTTTTAAATAATTACTTTTAGGACCAGAGATTCTTAGCAAGTTAAAATGCTAAATGTAGCCACTTCTTCCAAAAATACACACCAGGCTCATGGCATCAGTGAGGTCACTTTCATTAGGGCATGGGTGAAATGAGGTAGGCAGAGTAATTAGGAATTGGGAAATCAGAACAAGAACCTTAATTCTGCTAAGAAAATCCCCAGACTTTCTTTTATTTACTGCGGTGTTCTAGCATCTAGACCAAAGCCTGACTTTCATTAGCACTAAATAAACACTGATGAATGAACTCAAGGATACCAAGCACAGCAGTTCTTCAGTTTTCTCATCTGATGTTAAAGGGTCATATCAAAGAATTCTGTTGTTTCTGTTGCATCCTATATTCTATAGTTTAGCTAACAAAACAATGTTAAATGTTATTTTTGTTGCCTATCATTTTCCATATATCATTCTTCCTTCCTTCCTTTCCTTTCCTTTCCTTCCTTTTCTTCTCTTTGCTTATTTCTCTTTTGTCCTCTCCATCTTTGTCTTTTTTCTTTTTTTTCTTTCTTATTAACATCTTAAAGATAGTAGAACTGAATCTTTTCAAGTTTAAATAGCATGAGTTATCTTTGCTTAGAAGCAGATGATAAGTAGTGGTCCAGAAAAAAGGAAACAAGAAGCCCTTCTCTGCCTTTCAGAGAATGCACAGAACATAGGAAACACTTCTTTTCACATAGAAAAGGAAAAGCTGTCAGCCCTGAGACACAGGGAGGTGCTGAGGTACAGGTAGAAATCACTGATTATTAACTCAATTTTTGGCCTATCTCTCCTCCCTGGAGAACAGGGGATGAGGCTGAAAGTTCCAAACATCTGATAATGGCTTGGTCTGGTGACCAGCTCTGATGCTGAAGCTATCCAAAAGCCCACCAAGAATTTACTCATTAGAACAAAAGATATTCTCATCATCCAGGAAGTTACAAGAGATTTAGAAGCTCTGTGTCAGAAATTGGTGGCAGAGACCAAATATATATCCTATGTTTCACATATATTCATATATTCAAGATAAGAAAATATATTTAATAATTAAAATAATATGCTTCAATGAGCATTTTACTTATATTGTAGTATCAATTGCCATAATCACTCATTTGGAAAGTACTATTTTAATCCTTAGTTTTACAGATAAGGAAACTAAAGCATAAAGGCTTTAAGTTACTTGATTATATCTAGAACATGCCTGAGCCAGAATTCCAATCCACGCAGTTTACTCTAGAGTTTACTATTTTAAACATTTGTACATTTATGTAGTGATAGCTGCAATTGTTTGGATAAAATAATTTAGAAATATTTTAAATAAGATTCTTTAGATAAGTGGCTGTTCATGGTTCTACTGCACATAATCATATAGTGATGTCTGAGTTTACCATATTGAATGGAAAATGATATTGTTTTTTAAAATCATAAGTAGAAGGTTTGCCAGAAGTGTTAATAATTTCCTGGAAGTGCTATAACACTTGAGTAAAGAAATTGTTTTGATCTATGTTCTATGTTTATTACTTTACAAGAAAGAACAATTCTGAGAATATCAGAGAGTGACAATTTAATTTGGATATACCACAAAACCATAAATGAGTTTGTAGATTGAAACAAATTTATGTCTGGGAGACTCATTAAACTAATTTGTTATCTTTTCCTGTTAATGAATTATATGAATAGCAATAATTACCTATCCTATAGTACTGCCATCAGTGACAGTTCATTTTTTTCTATAAAGTAATTTAAGATAAAACAGCTGATCAAAATGTTCATAATGATGCAAAATATTTTTAATGTATTAATGTCCATATGCATAAAATAGAAACGCTCACATGGTATCATGTAAAGATTAAAACATATTGAAATCGGATGTGTTTCCCCCCCCACAAGATTAGTCTCCAACATTTCTAATGAAATCATCAAGACATATAAAATAAGTAAAATTTTCTATCAGCAAAATAGATTAAAATTTACTCACAGATTTGACATTTGAAAAATTACTCCCAGACAAAAACAAGTAAAGCCAGCTTCAAAAATTTGCCAACCAAAAAATCTGTAAAGCAGAATTGAACACATAAGAATCAAAGAATGACCACATTCATGGCCTCCAGTATCACACTACATGAGAAAGCTTATTATTCTTATTCAGATTTGTTAAGAAAATTCTCAATTCTGTAGGAATCCATGCTGGGGAAAAAAAAATTCATCCATTCAGGACACAAATCTCATTGAAATTCTTAGTCTAGCCCAGTCTTTCATATGCTTATTTGGCTGTGAAATGCACTATGGGATCATTTTCATGAGTTTTTGATAATGCAGGCCACTGGGCTATTAATCCCAGCTTGTGGACTTTGTTCTAGATAAATTCATTGACTTTGTCTTCAGAAAAAGAAATTCTTACTGCAGGATGAATTTACCCACCTTGGTTACATCAGTATGCAGCAACTTCCTTCCTGTTCATCAGCCATTAGCCTCATCTGAGGGCTGGACAAATCAAACACTCTGAGAATGGCAGAGAAGAAAGATGAGAAGAACTGGGTCTTTGTTGATGTCACTGCATGTCAACAAATACAGTTTCATAATGTCCTGTCTCTAAATGTCTTGTATACAAATAATATACATACAGTTAAATGCAGGTTGTTTTGGAGTCTTCTGTTATTTGAAATCTAACAATATGTACCAGCCTGTTGTGCTTGATTCTCTAGAAAATTTCCTGATGGACTTTATTGCCTTACAATGTTGTTTCTGGGATGTAGAAGGTTTGTATCTAACACTTGAATTTTATAAACTATGGCCTAAGGCTTAAAATCTGTACCTTAATATATTCTAACTTTTATTTTCAAACAGCAAAATTTTCAGTACTGAGAAATGCTCCTCTAATTTTTGTACCTTCTTTATTTATTAAATACTTAGTGAAAGGAGCAAAACAAGCTGAGTTAGTGATTTTCATGTTACACGTTGCAACATCAAGTAAAATATTCACTTGCAGCTTAGACTAATCATGAAAAAAAATCCAAGTTTCCTTGGATAAAATATAATCCTTGCCATTCAGTGGTCAGAGATAAATTTATTATGGTTATTTTTGTTGTTATGTTTTATTTTATCTAAACAATCTTTCAATCCCCCAAATGTGAGGTTTTTTGCTTGTGTTTTTTCTGCAATCTGACACCTATAGGTGAGAGAGAAAAGCCCTACACTCATTTCTTTCTTTATACACATTCTCTGAAAGCATTCTCAAATATATATCATGTCTCTAAAGAAAAGCATAGTACATCCTCTGAAATTTTCCTGGCTCCCTCACTAGGCACATCTCCAGCATCATGTTGATGGGCCTTTTCAGAGTGTCAGCATCTGTGATTTTATGCTTGCACTGTAGGGAAAACTGAATATGTAGTTAGATGATGCAACCAACCTATATCCTTTAGCTTGACCATGATAATTTCAGTTAGACTTCATCAAACTATACGCACTTGGTTTTGTTCATCTAAAGCTAAAGAATAACAAAGAAATACAACATTGAATATCTTTGTAGGACAATTTTTTTTTCAGGAAAATATATGTGCTTCTTCTTCTTTTTTTGCCTTTTACAGCAGAGCCTTTAAATACTCCACAAACAATATGAACAAATGAAACCAATGGATTTGTCAATATCTGAAATGTTGTCATAAGGAGAAGCCAAGAACTTAGATATATTGGGAAAGTCTTTAAAAACATGAGGAAAACAGATTAAATGGAGACACACATCTTGAATAATCCTTTATAATAAGAAAAAAAAAGACTCTAGAGGGAATGCATGGAACTACTGTGTATTCATTTTAAAGGTTCTATTTGTTGGTTCTTTACTTAAGACTCACTCCCTAGAATTCTAACTAGAGCACTCAGTTTTTCTTTTGTGAAATGGCATTCCCATTCCACTCTCTCCTTGAGTTCGATGGGAATGATTAATCTTAAGCTCTGTGAAGGACTCCTATTCTCCTAGCCACAGAATTCAGTTCTGAGATGACCACAGGACCTAATCCGTGTCATGTGACATTGAGAACACTTAGCTAAGGCAGTAAGGAAAGAAGCTTTGTCTAACTCCTTGAGAACAACAGAATATTGGACTGGTTGGAGTAGCATAGGGATTTTAGGAACTCCTATATATATTTTACTCATCAGATGAGCTGTCCTCATGGTGAAAGTGACTCACAGAGGAAAAAAATGCCCAAAACATCACAGAATACACAGAAAGCAAAATTTCTGAGGATGTGTGAATGTGGAAATTAACATTCAAAAGAATCCAGGGCTCTTTTTAAGTTTTCTGCTCTGTGATCTAAACAGTTACCTTTTTATTTAAATGAGTATATAAACATTTATTTACAAATATTTCATATATTAAATATATTATGTATATAGTTATATTTAACTATAAATCTCTTAAATTTTTCAAAGACCAAGTTCAAAATTGAGACTACCAATAAGCCTTAGAAGTAAGTGAAACAATACTGAATTCAGATTTCTAATCACTTAATAATGAAGAAATAACATTGCAATATCATTTATTCTAAAAATTGTACATATTATAGCATACATATATTTTTATTTATTTTAAAATTTTTTTATATATATATAAACAATCAAATATTTCAAGAAGGCAATTTTGCTGAGCATTTAATATGTCTCAAACATTGTTCTAAATATTTTCACATATTAAATCATGTAATCTTTAAAACAACACCATGAATTAGTTTTCTGTATTATCTTGATATTATAGGAAAACACATCCAAGATATTGGGCATCAGCATCCAGGAAATTAACATTTATTTATTATGTAAATAATAGGTTGATTGTGAAAAGAGATTGTAGGAGGTAAAGTATAAAACCAGTGTATCACAGGTTAAGATTTAAGTTTCACCCATTAGGTTAGAATAGCTCTATTTTTGTTTTTCCTCTCACTATTGCAGACTTGTAGTACAAGAATTAAGTACATATTTCCCCATTCTACTTTCTACATGCTTTCAATATCCCCAGTTCCCCCAACAGAGATATTCTAATGCTTTGGGCATGAATAATTGAATATATGTGTCTACACACATATGTTGAATATATATGTATCCTTTTAAGTATAATGTATTTTTCTTGCATATCTTCATTGTTTACATGCATAAATGTGATTGAGAAATGATAATACAATGACATTTTATTTTTCTTCTTGTTTGTGCTCAACTTCATATTTTAAGATCCATCAAAATGCTCTGAGGGCCTCTAGTTTATACATATTTGTTTTGCTACCTATTATGGCATCATATGTATTACACATATCCTACATTTGTTACCTATTATGGCATCGTATGTATTACACATATCCTACATTTGCTACCTATTATGGCATCGTATGTATTACACATATCCTACATTTACATTGTTATTTTTAGTAATCAGTAACAAGGATGGTTCCAATTGTTTGCTTCCACATAGAATGCTGTAATAAACATCTTGAAAATATACACTAAAGGACTTATCATGTACAGAGGCCCCTCTTTCCTTTGCTTATTAGTGAGCTTTGTCCTCTTCGCATTTGGTCTCTACTGTTTTTTATTATGTTGATATAAACTTGTATAGTGTAGATGTGAAATATTTTTCAGATACTAATTTTGCAAATACCTTCATATCTCTATTATCTCAGCTTATTTCTCAGTTGTGCCTTTGATTGAACAACAATATTAAATTTACCAATACTGAACCAGAATTTTTAATTTTTGGCCTTGTATATGTGCTTTCAAATGCTTTATTAAAATCCCTTACTGAACACAATGTTGAATATAGTTTCATTGGTTTTATTCTATTACCTTTACAATTTTACTATTCCCATATAGTTCTTTGTGTATATTGATATGTAGAGATCCAAAGTTATAATCTTCTCCATGATTCAGTTTTTCCAATACCTTCCTTTAAACAAGCTGCACTTTGTCCAATTTTTGTGATACTTTTACCACAGAATAGATTCATTCATATGTGTTTTATTTCTATTTTAAAAATTTCCAATTTATTCCAAGAAGCTGATTTGTTTACTGTGATGTTTATACTACATTGTTTTGTTTCTTTAAAATATGACATCTTCTCAGGTAGGAAAAGTCTTCCAGGTTCTTTTTTTTTTTTTTTTTTTTGAAATGATTGAACTATTATTAAATAGATGCTCTTGTGTATGTATGTTGAGTATTTACTAAAAATAATTTGTCAGGAATTATAATTTAAACTTCACTGAAGTTATGATGGTTTGGGTAGTGATAGTGGGTGACCTGGTCTTATTGTCAATCTTAAGAAAATATGGAATGAGCAAATGCAAATTACAATATATAAAATAGATGAGCAATAAGGATTTACTGTATAACATGGAGAATTACACCTAATATCTTATAATAACACATACTGGAATAAAATCTGCAAAAATACTGAATCACTATGCTGCATACCTGAAACTAATACCAAAAAAACCCATATAAATTTTTCTAGTACATTTAACTTTTACAGAAAGTTATATATCATTTACAATCTTAAAATAGCTACCCTCTGTTCATTGCATTAATAGGATAATATTCTTTAAGTACTTTTATGTATCTATTTAAATATAAACAAATATAAAGCACTTCCTGAAGTTGGTGTCCCAATAGGGTAGAATAGATTTGGACTACCCCATAGAGCCTTATTCCTACAGATATATTTTATTATTATTTGGCATGGCAGCCCCCTGTAAACCCAAATTCAACAGCTGCTTTTTATTTGATACGAGTCAGCATGTAGAGTGGAAATTTTTACCCCAGGACACGTGTTAAAAACCATCAGCCATAATTGTTTAGTACCACAACTGCTTGAGCCAATAACAACACCTGGAGCAAATGGGAAGATGACCAAAAGACTTAAAAGGAAAAATTGGAAAATAGGACATCCATAGGGGGTTTTAAATAGCTCTGATATATTCCTGAGAATGTGGAAGGTCATGTATAGGGCAGTTTTTAAGCCCAGGAGGAACTAAGAAGGTCTTAATATCTCACTTCTGGCTGATATTGAAACTTCAAAGTGAGAGATGAAGCGTAGTGTAAACTGAAGGAGCATTAAAGATGTGTCTAACATGCACATAAAACCCCTCAGCAATATCCAGGAGACTTATTGGAACATCGCATTTAAGTAAAATATGTGCACTTATTAGGTGACCGCTAAGCTAATAAAAGTAGTTCTGGTGACAAGTGATATAGAACACAGACTTTACAGGTTTGTTCAGGAAATGTACCAAAAAAAAAAAAAAGCAGTAAGAACAAAAATCTTATTTCCACAATTGCCACATTATATTACTTTAAATGTTCAGTTTTCAAAAAAAAAACAAACAAACAAATTTATGAGACATGCAAAGAATCACGAAACTATGCTACACAATAGGGAAAAAAGAGTAAAGAAACTGTCCCTGAGAAAACTTAGAAGTGGGATACACTTTACAAAGACTTTATATCAACGTCTACAAATATCTCCCAAGAATCAAATTAAAACATGTTTAATGAACTAAAGGAAAACATAAGAGTTATGCCTTGCTAAATATAAAAATGTTTCCATATACTTACAGATGACATGTGAGTGGATACAGAAATTACAAAGTATTTCACACACACTCAAACACAATTACAAGTAACAAATGAGTTTAGCAAGATTGTTGGATATCAAATCAGTATAAAATATTACTTGTAATTCTATACAATAGCAGTGGACAAATTTCATACATTTATGATCTTGCATATAAAAGAATAAAATGTTTAAAATCTATTTATCAAAAGAACTATAAGACTTGTACACTGAAAACTGTAAAACCTCTTTTAAAGAAATTAAGATAAACTTACATAAGTGGAAAGGAATCTTGTATTCATACATTGGCAAAGAATATTTTGGGGGGATCAGTAGTTCCCAGACTGATTTAGATTCAGTGAATTCCCTATTGAAATTCTACCTAACTTTTTCACAGAAATTGATAAGCTGACTGTAAAATTTATATGGAAATTCAAGGGTCCAGGATACCACAAAAATGGAAAAGAAAAACAAAGGTAGAAGACTCACATTTCCCAATTTCAAAACTTTCTATAAATTACATTATTCAAGATGGTGTGGCACTGTCAGAAGGATAGAGATCAAGTTAACATAACCCACCTCTTGATAAACAATGTTGGAGGGATTACAATTCAAATGATATTAAAAGAAAAACATAGTTACTAACAACTTGTGAGCCATGAAAGTATAGTGCAGAATCAAATATATTGAACAAAATACAAAACACTTAAAGGAGGGTATTAATTCTGAAAATGATCTGTTCCATAATTTGGAAAATGTTTGGGAAATTGTTTTGAATTCTCAGAAGAATGTTATTGATTAAGTGACATGGGGAACAATTTGAAAAGGTTTCCCTGAATTCACAGGACAAGATGAAAATTAACAGAAAAAATATGCAAGTATCTATAGAAGCTGTAAACTGGTGATTCTAAAATGCAGATTACTGGTGATTACTGATAGAACAGAACAAAAAGGGAAGAAGTGGTAGCCAAAATTGTAGTGTGGATATGTTTTCTAGACAAATAAAAATGTTTAAAAATCATTGCATGTGCAATGAAATGCTCCCTATGTTACATGTAATATAATTCTTAAGACACCTACATGTAAACACAGAGGAGAGAGGAAGGAAATTCATCCCATAAAATATATAACAGAAAAGTCAAAGATAAAGGTTAGCTTCATACTAAAAATAGCAAATAAACTCATATTCCTCACATTTTCTTTTGAAACACAAAATGATAGAAGAAAAAATAAACTCACAGCATCATCCATAGTTTAATATTGAAAATAAAAGCTCATGATCAGATATTCCTTTTCAAGATAAAATCCACTTAAATTAAACAGGAATCAAGAATAATTTAAACCTGTTTACTTTGCCTAAAAAAAAATAAATAAATAAAGATCTATTTTAACCAATTGATAGAAAAAGGAAAATTAATACTCTTAAATAGAAAGATTGATTAAAATGTCTAACAATGAACAAGGCTTAATGATAATTCAGAGATGATATAAATAATTGTTAACTTTATTACAACTGTAACAGCAAATTATAATTAATAAGACAATATCTATAGCATATTGGACCTTTAAAACTAAAACTGATTGTGATTATTATGTATTTATTTCTTACATGGTTGTAACAAACACATACACCCCCTTTTTTTGGTTATCTATTCTTCTACTTTGTGGAAATTTCTACCAAAATGTGTCATTTACCATTCCCAAAATTAGGCACATTGAGGTTGTTTCAAACATGTTCTCAAATTCTCACAAGATATATGAGTCTTTGGAATATGGACTGGTTTATTGACTCATTTCTAATGAATATAATGTGTCAGAGGTTACATTGTATAACTTGTGACTCAAAGAAAAAGGAAACGCAACTTCCTTCCACCTGGATCTCTTGTTCTGGAACTTCTGAGCTGACACATTAAAAGCCTGATTACCCTAAGCTTCATACTGAGGTCAGGTGATGAGACCACATGGAGTAAGGAAGAGATGCCATAGGATTCCTGTCTATTCTGTCCCTAAGCTGTCCAACTCCCTCTAACTTCAACCTGCAGACATATGAGAGAGACTTCAGATTACTTCAGACCCCTGCCTCTGAGATGCCCTGGCAGATGTCAAGTGAAGCAGACAAGGCTTCCCCTCCATTCCCTGTCTGAAACACTGACCCACAGAACCAACCAGCAAAATGAATTTTCACAACAAAAGTTTTGATAATTTGTCAAGAAGCAGTCACTGCAAAACACAGAGACCAACATTTTAGTTCGAATGTATCTTCCACAGATTGCAATTGGTTTAAGGATGATTATGTGGTTTAAGCTAAGCAAGACAGAATTGGGATTGCTTCCTTGCCTGATTGCTTGATTAATTTGATTTATCTTGATTGATTCTTTTTTCTGGGTGGTAGAAGTAGACATATGTGGAGTTTTCAACGTGGAATTTGGAAAGGAGGATATCTCTGCATGTGAGGTCCTGAAAAATAAGTTCTTTGTTAAACTGGAACTCTGAGCAGCATTCATAATGATGAAGAGAGGGTGTCTCAGAAAGAAGTCAGAAATGAGATGCAGAAAATGATACAGGTTGCTAGTTACATATTTGAAGCCTGGAATCCATTCTCACCTGAAATAAGCATTTTTCCCCTCGGTTGGCCTGCTCCCGATTCTCAGGAGTGTACTCTCTTTTAGTACCTTTTTACTTTACTAATAAAAACCTTGCTTATGTCACACTTTCTATCTCTCATTAATTTTTTTTCAGTTCACTAAGAACCATGATAATTCTTATTTCCCTTATCACAGTATCTATCCTTCTCAAAGTATGGACTGATAAGTAATTTTTTATGGCTTAAACTAGTTTGAATCAATGTCACTTTTAACCAAACGGTTACTGAATAATGCAATAGTAAAACATGTTTTATTGTCCTCTTACAAATCTGATTCTCACAGATTTCTTCCAAACAGTATTCACTTTCTATCAGTGTTGTTCCTCAGTAATTCTCCAAAGGGGCATAATACCCTCTGAGAGCTGCCCTACATCAAAGAAAATAAAAAAGTCAGTTTATTTGGTTATAATACAAATTTGGGAACACTTTTTTCTAAGGAAGTTGCTTTTTAAAAAATTTGGATCTGTGACAATTGTGATTTATTACAAGTCAAAAAAACCCCAGACAATGTCAAAACTTTGAGCAATTGACAATGGATATTTGAAAATAGATAATTGAAAAGAGATATTTGACAGTATCTCATTTCCATACTCATAAAGGAAGACAAGAAGGGTTGCAGATGATCTTTCTCATCTATTGATATTATGCTGTCTATCAGATCCTAATAACATATCTGATGTATATAGTTTCAGATGCATTTAAAGCTATTTTTAGGACATTCAAAAATTAATTGTTGTAAGATTATTAAAGGAATAAACTCAAAATATTTTCTTCTTTAAAATATTAAAATACTGTTTGAGAATTAATATTTTAAGAGACTAGTTATATTCTCCATTTCAAACTTGGGGATTGTACATAAATAGAAACAAGTATGAAACTCAGTTTTAGAAAAAAATATGGATAACCATACATTTTGTTCTACTATTTTCTTTTCTTTCTTGTTTTAAACCTGAAGCTGCCAATCATGTTTTTCCATAGGACATATATTCTTCTGATTTTATTCCTTTCAAAATCTAGTTTTTCCCTTAGGGAAAAATGTTTATATTTTAAAACAGGATCTGGAATTTCTCAACAGAGTCAAGGAACCATGTTGTATGAGTCAAGGTTAAAAATGGTGTCTTTTTCCCTGCACCGCTCCCACCCAATCAATCTGCATGAAACACTGATGCATGGCAAATTCCAGAATAAAAAAATATAGTGTCAAAAGGAATAAAGCATGACAACAAGAGTGATACAAGATTCACTTTTCTGATTGTGTGCACATTCTCCATTTCCCCATTGTATTGTCATTAAGTTCTCACACTATGTAACAGTGCAGAGTGGCCAGAAGTTGGTGAACTATCCTTTCCATCAGAAAGCATACATGCATAAACAAACAAACAAACAAACAAAGTACAATTGTAAAACACAAACCCCAAAAAATAAGGAAAGAGAAGAGGAGTAGAGGGGAGGGGAATATCATAAGAGAGAATGCTGTCAAAAACCCACTAGCATAAATATTTAACACACAGGAAACAGAAGCAATGTAGCAGGTGTGACCCAGAAAGAGAGCAATTGACTTAAGATACAGGAGAAATTAAGCCTTGGAAGGATAACACAGAAAGAAGATTTTCCTGTCACAGATTTGACAGGATTGTTTAATACATGTTAATTCCTGTTTTATTCTTACAACTGTATCCTACACAGCAAAGAGTGAGAGACCAAGGTAACCCTCCTCCTCAAAGTCAGAGAAGCATTGTGTCCTGGGAATTGTGGCTATTCTGGACTTAAACAGACAATGGTGAGAAACTAATTTGAATATTCAAATTTTAGAATTAGAGTATTCCAAAATGTGTAAACGCAAAAAGAGTATAACTGAAAGACAGCTGCATGGCCCCAAATGATGATTTTCATAGAGTATTTTCCTAAGCTCTGGCTCTATTACTACATGCTGCATTTGTTGCTGTGCACCATCTCTGGGTCTTGCCCAGAGCCTGCTGAGCTAAAGAGAGATAAGCTGTCAGATGTTGAAGTAGTTGATCAAGACAAAAGGCCAGATGAATGTAACAGTCAAGCCTTCTATCACTTGTTGAGATGACACAGTTAGAGGTTAAACAGGAGAAAGTGCCAGCACCCATGGTGGTTCACTTTCCCCCAGGATATTGCCCAAGACAATGGTCAGGTGGATCAATGAAAATATTTGTCTTACTTTCCAGGGAGCCCTCAAACCAAATGCTCCTGTCATGTTGGATCTGAGGTCTGTGGGGAGCCAAATTGTAAGGGCTAGGATACCACAGAGAAAAATATTTTCAAGGGTCCCTGATAAGGTTATCAGGGCAGAGGTGCCTGAGAGCCTCCTCTGCAGTGAGACACTGATGATGAAGCCTCCAAGAGGAGGGCCTGGGCCAGGAAATGAGGTAAGCATAAAGACATGCATGACTAGGGGCCCTGGGTTCTGAGACTGCAATTCATTGGCTGGGCACTGAGTCTGGGTGGGCTGAGCAGCTTTCCCCTGTGAATTTCCTCAAGTGAATCCTTTGCAATTGCCTATAGTTGGACTTAAATTAGACATAGGCTTTTGTCCTGGAGCCTGGCAAACTCAATTCTGTCTATGTGAATGATAGTAGTGATAGGACATTAGCCAACTAGTTTGGATGCTTTCAAAAAGAGCAGAGACCTAAGATTGATGTGCTGAATAGATCATGTCAGGGAGGGAGTCTGTGTGTAGGGGAGAGCATTGTCTAACTTACCAGCCAGTGAAAGTCCCCAAGGGTCAAATATAAAAATGCCAGTGAGGAGGAAACAGCTCCCTATTGAGTAACTTGGCTGAATAGAATAAAGATTTCTCACCACATAAGGAAGAGGTGTTAATATACAAGTGGTTTGATTTAAGGAAATTAAAGCAACATAATATTTCTTAACCTGAAAGATATTCAGCAAAAATATACCCATTATACAACTATAAAAATATACCAGTGAGGATTGTATTCAGCAGAATATTACAACCTCATGTTCACCACAAACACAGGACTTTTTTTTTTTAAATTATTTAACAACATGCCAAGTGATAGATTTTACAAAGCGAACCTAATTTATGTTATCCCAGAAGAGACTTAATGTCTCAAGGATATGTAGGAGATATTCTGAAAAGTGTATCACAGGTGACAAATATGTGGACCACAAGGTACCAAGGATCCTGGGCTGCTGGATGGTCTGAATGAGGCCTCCCTGGGCCAAGTCTGATGGCAGGAGATAAAATTGGAGAGGCAATAAGATATTCTTTTTGATATAAAATTTAAAACTCTCAAAAAAAAAAAACACTCATGACATTTTCTTTTATTGTACCATATGTCTCCCCCCTTATAACTGTTAACCTAAGATATGAAATATTTTTTAGTGATATGTACTAATGATTTCCTAGAAAGGCATTATAATATATTCAGTCTAGAAACCCATTAGAATTGCTCTTTTAAGATTTATGGTCATGACTTTTTACTGTATGATTTTTCATGATTTTAGAAATGTGTATAAATTTTCCAAATTGTGAAAATAGCTTGATTTCCAGTTATTCTTTTCCTTCCTATTTTTCTCTGAATGTGAAACTATCATCTGAACAATGAAGCTGTCTGATCCCTCACAGCCAAAATGAAAGAGACCCTTAGAAATGTAGTCCTTCCCTTAGAAAGCAAGAATATGCAGCTTCACTTATAAGGGAACCCAGAACATCTTAAATTTACCAACCTCACAAAGAATACAGGGATGTGATATTGGAATGAATGGCTAGAAGTAATTATAAAACTTTCATCCTTACAACCCTAACAGGTTTACTCCCATTTAGAAATCTCCAGTGCATGAGAAATCAAATATGTCAATTTATGAACTTTTAATTCCTTATCATTAAGAGAATATGCTTCACATTTCATTGTAATTTTCTAAGTTCTTTCTGAAACTGCATTTCATGTTCTCCTTACACCTATCTGTGAGATAAAGTGAGCAAATGTTTTAATTCCAATTTTGTACATATGGAAATCAAAACAGAGAGAAAGGAAATAATTTTCTCCAATTTCTTGAAACCAGTCAGTGACCAAATTGGGTTTCAAATCTAAGTGTTCATTTTTCAAACACTTAATGGCCTAAATAAATAATTGGATCTGAAGGGCTGTAAAGTTAACCCAAGCAACAATAGATTTTCTCTAAGAAGCTTAATTTTCATGGGAAAATTATTGCACACATGTGGGTAGATAATATCATCCAATGTAGCTCAAAGAAGCAGAAAGGATAGGTCAAAAGAAAAAACATTTAGAGATGATAAATAATCATCATCCAAGAATACTGTAAGTATCTTCTTAGCTATATAAGCAAACATAAAATTGGAGAGTTGAAATTATTTAAGATTAGAAGTAGAATAAGAATCAGATGGCTTTTTTCAGGTCCTCAACATCAATTATATCTTTTCCTTTGTGATTAGTTAAAAGGAAATTATTTCTTCCCATTCAACTTCTGAAAGGAGAGTTAGGCAGTCTTTGCCTGTGACTCATAGTAGCTAGTAAAGATGAGGTGCTCAATAAATATTCCTCAAAAATATAGTCTTACAGAATGTTTTTAGTGCTCTTCATTTTTAAAATTCTTGTTTATTCTTGTCTCCAAAACAGACAGACAGTTTAAAAGTAATAAAAAAAAAAAAGAGTCATTGTATTGGAATATGATGTATGTTTTAGCTGTGGTGTGTGCAATTAGCAGAGCAACGCTCCCCATTCTCTCTTGACTCATGAATCACAGCTGAGCCCAACACATGGCATCACCAAGTGACACACATACAAATCTTCATAAAATATAGTAATACATTTCTCACATAAATTATATTTATTGGCTATTCGTCAAGTCACAGGTTCTTTCCCTGAGTTTTCACAATGATTCAGGACTTGGGACAGTTTGGTTTTGGCAGCTGTTCTCATAATTGCCTGATTGTCAGTCATTAAATTTGCCCTGTTTTTTTTAATAACCTATGGGTTCACACACACTTGGTGTAACAATGATTAAGCCTACACTTATTCAATTATCACTTTTTTATTGTAAAATATTTCTAAATAATTTTGAAAAGAAATTCACTTAACTCTTGCAACATCTGTTAATGAGGGAATCAGATCACCAGTATTGTCTTTTTTGTTTTATTTTTGTTTGCTTGTTTTTGTTTTGACAATGACCAGCACCAAGAGGTTGCTGGCTTTATTTTATTTTTTTAAATTAAAGTGTAGTTGATTTACAATGTTGTGTTAATTTCAGCTGTACAGCATAGTGATTTAGTATATATATATTATTTTTCAGACTCCTTCCCATTATTGGTTATTACAAGAGATTGAATATAGTTCCCTGTGCTATACCTTGTGCGTCTGTTGATCCCAGACTCCTAATTTATCCCTCCACTGCCTTTTCCCCTTTTGTAACCATAGTTTGTTTTCTATGTCTGTAAGTCTGGTTTAGTTTTGTAAATATGTCCATTTGTATCATTTTTAGATTCAGCATGTAAGTAATATGATATTTGATTTTCTCTGACTTCAGATAATATGATAATCTCTAGATCCAAAAATAATTAATAAAAACCATTCTTAGTTTCTAATCAATTCTCTCATTTGGTGGACTCAACACTTGTAGATTTTAACTTTAAACTTTTAACTCTTCCCAAGGAACCCTACAAGTTCATAGTATGTAATATTTTGTATCTTAGTTATAGTGAAATTTAGATTCACAATTTCTCTTGCTGGGTTGAAGAAAAATGTTTTTGAACTATAATAAATTCACATGACCATCTCATATAAGAATATCAGTGCTTTTTCTGGTTCTTAATTCCCTGTCAATGCATAAAACTCGAGAGGAGTGCTATGAATAATATTTCCTAAGGAACAAAAAACATTGTTTTTAAATTTTAAAACATTGAGTGAGAGAGAAACTTCTGCCAGAAGTGAAAAGTTTTGCTATGTAGATATTTTCCCATGACATACCAAAATACAGTGACTTAAAATCACATCTACCTGTTATTTTTTTGCAAGGTTTTGACTCAGTTTGGAGGTCTTGCTAATCTGAATTGAGTTGGACTGACATTGCTGAAGGTTCTTTCTCCTGTATAATACACTTATGAGTCTGTAGTGAACTGACCAGACTTGGCTGGCTTCAGCTGGGGTGACTTAACCCAGCTTGATGGGGTCTCTTAGCTGCCAGGAAGCTAGTCTCAGCTCATTCTCAGGTTGATGTTGAGGATTCAAGAGAGAGTAGGTCATGTCATGAACAGGACAATCAAAAGTGCACTCTTCTATCTTCAATTAATTTTCAGCTTATATCACAATTGTTAACATTGCTTTGACCAGAGCTTGCAATGTAGAAAAGTCCATTGTCAAAGGGAAAAGCAGAAAATTACAAAGTAAATGACAGGATTTAGAAAAGAATTAATGAGACCATGAATGAAATTAGCCTACCACAAAAGGTGATTCACTTGTTAATAACACTGTTGAAGACCTGTCTTCTAAGACAGGGACTGATTTCCATTGAAGGGTGAAGACAGTAGTAACAATAATTAATAATAATAATAATAATAATAATAATAATAATAATAATAATAATAATAATAATAATAATAATTAGAACAGATATAGCAAAGCAGAAACAGACTCACAGATACAGAGAATGGACTGTTGGTTGTCAGGAGAGAGGGGTGTGGGGTGGGGCAAAGCTATTATAGAGGATTATGGAATACAAGCTACTATGCATAAAACAAGATACAAAAAGACCTAATGGATAGCACAAGGAAAATAGTCACTATTTTATAATAGCTTTGTATGCAGTATAATCTATAAAAATATAAAATTTCCATGCTGTACACCAGAACTAATATATTGTAAGTCAAAAATACTTCAGTTTAAAATAAAAGAACTTAGTGAATGAAATGAGGGTCATTTGGTTTTTTACTATAAAATAATTACCATACAATAATTACTAGCTTCCTGATGGCATTTATAATGACTATAACTTTCAGCTAGAGGCAAACTAGGAACCTCTAAGAAGTCAAAGAAAACACATATTTTGCATGCTTGACAAGTCTTTCCTTCCAAAATACACTCATACTTCAATTTAAAAAAAAATCTTTATTGAGAGCCTGGAAATACAATTATGTTCAATTCAGAGTCCTTGAAGTTGAATTGACAATTGAAATATAAAGAAATCCATGTGCCAATAGAGCTAAATACATGAATTCTATGGAGTGCTACATAATCAAAAACTAAACTTTGCCACATATATGCTTTACTCTAAAAGTCTTTATTGAAATACATAAATGATAAGACAAGTGCATAAAACTTAACTTTAAAGCTTGATGAGATTTCACAAATTGAAAACACTGACATAACCAGCTCTGGGATGCTTTTGAATGTTTTCTCTGTGTTGTCTCTTTCTTTCCCCTTATTATTGGCAAATACTTAGAATAGCAAGTGCGTGTAGTGAAAAATTTGTGGCTCAAACTAGACCAGATATCTGACCATGTTTTTTTTTCCAGATGCATTTTTCTTGAGAGACATTAAAATGTAATATACTTGTTATCAGTGCATTGCCTCTCTGCTGCAAACCACCCTTAAATGACTGCTCTGAAATAATATATTTGGACCCTGTAGATGTTTCTCCTGTGGCAGATGGCATGCTTTGTTAGTAGAGAGTACCAGAGAGACACTAGAGTAAGAAAGGGGTTTCTCTTCCAAGTCTGCTGTGTTTTCCTAGGCAGGCTCCTGCACCATGTCAACTTCCAAGCTCAGCAGAGGGCATAGCTCCTCCAGTCCCTTGACTCCAGAAGTACCTGACTTATAAGCAGCTCAGGATATTCCTGGGGGGTAGATTTCTCCACCAACTCCACAGTGGCTTCTTAGTGGGGATTTTCCAGCAGGGTACCTCCTATTAAAAATTTCTTCCTGTAATCCCTGGGAGGCTTGTGGCCTCTGTGAACTTCTCCACTCTCTCATGAGCCATAGATATACCCACCCTCTAAAAAGAGGTCTGGGTGTTCTCCACACTTCAGGAAATGAGTCTCTCCCTGTGGTTCATGATCTCATCTCTAGGAGATCTGGTTGTTATTTTATCTGTTATTTCTAGATTTTCTATAGGACCCTTTACATTCTAGTAGATGTTTCCCTGTTATAGTTAATACTTTTAATTAAAATGTCCACATTCAAGGTACCACATGGTTCCTGCCTCTGGATTAGTGCTTGACTGATGTGCTTGCTTTCTTCAGGGTCCCAGAGCTCTTCTGATTCAAGACATGATTCACAGTAGTAAAGTTGGGTGCATTTAGCATAGTATTATTTGTCAGTTGAATCTATGAAATTTAAAATATCTGTCAATGAATATTAAGCTCAACTTAGTAGAATATTAAAATCAACCTGAGATATTGGAAAGGTAATTATTGAAATTACATTGAAAGAAAGAAGCAAATTCTATTGAAAAGCAAATCAAAAGGGAGTGGGAAGGAATAAATTGGGAGTTTGAGATTTGCTGACACTACTATGTATAAGATAGATAAACAACAAGCTTTTACTGTTTAGCACAGGGAACAATGTTCAGTATTTTTCAGTGACCTGTAATAAAGAATATGAAAAGGGATATATGTATGTATATGTCTGATTGAAATATTATGCTGTACACCAGAAATTGATACATTGTAAACTGACTATACTTACATTAAAAAAAAACATCAGAAATGTATATTATTTGAGTACAAATACCGAGACATATTTTGTTTTATCATTTGAATATATAATAGCATCAGAATATAATTTTAAATTGTCTTTATTAGTTATTTATATATGTTCATACAGTTAATTAATTGATTCATTGATTTGTACACTATATATGACTGGGTGATCCAAATTCTAGCCAGGAAAAGCATACTTTACACAGGATAACTGACCTTGTTACCTCCCTTCTCTGATTTCTCTTAACCCCTTTGGCGGATCATTCACTCCTCTAAATTATACATCATTTTTTTAGGCACGTTGATAACTTTATTCTGGTTCCACCTGGTCTCAAACACCTGGGAGACACCCCATTTCCTAAAGATGATCATGTAATTTTCTCTGACAGAGTTTAATGCTTCCCTTCATCTTTGGCCTTTAGCAGTATGAATTTATTTCTAGGTTGTTTTTTAATTCATTATTTGTTGAAAATTCTTGACCATTCATTTTGCAATTTTTTTCCCTCATTCTTTTACTTTCTTTTTCCTTCTGGGACTTAAATATATTTCAGACTGATTGGCCTACATCTCTTGGATACTCTGTTCTTTTAAATTTAAATTATTAAAATTTTCCAAGAATTTCCTCTTTTGTTTTCATTTGAGTAATGTCTGTTGACCTATATTCAAGTCCACCAAGGCTTTCCTTGAATGTGTCAGGCCTACTGATGAGCCTGTCAAAGACATTCTTCATTCCCTTTGCTGGGCATGTGTTTAAACTTATTCCTAGCCTGCTTTTTGACATTTTCTTATTGTTTCCATTTCTCTGCTGAAATGACCCATCTATTCATGAATGTCTTCATGTCTTTTCACTGGAGCGTGTGATGTATTAATCATAGTGATTTTATATTCCCTGTCTGATTTTCACTTCTATTATTTGTTTTATCTTTCAACAGTGGATTCTTTTTTCTTTCCATTTCATAGGTCTCATAACTTTTAGTTGAAATCTACATATTCCATGTAGGGGGTCAGAAGCCTAAGTAAATAATGTTTAAGGCTGGAAATAGGCACACCTCTTTTCCTGCTAGGCTTTCATTGAGGAACTGAGCTGTGTTTCTGTTTTGCTGGTAGTTTCAATTACCTGCCATGCATGGCCAACCTCAGGTTCCTTCAGTGTCACCTTGTGGTTAGGGCGGGAGCTAGACTGATAGACTATCTGAGTTTTATTCTGGAATGTGCTTGGTCCACCTTCAGTTGTAGATGTTCTCTGTGACCCTGCATCTTGGTCCCTGTGTGCTCTTATCCCTCTGCTGGGGGTTGGTCTGCTGTTGCTTGTTTCTTGGTCCTGGTTACTCCAGGTGGTGAGAAACAAAGAGGCTTTCCACATTTTCCTCATTTAGCATCAGTCTTAGGTAGCTCACGTGTCTCTGAGTCATTGGAGCCAAGTTTCCTTGGTGATCCTGCCCTGCCCTCCATGGTAAAAAGAAATCTTTAATTTTCTGAAACTAGGAGGATGTCTGCCTGTCTCCATTAACCAAACTCTGAGTTTTCAACCCCCTGAAAGTGACAGGATTTACTGCCCTTTATTTTCAGCATCTTAAGACATTATTCCACTGGGGAAAGCATCCAGGTAAGAATTGATTTCTCCCTCAGCAGTGCCATCCCAGGGCAACAGGAACACACCAACTGTGGGAGGCTTTCTCCACTCTTTCCTGCCCCCAGGCTTTTTCACAAGCAAACAGTGAGGTCCATGGAGAAGGGGCTGCGACCATCTGTGATCCCAGGACTCCATACTCTCCCAACTGGGAGTGCTCAGCTTTGAGCAGTTCATTAAGGAGTTAGTTGATACTTTTGTATCTGTTTGCATCCCCACCTTGTCTCCTTCTGTTACCCTAAAAGGGGGAAGGAAAAGGCCCCAGTTCTTGACTTACTCAAAAGATAAGAATTCACATGGGAGATGAAAGCATTGTGCAGTGAAAGATTTTATTAGGAAAGGTGAAGTACCCCTCCAAGAACAGGAGGCAGGCTGATCCAAGTGCAGACAGCACTGGTCTTTGCTCCTTCCTCTTGTACCCTCACTTAGAGGTGGTCTTTTGATTGATTGATGGCTCTTGCCCCTGGAGTGCTCAGTCATGTTTGTCCCCTTTTGTGAATGCCCTTATCCATGATGAACACAGAAAAACCCATGGAGGGGCCAGAACCTCAATGCTAATTATATTACAATGAGCACTGTGTCATGTCCGGTTAGGTCCTTGTCACTACCATGAAGTTCCAGCCTTTTAGTTCTAACTGGTTTCTTGCTGGCACTCACTTAGAAGAAGTAAAGCCCCTTTATGCTGGAGGCAGGCATGCCACCATCATCCAGACCATCCTGTCTCTCCTCCACCTGTCTGCCTGGTGCCCCCACTTATCTAACTACCTAACACTTTCAGTGCTCTGGGACAGGTGAGGGATTGCCAGTGTCTTGTCTGTCTGGAGGCTCATGCCAGCATTCCTCAAATTTTACCCTGATGGTAACCATTCAAAGTCAGCACTCTGATGGGTTCAGCAGCAGTGTGATTTTGCAGATTTCCCAGCTTCTTCTTATGGTTTGATAAGTATGACACTCTTTCCATGTGTCTATCCTTAGATGGAACCAGGTCTCTGTAATACATGTGATTAAATCACTAATTATTCATGGTTACCAAGATTCCAGGTATTTTTGGTTATTATGTTATTAATATTTCATGATGAAGCCAAAATAAAGATGTGTTCTCCTTTGAAATATGCCAAAATATAGCTTAAAATCTAATGTTTTATTTTTATTCCATTAAATTAAAAAATACAGTTCCTGTCTATTTAAAGCAATAAGAAAGAGATGTGGGATTTTCTATGTATACTTAGGGGAACCTATGTACTTTGAAATATGTGACAATTTTTATTGAATTTTTTATACGTATTGCACACATGAGGGTATCTATAAGCTACATACGACTTAAAGTAAAATAATACTCTGATAACTGTAGAATTAATAATCATTTAAAAATATACAATGGCAAAGGCACTTGAAGCCCTTGGAGGCTCCTCCCCACTAAATTCTCCTTTTTCTCTAGAGGTAACTCCTACCATGAGTCCTATGTTAACCAGTTCTTTGCTAGTCTTTGTATTTTTACTGTAAATGTATGTATCTGTAAAACATGCCATTTATTTTTGCCTGTTTGGAATTTTACATAAATTGAGCTATACCTCATACATGTATGACAGAGTCTGGAGTTCCATCTGTGTTAATATCTATGTCTATAAGTGTGGACTTTCAGAACAGGGACTCAAGAGCCAGAAGGCCTTGTTTTGAATATTATATCATTAACTTAACAGCCTTTATATAGAAGTTCCTTAATTTTCCTGTCCTGTTTCTTTGTGTGTAAAACATATTGTCATATTAATTAAACAAATTAATGCAGTCGATTCATATAGCTAACTAATACAGCTCAAGGCTATATGACCCTTTAACTTTTAAAGCCCCTCCATTTTGAAGCGGCTCTATTTAAGAAATAGAAGACAAATTATAAATAACTATCAGTCACAAAATAAAATATTAATTACAATAAGAAAAAAAATCACAATTATAAATATATTTCTAAATGTAACAAAAATAACTGACCATATAAACACATTCTAGGACTGTTTTCAGGTCCCTGGAAAGGTTTGTACAAATGAGGTGCTCGGAAATAAATTCCATCAGCTTCATGGCAAGTCTGACTCCGCATATGTAAAACACTGAATAATAGTTCTGTAAAAGTGAATGATATTTTTATGTATTTTTATTATGCATGTTAATAGAAATTTTTTACAGTATTGTTTCCTTAAGTGAAATAAAATTAATCTAACTAATTAAATGTACCATCAAATAATATTGTCACATAGAATTTTCATACTTTTGGTTTTAGTTTTCTTTTGTTGTTGTTCTCAAAGTTTATTGTTGCAGGGATTAAAAAGAAATTGAAACTAATGCTGTTATTCACTCGTGCAGTTAAATACCTTCAGGCACATATGAGACACGGAGTGAAAATTTGAAGCTTATCTTTCTGCAGTCAGGGGTTGGGGACGAGGGAGGGAAGCACGCTCCAGCTCCGGGGGAGGGGGCTGTTTGCGAGTGTATGCGGTGCGCGGTCCAGATCCGGGGATGCCCGCGGGCAGCGGGGTTCCCGAGGGGCGATCACGTCTCCCAGGTGCCCCCCTGGGGCTCTAGATCCCACGCGCTTGGCACGACCAGCAGCGCGCCAGCCCCTCCCGCTCCAATTCGGACTCGCGGGTGGGCGGCAGAGGACGCACATCTGTCCCGCTGGAGACCTTTTCTCTCTCTGACTTGGACACCAAGCTGGGCCCAGTCAGCCCAAAGCCCCAGCTTCGGGAGCCCGGCTTTGACACCGCATACTCGCCAGCCCTGCACTGAGGCCAGCGTGGCAGGACCTGAGCCCCCAACCTGCCTGGAGAGGTTCTACCCGGGGCCAGGGCCGGCCACGTGGGCAGTCCCCTCTTCCACACCAGGCCTTGACGCTGGATGTCCCCGCTCCGCGTTTCCCGCCGCCCCTGCCCAGGTCCGAATCCCGGCTGGGCGACTTTCTGGGCGTCGCAGCCACGTTAGGGACAGGGGTGCGCATCGATGAACGGTGGCGCCCGCGCCGGGCTTACGTTGGAGCGGGAGCGGCGGAGCTGTCTCGGGCGCAGCCACGCCGCCTGTGCCAGCGGCGCGAGACGCTCCAGTCTCGTCCTGGAGTTACTTTCTCTCTCGGTCCCAACCCTCCCCGCACCCCTCCCGGCCTGGCCCCAGCTTCGCGCGGCCCCTCCCCTCCCCTTACCGCCTCCTCGCCCTGCTCTCCGGCTGCCCTCCCGCGGCTCCCACCCCCTGTCCTCCCTCCCCTCTCTCCAGCGGCCTTCCCCGATGGCCGGCGAGAAAACCAGCCCCCACCCCAGCCGGTAGCTGGCGCCCCACGACGGCCAGCCCAGGCGCAAAGGGCAGCGGTCCGGCTCCCAGTCACCCAGCGTGGCGCGCGCGAGCGGGAGCGCGCCGCCACTCCTGGCTGGGGGCTCAGCTGCGCCGCCTGGTGGTAGCTTTTCTACCAGATAACGCAGTTGCTTCACTTTTTGTTTGCTACCAATTTGAAATAAGAATTTTAATTCCTGTACATTTCGTTTTCTGCTGTGTTTCTTTGAATTGATACATGAAATTTTTTACTTTAGGAAAGAAAGTTGTTAAGAGTAATGTATCTATCAAATTCAATTTATATATTTAATTTATATTTCACTGTGCTATTTATTGATGAAAGATTAAATATCTAAGTAAATAGGCCAGTAAAAAATTGCCATAATTTTTAGAAAATCACATAAATTTTTAGATAATAGTATTTCTGTGACCTTCAATAATTAGAAGCTTGCCTAAATTACTTTTATTGCTATTTTATAAACATATATTGTGTGCACATTAAAAGCTAGGAAAATAGTTTTCACATTACAAAGTAAAAAGCATACTGACATAATCAAACTTAGAAAGGAAACGACTTTAATGTCACTGTATATGAAAGCAATGCATGTTACATAGAAAACTGCATTTAAAGTGTACTAATATGTGGAGACCATGTAATTTAGAACCATGAGTACAAACCTAATATGAAATAGGAAAATAAACTTAAATTTACAATTGACCACATTGTAACAGACAGAATTTATCTTTTACATCGTAACAAATGCCTATGGTTAAATACATGTCTGAAATTCAGCTGCTGGAGTCCGGTGTAATCACACCTGATGTTCACTGCCTTGTACATTCTGACTGAAAAGTGCTCATCACCTACAGGTTGTCAAACCTTGTGATTATTATTCTCACACAATATATTACAGTCAATTAGCACTAGCCATACAATTTTCAAAATTTTAGAAATGTACTACAAATTTTCTTTCCCCCCCCACCAGTTCCCTTCTGTGCTGTCTTGAAAATAAAATTAGCAATCAACTCAGTATAATACATTATTTTAGGTATTTCCTATTGAATTTCCAGATATTAGCACCCTGAGGCAACTGTTTAATAGTGTTGAGGCCTATAAAGATTTAATCACTGAGAAAATATTTATGGAGTGTCTATTAGCAGCAAGACTATAGAGACGTAATAAGGGTTCTGAATAAGTCAAGATTTTGTCCCTGAATATAAGAAGTGTCGGTTCTAAGGCCGTAGCTCTCCCTGGTGACTAAACATCACAATCACACATTTGACTTCATCTGTTTAAGATTGGGAGAATGCTGAGAAAATCAAAGAGTAAAAGATCAGAAATGCTGAATCAGGATGGAGGTAAAGAGTAGAACTGATGTATCTGTGTTAAAGAAAAACTCAACAGATGATTTTGATGTTTCGCTAAAGTAGTGGAGAATTGGGAAAGAGGAAGATGGGTTAGTAATTGTAATATCACAAGAGCAGGTCAGTTCTAGAGTCTGACTGGTTGGATGCCAATCTTAGACCATTGCTTTGACGTATGTCTTATTCTGCTGGGCTGCTGTGACAAAATCCTACCACATTAGTGACATAAACAACAAAAATGTCTTTCTCACAGATCTGAGGCTAAGTCCAAGATCAAGGTATGAGCACGTTAATGTCCTGGGTGAGGGCCTCACCTTATGGCTCATAGCCAGTCTTCTCCTGTGTTCTCAAATGATGGAATGGGTGACAGATCTCTGTGGGGTCTCTTTTCTAAGGGCACTGACCCATTCCTGGGGGCTTCACCCTCACAACCTAATCACCTCCCACAGGCACCAGGATTACAACGGATGAACTGTGGGGTGGGGCACACATTCAGCCCATAGCGGTCGATGACCCCCAAACTTAATTTAACATCAGTATATTTCAGTTTTCTTGTATATAACATGGGGCTAGTAGTAGTGCATTTTAAAAAGATAGTTTAAAGGATGAAGTTTATTTATTTAACTTCTTAATCACAGTGCCTGACATATTTAAGTGATCAATAAATATTTATCGAGTTTTACTTTAAGTGTAGTGAAAAGATCCATGCTTTATTCAAAGTGGGGAGGCAATATTAAAATATGACTTATTCAGAAATGCTGTCTGGAATGGTGATTGTAAAGTTGAGTCTGGAAGTTTCTGCTTCCACTTAGAAGAAAGAGGAAAAAACATGGAAAGATATATAAGTTAGAAGTGATCACACAATATTCTGATTGAGACAATATCTAAATTAAAGGGATTTCCTGTTGCAGAATGACACAGATAGCAAATTAAGATACTTTAGTAAACATTCTCAAGGTTATATTCTTGGATAATTTTCACTTCACTGGGTGAAGGGATCTTGATTATAGCAGATAGCGATGGGCTGTGCTTTCTAGATAGCCATATAGGAAAACGGTGGAAAACTTGTTTATTTCAGGTTTTAAGGGTTATTTTTAAAAGATTATTTGAAAATAGACTTTAAAAACATGTATGCAGTTTGGGATAAAAGAATATATAAATGTAATTACAAATATCAGATATACTTTTGTTTGGATGATCGTTTCCAGTTATTCTCATCCAGCAAAGGGGCTCATCTTTGTTCTGATGTGGTCCCCTGAGCTGTTCTGCTTGTGAAAAAGCTTTCTCATACTTGCATTCCTGTGTGCTTGTCTATCTTACACACTGGTTATCTTACTGTTACACTTCAGGTCATCGAGAATTCTTTTTGGCTTGTGAGATTTTTCAAAATATTTTTAACTTGTATCATCCTGAATTAGTATCTGCAGAAGTTTGACCTCTTCCTTATGATACCCAGCCATGTGTCCACTACCTGTCTTGGTGTTAACTGGAGGGATGGCTCTGGCCTTTCTGTTTGGAATCTCTGTTCTACTGCCTAAGTGCTCGCCCAGGAACCCTGTTTTTCATGATAGCCTACGGTGGTGTTGGGGGTGTTATCACACAGTAGTGTTACACGGCGATGTCTTTGTTAGGGTCTAAGCCCCAGATCTTCTCCCATTGTCCAGGTCATGAGGCTTTTCCTGTAAGTCCACAAAAGCTACCCCTGGGAGCTGCAGAAACATGATATGCATAATCTTCTATAATATGACATTGAGAAATTTTATTTTGTTTGATAGTTATTAAGAATGTATTCTTCTTGAGCTAAATAATACGGAAGCCAGAACACACAGGATGTTTCCCTTTCTCTTCAGCCCCTCCTCCTCTTCACCCTCTCTTTGACTTTCTTGACAGAGAGAATATTTTCATCATTCGAGACCTAGATTCAACAGCCCCATAATAATTTTTTTCCTTGATTGCCATCAATCTGTGTCTATCAGTTGGAGGGAAGCCATTTTTAACAGAAATGCACATGTTGTGAATACAGGTAAATTCAGAAACACAATAGAGAAGATTTTTGGAGCCATGCTTTGTGGATATTGCTAAGTCCCTGAATACTACAATATTTTAAAGATACAGGGATAAAAAATAACAGATGAGGGAAAGTTTTCTTAAACAAATGATGCTGACACAATTAGTTACAGTTTAGAAAAAGAAGTAAAGATGGATACTTACTTCCTTAAAAAAAATTTGAAAGGAAATGTTAAAGGGTTTGATGGAATTGTTACAATAATAAGGGAATGAGTGAAATGTATTGGGAAATGTATTAAATTAGAATGAAAAAGGGTTTTCTAATCATAAAGTTGACATAAAGAATGAAAAAAATCCCAATCAAAAATGTTCTACACAAAAATTAAAAGATGAGTAATACATTAAAAGTAAAATTGAAGAACAAACATGAAAAATAGTAAACTCAATACTGAAAAACTGGAAAAGATAATAAAGAATTCTTAGAGGGTACATCCTAATCATTAACAAATATATGAACAAAAACCTTTAAATAACACCTATAGTAAGAGATTCTGAAAATGTGCAAATCACAGCTTAAGAAGACAGGTGCATCATCCCCTCCTGGTCATCCTCATTCTCTGCTGCTGAGACAGTGAAGACACCACTTTTGACTCTAGTTTACAGGTTGTTGTTTCCTGACCTCAGGAGATCTGTCAACTTTTCTTCCCTTTACCCATGCATTTCCACTGTATTTCTAGCCTCTCGTCTTCAGCCCTATCAGGATATTTGACCTCCTTTGATTTGGGCATTTTTCTCTCTGCTTGCTTCTTTGTTCTCCTTTCCTGTCTTTATTCCTATTTCAGTTCATGATTGACAAGGTCAGCAGTGTGTGTAGGGGCTTAAAAGCCGGGCCTCTGGAGGAAACTTACTGGTGTCTGAGCCTAGCTCTGCTAACTAGGGGCCAAGTGAAACTAAGAAGATAACTTGACTTCTCAGTATCCCCCGCTCTAAAGTGGGAGGTTTGTATTAGTCTCTTGTCATTGGTTTGTTATAAGATCAAATATGTCAATATGTATGGATTACTTAGATTAAGTATCTGGCATATAATAGCTGCTATGTAAGTAGGATTCAAATGCACTGATGATCTGTTTTTTCATTTTGCATACATAGTTTGGGTTATTATATTTCAAGCTTACAGTGTTTGGTAATTCAGTGTTTCTTCTTTAGAGAAACATATTGATCATTCTTTCTAGATTTCTAATTTTTTAAAATTCATAAAGATTCCAGTAGCCAAAGTGATATATGGCTTTATTTTAATAAACTTAATTTTTCATTTTTATGTACTCCATACATAACTTATTTTTAATAACAACTTTATTGAAATATAATTCTCATATGATAAAATTAACCCCCATAAATGTGCAATTTAGTGGTTCCTAGTATATTCCCAACATTATTCATTCATGAATAATAGGATTCCATAGCTATTAGTGGTTATTTCTAGCAACCCACCCCCTCAGCTCCTGGTAAGACTAACATATTTTCTGTCTCAATAGATTAGGCCATTCTGGACGTTTTCATATAAACTGACCCCTACAATTGGAGGCTATTTTCATTATCATAATGTTTTCAAGATTCATTTATATTGTAGTATATATCAGTACTCTATTCCTTTTAATTGGTAAAAAAAAATTCTATTGTATATAGGTATTCAATTTTGCTTTTGCCCATTCATCAACTGATAGCTTTTTGAGTTGTTTTCACTTTTGGTTACTATAAACATTCGTGTATAGTGTGTGTGTAGACATATGTTTTTATTCTTTTGGATATATGCCTAGGAATGCAATTGTTACACAAAGAATAACACTTTGTTTAAATTTTGAGGAACTGTCAAACTGTTATTTAGAGTGGGTACACCATTTCATATTCACACCAGCAAAGCTAAAGGCTCCAACTTTTCCACATCCTTCCAAAAGTTGTTATTGTCCTTTTTTTTTCATTTCAGCCATCCTAGCAGGTGTGAAGTTGTATCTCATAGTGATTTTTATTTTCATTTCCCTAATGACTAATGAGGCTGGACATTTTTTACTGTACTTATTTTTTATGTGCTCTCTGTAAATTTTTTTTGAACAATATCTATTAAAATCATCCAAGATGTACTGCAGATAATGGTTATCGTGTCTCTTTTCATGCCAATACTTTTTTTTTTTTTTTTTGCCTGGCGGCACTTGCTAGAACTTGGGAGTAGCAGGCCCTTTTGTATTTCTGACTTAAAAAATAATGATTTTAGTGTTTCACTGGTGATTACTATAGGTTTTTGTAGAAATGCTTTTTCAGGTTAATACAGTGCCTTTGCATTCCTAGTTTACCAAGAGGTTTTTTTAAAAAAAAATTTATTATGAATAGATGTTGACATTTAAGGCTTTTTGTATATCTGCAAAGATGATTATATAGCTTTTATAATTAAGCTCCTAACATGGTGAATTACATTGATACATTTTCAAATATTGAACAGTCTTTTATTTCATTCTTGAGGTAAACCCTAATTGGTTATGAAATATCAAGTACATGCTAAATTGTATTTGCATATATTTGGCATTTTTGTATCAATATTCAAAAGTGAGATAATTTTCCTTTCTTGTACTAGTTTAATCCAGTTTGTATATCAGAATTTTACTGGCTTTGTAAAATTAATTTTTTAGCTTTCTTTTTCTATTCTTTGAAACAGTTTATATAAGATAGGAATTATTTATTCTGTAAAGGTTTAGTAAAATATATGACATTCTTTTGGGAAACATATTGGATATTTTTATTTTAAAAATTACTATTGTCAACTGCTGTAGCAGGTGTTCTTAAGATCCAGAATTTATATCTAAATCTTTAGATGAAATCTTCCTTAGATATATGGTCCCTAATAATCTTCTTTAGATTGCCCTCAGATGACTTTTTAGCACTTGGAGAATAGCATGTCTTTTCTGGTTACACACATTCTATTTTTTAAAAAAAAATCTTCAAAATGTTTACATTGTTCTTTATTGAGTTTAATCTCATTAGTTTTGATTCATCATTACAGCTAACTGAGGTGTTTTAATTTTTAATTTGTTTAAATCATTTAAAGCTATTTTTTGTCTTTAAAATATTTTATTTTGAAACAATTTTAGAGCCACAGGGAGTTGTAAAGAGAGTTTAGAAAGTTCTATTTACTCTTCTTTCTGTTTCCTCCAAAGGTTACATCTTACACAACTATAGTACAACATCATAACCAGAGGTTTGGCATTGGTACAATGTAAGTGCAGTTCTCTGTTATTTCATCCCGTGTGTGGATTTCTGTAATCACCACCACAGTCAAGATACAGAACTGTCTCATAATCGCAAAGATCTTTCCTACGCTATTTCTTTATAATTACACACTCCCCCTCCCCTCCACCATTCCTGACCTCTGACAACCACTCATCTGTTTCCATCTCTCTAATTTTGTTATTTTGAGGATTATTGGTATATACTAGATATGAGTCCTTTGTCAGATGTGTGTAATTTCTCCTATCACATAGCTTGCCTTTTCACCTTCTTCCCAGGGTCATTTGCTGAGCAAAAGTTTTAACTTTTGATGAATTGTCTTCTTGATTCATTGATTTTTCTCTATTTTTTGTTTTGCATTTCATTAATTTCCTCTTTTTATTTCCTTTCATTTGCTTGCTTTGGGTTTACTTTTATCTTCTTCTAGGTTATTAAGGTGAGAACATAGATTATTGATTTGAGACTTTTCCTCTTTTCTAAAATTTTTCCTTTTGGCACTGCTTTAGTTATGTTCCACGAATTTTAATATTTTGTATTTTCTATTTTCATCCTGTTCATATAGTTTTTAGTTTCCCTGAGCCTTCCTCTTTGATCCATAGATTATTTAGAACCATGTTGTTTAGTTTCCAAGTGTTTGGGGGTATTTTCTCGTTACCCATCTCTTGCTGATTTCTGGGTTAATTCCCTTGTAGTCAGAAAGCATTGTCTGTATGGTTTCAGTTATTTTAAAGTTTTGAGGTTTGTATTATGATCAGTATTGAGTTTACTTTGGTCCCCTGTGCACTTGAAAACAATGTGCATTCTGCTCCTGCTGGGCGGAGTACTCTCTTCGTGTTGGTTAGACCCTGCAGGTTGATAGTATTGTTGAGTCCTGTATCCTTGCTGAGTTCCCGTCTACTTGTGCCATCAGTTGCTGAGAGAAGGGATTGAAGTCTGCAGCTGTAACTGTGCACTCTTCTACTTCTCCTTTCGGTTTTTGCTTCATGTATCGTGCAGCACTCTTCTTTGGTACATGCACATTTAGAATTGCTATGTCTTCTTGATGGATTGACTTTTGATCATTATTTAGTATCCCTGTCTGTTAGTGGTAATTTTCTTTGCTATAAATTTTACTTTTTCTGATAGCAATGTGTCCACTCATACTTTCTTTGATTAATGTTTAGGTGGAATATCTTTTTTCATCTGTCTAGTTTTAACCTACATATAGGCATACCTTGGAGATGTGGTGGTTTTGGTTCCAGACCACTGTAATAAAGCAAATATCACAAGAAAGCCAGTCATATGAAATTTTGTTTTCCCAGTCCATTTAAAATTTATGTGTATACTGTGCTGTAGTCTGTTAAGTGTGCAATAGCATTATGTCTAAAACAACAATGTATGTACCTTAGTTTAAAAATATTTTATTGCTAAAAAATGCTAACCATCACCTGAGCCTTCAGTGAGTCGTGGTAGTTACATCAAAGATCTCTGATCACAGATCTGCATAAACAAATTAATAATAATAAAGCAGTTTGAAGTGGTGTGAGAATTACCAAATGGTGACCCAGAGACACAAAGTGAGCAAATGCTTTTGGAAAAGTGATGCTGATAGACTTGCTTGATTCTGAATTGCCACAAACCTTCAATTTGTAAAACTCAATAAACTGAAGTGTAGTAAAACAAGTATGTTTCTATACTGTTAAATTGAAGTGTTTCTTATAGACAACATAGAGCTCAGTCATTTTTTTTTTTAAATTGACTGTTATTTAACTGGTGTGTTTAGACCACTTAGATTTATTGTGGTTATTGATTGGTCCTTTTTCTGTTTGTTCTGCTTTTCACTTCTCTGTTTTGCTTTACGTGACTTCTTGTGGATTACCTGAAAATGTTTTAGAACTTAATTTTGACTTATCTGTGGTGTTTTTGAGTGCTTCTCTTTGTGTATCATTTTGTTTTTTTAAATTGAAGTTGAGTCAGTTTACAATGTTGTGTCAGTTTCTGGTGAACAGCATAGTAGTTCAGTCATACAGATTTATTCATTTTCATATTCTTTTTCATTATAGGCTACTACAAGATATTGAATATAGTTCCCTGTGCTACAGCTATTTGTGTATCTTTTTAAGTGGTTACTGTAACCATTACATCATATACACATAACTTTTCTTAGTCTGCTGGTGTCAACACTTACCAGTTTGTTATGATAGTCTTGTATGTTTCCTCTTCACACACTGAGAAGTGCATCAGCATTATAATTTTTGCTTCAACTACCAAACAAAATTTAGCAAACACAAAGGAGTAAGAAAGTGTAATTGTCCATATTTGTACTATTTTTATTGTTCTTCCTTCCTTCCCGATGTTCCAGGATTCCTTCTTTTTTCATTTTCTCTTTGTTTTGTTCATTCTTTTAGAGTAGATATGTTGGTTGACAAATTCTGTTAGTTTTGTTCATCTGAGAATGCCTTATTTTGCTATTTAAAAAGTTTTTTTTTATTGACACAACATTGTAAGCTGACTATACTTCAGTTAAAAATACATACTTAAAGTAAAAACATTTTCTTTTGTTGAAGTACAGTCCATCTACAATGTTGTTACTTTCTGGTGTACCACAGAGTGATTCAACTTTATATATATAGGCAATTATGAGGTACTGAATTCCCATGCTGTACAGGAGGACCTTGTTGTTTATCTATTTTATAGATAATAGTTAGTTGATTTGCTCTTCATTTTTGAAGGTTATTTTTGCAGAATACAGAATTCTGAGTGGGCAGTTCTCTCAACACTTGAAAAATATGTAACTTCCTTTTGGGCTCCCTGATTTCTGATGAGAAATTTGCTGGAGGCATTCAGAATTTTTTCTTTGGTCTTTAGTTTTTAGGTGTTTAACTATAATATGTCAGAGTGGATTTCTTTGGGTTAAGATCCTGTTTGGAATTTGTTCAGTCTTAAATATTTAGGTTTGTTTATTTATTTATATTTATTTATTTATTCATTCATTCATTCATTCATGACAAATTTGGCAAAATTTTAGCCATTATTTCTTTGAATACTTTTCTAGCCCTACTGCTTTATCCTATCTGGCACTCAGAATGCATAAATGTCATATTCATTGATATTGCGCCCATCTGTCCCTGAGGCCCTGTTCATTTTTCAGTCTATTTTCTCTTTGTTTTTCAGTTTGGGTAATTTCTATTGTCGTGTCTTCAAGTTCAGTGATTCATCTGTTCTTTTCTGCTGTTGAGTCCATGTATTGGGATTTTTATTTCAGGTATTAGGTTATTTGGTTCTAAATTTCCATGTGGCCTTTTACCTTTGCTGTGATTTTGTGTTTCTTTGCTGACTTTTTTGTTTGTTTGTCTTTCATTTGTTTCAGGTGTGTTTGTAGTTGCTCACTGAAGCATTCTGTGATGGCTTTTAAAGTCTTGTTTGGTAACTGTTACCTGTGTCATGCCAGTGTTCTTATCTATTGATTATCTTTTCTCCTTTCACTTGAGATGTTCCTGGTTCTTGCTATGTTGAGAGAATTTTTGTTATTCAGTGCTGGACATTTTGGGTATTATATTATGAGGTTCCAGATCTTATTTAAATATTATGTTTTAGTAAGTCATTTCTGTTAATGCTCCAGCAGGGAGAAGGGGATAATGCCAGTTAGGATTTGAAGCTCAGATTTTAATCTTGGCCTTTGCTGACACTCATCTGGGGAGGGGCTCCATGTTACTGCCGATTGTGGACCAGAGTTCGGGCTTCCCCCCAAGGCCTCTGCAGGTACCTTCTTTCTGGGATGGCAAGGGGTGCCCTACTGTCATTGGTGGAATTCCTGATGTTCCACTGGGCCTCCTGTCATAACCCAAACATGGAGGCAGTGAGGGGGATGGAGGTCCTCGTTCCACATGTGGTGTCTACATTGCAGGTGGGGGCTTGTCTTCCTGTAATGTTTGGCTGGAGTCAGGCAGTAACTGTGTAAGTTTTCTGTGTTTCCACTGTCCCTTCATCTCCTTTGGCTGGAGAGAGCAGGCTTTCTGGGGACATTTTTTATTTGCTCCCATTGGCGTTTCTGGGTTGTTGGCTTCCCTGGCACCTAGTGTGGGATGCATGAGACAAAAAGAAAACTCAGGAAGTCACCACTGTGTAGTTCCTCAGGTCCTGATCCCTGGACAGTCTGCCACATTCTCTTCACCTCTCAGCATGTTTTTGTTTCTTTCAAATATAAAGCCTAGGGGGTCTAGCTATGCTTAGTGGGAAGAGCAGGGAAAAGTTTGTTTATCCATCTTTCCAGAAGCAGAAGTCCAAATTTAATTAACTTTGAATGGGTAATACATTCATGTGACATACAAGTTGAGTGATATAAAAAGAAGTTACAGTGAAATTAACTTTCTCCCACCCACTTCCCCTCTTAGATGGCAACAGTGCTTCTGGTTACTGTGCTTACTTCTGAGGTAACTTTACAGATACCAGCAGACATACACAGATGCGTTGTTACCCAGGTGGTGGCATACTGCATACACTGTATCCTGTTTTTTTTCTCATAACACTGCAATTTAGTGAACCTTCTGGATTCATACAAGAAGAACTTCTTTATCATTTTTCATGGCCTCATGCTGTTCCAGTGCATGGAGATGCCATGTGTATGTAACCACTTGCACTGTTTAGGTGTTGGTCCTGTTACCTGATATATTTATTTTCCCTTCCCTCTTAGTGTCTTCTGCACATTTCTTGTGTTTTCTGTGTACACCTGAGTCAGGGTCCTGTGTAAGCTGAAGTGTGTTGGAGAGAGGTGCTGGTGACTGAAGTCTTCATTTTATGATAAGTCATATGTGTACTCCATAAGTATTTGGAGATACTCATTACAGCTGCTTTCCTAGACTTGGTTCTCCATCATGTTCACAAGGGCTCTTTGGTCCACAGCTTGCTTTTCATAGGTGTCAACAAAAGATTTTGGGTATAAGCTCTATATACCCTTATTCACTTTCATGGGTTTAGGTGCTTCCACATAACAGTTAACAGAATGTATGCGCTTTGTTGTTGTTATTTCTAAGGGGCATGAAAACACAGGTCTACTATGATTTGGGGTCAGAGTACTTGTATCTACCTTTTGGGAAAGATGAGATTGATTTTGTTATCATTTAAATTTTTGAGCATGGTAGTTTCATTCTCACTAAATTAGCACTTTTTCTTTAGGGTGGTGATTTTTTTCTTTTGAGTAGAAATATTGCCCTCAAATTCTTGGTGAACTTGAGTAAAGTCATGAATTGAAGAACCTTTTTGCCTTTGTCTCTTGATAGTCTTTCATGTTCTCTTGGCAGTTTAATGCTAAATCCATGCATAATTAAGTTTGATCTTGCACAGAGGATGGAGTCTGGAACTTGCACTGATAGACTGGAACTTGCATTGACAGACTGAGGATTTTTTTTTAATTTCAATTTTTTAATTTGATATTTCCAAATATATAAAACATCAAGATTCTTACACCAGTTATCTCAAATGAGACCATACAAAGCAATTTTAAAGTGTATACAACAATCATTCCCCCCTTCAGTTTTGCTACTTTATACAACTATGGGATAGACAGAAAATTGAATGGCATGTGCCTAGTTGGAAAATTTCACCTGTTTACAAAAAAAAAAAAAAGGAAGAAATTAAGAAAACTCAAAATCAAACATGTAGGATACTTGCTACTTTGTGTCTGCAAGTCAATTTACAAACTTTTTTTTTTAATTTAGTAGGCACTTGGGACTGAAAATTTTAGCTGCCCAGTTTTATCCAACTACCCAACAGAAAGCAGCACAAATGAAAGTCCCAACACTCTGTAAACTTTGAGGGACTGAGAGAGTAGACACTATTTTTTATCTGTAGTAGATTCAATTGTTGAGCCTGCAAATGTAGGCTTTTTTCTCTTAACAGAAATAAATATCCTCAGGGCCTTTCCTCTAGCTTCAGTGGGCTGAGTTCAAGAATAGTGAAGAACCCCTCATGTGAAATTTAAAGTGTGACAACTCTGAAGTATTCTGATGCATTATACAAAATTTTGCTAGTTGCATAGACCAAAGACAGATGTTTTGCTAAATGGCACTGAAGAAAATCCTGACCCAAGTGGCACTACTTGGTCCAAATGTTACTGACCAAAGAAAATGATACAACAATATTTATAGGCTCACCTTTAAGAAATGGTTGACATTAATACTGTACATATTTTACACATCAAATACATAGTCCAAGAGTTTATAAAAGAAATTAATGCATTATTACCTTTAAGAATATCAATGTACAACATACCCAGGCCCCCCAGTACTTGTGACATTTCAGGTGGACACAGTGTTATGTACAAAAACAATCAATTTATCTTCTGTGTTAAGTATATAATTTAAAGAAACTTCAGCGATTACTGAGGAAAAACTTAGTCCACTGAAGATTGATAACAAGTGTCAATCTGTGGGATTTTTAAGTATTTCCTTTAAAAAAAAAAATCACCCAGAAAACATAACCTCTGTACAAAGAAAAATATAAAAATTCTGGAAGATCATGTCTGATCACACTACATAATTTAGAATGAAATGTCAGTGGTTTAAAGTTTTTCTGTCTTATTCCTTTGGCAGCCTTAATTTGTGAACTAATACTCATATTTAGCTCAGCTGCTTTTATGGCACAAGAGCCCAGTTTCAAAATGGTGGCACTGATTTTCCTTATAACAGCACTATTTTCAGCAGCAATTATATTTTTAAAGGTTAACAATTTGTACAACAAATGTCTAACTATGCTTCTTCCTACTTTATTCTCAACAGTTATGATCTTTACAAAAAGCTAATATCTACATAGAGAACCACCTTTTACTTGCCCCATCTTATCTCTGACTTGGTTGAGGAAGTACAGGCATTTCAGATTAGGTATTTATGTGTTTTGGATGGGATTCTTGGATTTATGTGAAAATAAAAATAAGACAAAATAATTCTTAGGTACATTCCAGTGTCCCAGTAATTAGTTACATGATAAATAGTACCTACTTGCTGACCACCTATAAAAGATGAGACATTCCGAGGCACCCTAAAAACCTAGGTCTGTAACAGGTGAACAAGAAGGCCATTTTACTCAATTCTGATGCAGTCACCACTGACTGCTATTTAAGGTGTTTACTGGTAACCAGCAAGTTTAACTGAAGAGATGTCACTAAATTCAAACTGAAAATATATATTTAAAAGCAGCAATTTACATTGAGGGAAATATGGTTCTTGTGTGTTCTGTGTAAAGAGAGATTATGAATAAAGGGAATTGGCAACTGAGCACCCTAATTCAATTCCATGAATACAGGTTCCATGATAAGATATCTACTACATGCATTTTGCTTACAGTAACTGCCTAAAACTCACCAGCTATATAGAGTTAAACTCTGTATTAAAGGACTATTGAGTTACAGGGGAATTGGCCATATCAGGTAGCTAGTGACATAGTACCAGTTGTGAAAATTGAGATAAATGAGTTGACAAATGGATTCATTGAATATGTTAATATTGTGAATGAGAAGACAATTCACCAGGATAATATACTCACATGTATGTTGATCTGACAAAAACCACAGACTGACATCAAATGGATAAAAAAATACTGGGGAAAAAGTGAAAATGCCAACCAAAATAACAAGCTGGGTGGGCTGGGTGGGAGAGCACATTTAAGGCATCTAAAAAAAAATTCCACATGGCTTTGGCTTATTAAAATATTTTACACTATCTTTTTTTCTTTTTAAAGAAGATTTGAAAGCACCTACAAATCAAGCAGACTGTTAAAAAAATCCCGCATGGCAAATTCAGTTTGTAAGCGTCATTCAGATATTTGTCAAGGAAAATAAAGAAGCCTCTGCCCATGAGATTGCACATGGTGGAAGAGGTCCTTCCAACCCTGTCTATCTTATGCTGGATGGCAGCCCAGAGGTTCGCTGTGCAGCAGCTACAAACAAGGTGTTACTCTCTGGAAGGGAAGGGACTGTGGAATTTCCACTGGTTGGCGAACAACCCAGCTTTAATTTTTCCAGATACTCTGCATGTACAGGCTTATGACACTGGAGAACTTTGATGGCATCCTTTACTTTGAACCACTCTGTCTTCCTTCCTGTATTAACAGAATCTTCCCAGTCTTCTAATATTTCAGTGACAGTAAGGACATAGACATATGCCCTGTGCTTTTTGTCTTGGTTCTCAAATATGCCCAGGAGTCTGCCTGACTTTCCTTTGACTCCAGCCTCTTGGTAAGCCTCCCTCACGGCAGCACCGGCAGGCTCCTCCTGGGGCTCCAGTCCTCCTCCTGGGCCAGTCCACTGGTCCGGGACAGAAGCCTGCCCACCTGCAGCACCTCGTCCTCCTGCTCGCTCCGGAAGCACAGGGACGCCTCCCGCTTCTTGAAGCCCTCGCGGTCCTAGGTCCGCGGCCTAGGGGGGCTTGGACCTCATCGCAGAGGCGGGCTCTCGCTGCCGCGGCCCCTGCGGAGGCCGCCACCCCGCCGGGGCGCGGGGGCGAGGGCGAGTCGGGGCCCAGGGCGACGCGGCCGGTCAGTCCCGGAGCCGGCGGCCGCTCCGAAGCGGGGCGGGGCGCGAGCGCCGGTCCCTGCAGCCCGGGCGCCACGGAGGGAGCGCGGCCTCCGCCCGGGCGTCTGCGGCTTTCCCCGGTTCCCGCCGCTGCCGCCGCCGCCCAGGGCGGAGCGGGGCGCGAGGTGCGGGGAGACGGCTGCGGGGGCTCCCGCCGGCCCGGCAGCAGCGCCGCGGCCGCGCGAGGCGTTTGGTGTCGGCTGCGGGCCGTCCTGTCAGGGCCCTCTGACGTGCTGCGTGTGCACAGGTGGCTGCGCGGTGCCCGTCAGTGCGCCGCCCGTGGCGGGGTCTGTGTTCGGGGACGGGTGTGTTTGTGGCTGCAGTTGCCGCAGTTCGTCCCGGCCCTCCAGACCTCCCCAGCCCCACTCTCGGCCTCGTGGTCCTGGCATGCCCGCTGCTTCTGCCCCGGATGCTTCCTCTGGGCTCCGTCCCCAACACGTCCACGTCACGCCTGCTGCCTTAGTCCTGCAGAAATCCTGCGCTTTGGATTTGTGCCACCTTCTGTAAGTTGAAAGCTTCTGGACCAAGTGCGGCAGTGAGATGGAGTCAGAAGAGGAGGTGAGCAAAGTGATTTCTGTCCTGTACCTCCTTTTTTTTCCCTACCTTTTCAAGCTATTATTTCAAGATGCCTTTCTGAGGGCAAGGTTTAAAATTCACTCCCTTAGCTTTGCTGTTATTCTTCATTTCTAATAAATTGGGAACTACAAATACTCTACTTTTAAAAATGGTTGTATATGTTTACTCATTTGTTTTGGAATAAATTTGATGAAGATGAGTTTATGGGAAAGCAAAGTGTGACCAGGGGTTAGGAATTTAAGTGGAAAATTGAATCTTCATGAAGCTTTCCACATTTCATTAGATGTTAAATTCTACAGTGAAGTTTCATATGATTATTAACTATAAGTATATTCCTAAATATCGTGGTTAAACTTTTATTAAAATAATATATCATAAAGCCATTAATATTTTTACATAATACAGTTGTTTGATTATTGAATTTTTCTTGTGAGATATTAGTCAGCAACCTCAGTTTTTTCTTTTAGTGATTTTGTAACAAGAATAAAAATATATTTTAAATCTGTGTGACACAGTTTTATTAAAATGACTTGAGAGTGTATGAGCATTTTTCAGTTTATTTTCTTCTTTCACATTATATTTTTAATTTTGTGTCCTTCTACATTGTATTCTAAAATTTGGAACCGATTGATATGTGCTTTTCACTTCACTATCATGAGGGATGTTTTTTCAAATGAAACTGAAAAATTTAGTAATTCATCTTTTGTCAGTATTAAAAGCAGACCAGCTAGGCTCCTTTGTGCCGCACTAAAAATAATACCAGAACATAAGAAAGGTTTCTGTATTACTTTATGTGCTCTGTGATAGCGTCTTTTCTGTGAACACTCTCAATTCCAAATAAGACCCTGACATTGAAAATTTACTTGTACATACACAGGGGTTATATTATGCTTCCTTGACCCTTGAAATGAGTATGGATGCAGACAGAAATCTTTGCGTTGTTCTCCCTAAGGTATTGCCATCAGAGAGTCAGCAAAAGTGGTTGACCAAGCCCAAAGGAGGGTGCTGAGGGGAGTTGATGACCTGGACTTTTTCATAGGGGATGAAGCCATAGATAAACCCACGTATGCCACAAAGGTAAACTCCCCACCGGGATTTGCTTCTGTAAGTGTATCACCAAGAACAGAGAGTAGGATGAATCATGCAAAATGGTAGATTTCATAGCAATTGTACTTGTGAGCTGTGTATTTTATTCTTGTGTTGGAAAAGAGGTTTTGTTGTTGTTGGTTTTGAATGGGGTATTTTTCAAAATTGAAGTATAGTTGATTTACAGTGTTGTGTTAGTTGAACAAGGTATTTTTCATGTGAGGAATCAAGTGAATTTAAGAAACCCCAGAATGCAGGATTGACTCTGGGAATGCTGGGCTTCATGTGAGAGCAAGATCTGCTTCTGTGGAAAATTGCAGGTTGACTCACTAACCTGTCAGATGTAGAAGAGCTGTAGACTGATTAATTAAAAAGAAGCACTAAAATTGTTTAACTAGGTATTTGTTCTAAAAACCTCCAAACTCCAAATGGAATGGTATGGCGGATTAGCTGTACTTTTGCATCTATTACTCCACTGTTAAGATGATACTTTGTACTTAGAGATGTGAAGTAGAATATAAATGATAATATAACTTAATATTTCTGGTAAAGTGCCTGTTATTTCTTTACATAAATTAACATTCACCCAGTGCAAAGGGCCTGTTTTCTCTAATAACTCAGTCTCTTCTGGGCCAGTGCTTTTAAAACTGTTGCTCTTACTGACATGGACTGAAGCTTGACATAGTTTGATTTCTCTTGCTTTAGTGGCCAATAAGACATGGAATAATTGAAGACTGAGATCTAATGGAGAGGTTCATGGAACAAGTTATTTTTAATTTTCCCTGAGCTGAACCTGAGGGCCATCACTTTTTGATGGTGAGTAACTGGGACTGAGAGAAGAGCCCTGTGGATTCTTGGTTGCTTAGATTTTAAACCCAGGATATTCTTCCCTGGGGAGTTTTTAATTCCCACTAAAGCTCTTTGTATGAGTTGGAGTGCTTTTGGGGCAAATAACAGAAGGCTCAACCAAAATGTCCAAAACCAAAGAGGGCTTATTATCCCACAAAACAGGATGCCAGTGTCAGGCCACTCAGGACTGGTTACTTGAGCAGCTCAGAGATGGAGGTGAGAACCCAGCCTAATTCACCTGTTTGGCCTCTTGTGCTGGTTCCCCTCAGGCCCCAGGGTGGCTGCCCGAGTTCCTGTACTGACTTTTGGTGTATTTACTTTCAGAGTTTTAGAATTAAGACTCTTATCCTCAGAAACATTCCTAGCAGATTTGCCCTGTCTGTCCGTGCCCAGTGTGGGCCCTAGAGGGGAACAAAATTACTTTGGTACATTTTGATGAGTCAAGATTCTCTCCTGTTGCTGGTGAGGGGACCACATCTCATCACCTGGCCCCAAGAGGTAAGTACCTAAACCGGCCTCCAGCAGCAAGGAATGAGGAGGGAGGAATGGGTTTGGGTAGGAAACCACCTGTGTAGTTAGGTGTCCTCCTGAAATAACTGGTTGGCTCTGACCTTTGCTTCTTACAGCAGAGGGAGCTGAGTCAAGGTGCTGTTTTGCCAAGGTTAAATCTCACAGTAACACTGAGCTGAGTTACAGGCCCTGATATTGTGGATGTAATTGATCTTGTTCAGATGAAATAAAATAATACAGAGAAATGAAGAGAAGTGTCTCTTGGTTGTGGAGCCTGTTTTCATTGTTTTATGTTCTTTTTAAGTTAAAATTAATTACATGTATAAAACACTTACTTTAAGGAGAGCAATTGCATGTAACATAAGCTGCACATTAAAACCTACATAATTTAGCTTTGCATTTTTTCCATGCTAGTGCATTGTCAAATGGTCCCTGATCCAATTATATAATTCTTCCTAATGTTAAATATGGAATATTCTTTAGAATTATCTGGCTTAAAATATGTTAAGTACAAGGCTGTTATGGTAGTTAGTGGAATCTATATATTTTGTGTCTATTAAATCAAGTCCTTGAAAGTGCTCTAAGCTTTTTCCTGGCTGTATCTTTACAACTAGGAATTGCCACGTCCAAGTAATGTGTTTTACAGGCCACTGTGTATTTTCTCTCCTGTGTATCTACGATGGTTTATGTAAAATACATGGAGCCAGGAAACTGACAGTATGTCTGAGTGGCTTTGTCTTTACAGCCAAAACAAATTACAGACTCCCACCTGCCATGCTTGGCATGTTCCCTTCTCTCATACGTCACATAACTACCTGTTGATAGGACTCCAGGCATGGGCCTGGGGCCCAGCTTCCTCTCCCTGCCTGCCCCATCCCGCTCTGCTCAGAGGGAGTCTGAGTCTTAGGCCTGTGGAGCAAATGCAATCACCAGGACACAGCCCACAGGAAATTTTTCCTACCAGGAATTTTTCTGCTCTAGCTGGCATATACACCGCAGTACAATAAAACCAATTGCTGGGAACGAACTGGTGGTGTTTGGTATGAATATGGAAAAGCTTAAGTCCTTTGCCAAAAATGAGTATCTGAAGAGAATTTTCAAAAATAATTGTTTATTACATTAAACATAAGAAAATATTGTGTTACATTTATTGTACTTTGAAGTTAGGAGGTGTGTTTGCTGCATGATGTGACAGAGGAAGTTATGAGAATGGTGGTTTTATCTCAGGCTTATGTCCTTCCTCATCAGTTAATGGGATAATTGAAGGGGAGTGAAGCAGGTACAGGGATTTGTGGCCATGTCCAGAAATTCATTGAAGACATTTACTGAACCACTACATCAGCTAATGGCTTCTTGGTGTAAAAGAGTCTAAAAGTTTTAAATTAAAGTTCCCTCAGTAGCCTATGAAATTGTCCCTTCTGACTGCCATGACAGACATCTGCACATCCATGGTGGGAATGAGCTCAGTAGGGCTCATGTTTTTCAAGAAGTTTCAGAGACTCAACTCATGTTGGTCACGTGGACTAAACAGATAGCAAATGGGAACCACACTCTTTTCTCTAATACTGAATTGCCCAGAGTTCAAGACAGAATCATATATTCTAAAGAACTGCAGTGCTCTTGAAGGGAAATTGAATTGTAACTGTAGAGGAGATTTGCAAACCTTTTTGAATATGAATCAGGGGAGGAAGAGCAAGCAGCAGTGCTGCCCAAGGATGCTGGGAACCAGGAGCTCTGCCATCCACTTGAGAGCAGGAAAGATGTGTGTCCCAGCTCAGGTATGGAGGATCATCCTTCCTTCATCCTTTTGTTCCAATCAAGTCCTCAGTAGCCTGTGTGCTGCCCACCCACATTGGCAAGGGCAGGTCTCCTTACTCAGTCTGCTGCATGCTAAGCTCTTCCAGAGACACCCTCTCAGACACACCCCAGAAAGAATGGTTTACCAGCTCTCGGGGTACCACTTAGCCCAGTCAAGCTGACACATAATAATCACCATGACACGTGGCTTGTCCTGGCTTACCGCAGTAACTCCCTTCCTGGTTCATGAGGGTGGCTCAGACCTGCTCTGTCCTGTACACTAGCACTGGCCAGTGTGGAGCTGGACATCCTTGGCGCTGCTGAGTCTGTTACTGCTGGCCCGTGTTCTTCCCATTTTCAGTATATTGTCATCTCCACTCCTACTTGCCCTTCCTTGAGGATTTATGTTTTTAAAAATGTTTCTTTACTGCAGTTATGGAGAGGTTTGGGACTGGAGCAATATTAGTTGCATGTGTTCAGCTTGCTTTCTTTATCCAGAAATATGGATTGATTTTTATAGTACTGACTAATTATTCATTTTTGAATTAATACTTGATGATATTTTACCATTATTATGAATAAAATGCTTATGTAACTTGCATTCATGTGAAGTTTTAATCATATACTTCAGTATTTAAAAAATAAGAAAAACTTGATATCTCCAATTTAGATCTCGTTATATATAAATAATGGTTTTTGGAAGGTTTTATTTAAATTAGTCCTCTAAAGGAACAATTACTGGTGGTAAACATAGGAGAAAAGGAGGATTGAGGAAAACATAGATTTATGATTATGGTTCTGAGAACCCAGAAGAATGTGTCTTTAATAATGCTGAATTTGATTCAGGAGCCAGGAGAACCTAATTTTATTGTAAACTTTCTCTTAATGGAAGTGTATAGATTTTAATGTTAGTTCTTCACAGATGGTGAATTGTTTGGCAGCAAGTACTAAAGTGTAAAAATCAGTGATTTAAGCAAGTTAAAGGTTTTATTTTTCTTAAAGTCATTTGTAGCAGGGAGGGCAGTGCTGGTATGTCAGGTTTCTGGTGTCATTAGGGTTCTGTGTGCTCTAGTATATTTAGCATATGGCTTCCATTCTAAGATTGCCTTAGATCACAAGTTAGCTGCTGCAGCTCCAGTCATCACCTCCATATTCCAGGAAAGAAGGAGTTAAGAGCAGAAGTGGGCCTACTACATGAGTCTACCTTCAACCTTGTAAGGAGCTTTCCCAGAAGACACATCCAATAACTTTTGCTTCTTATTGGCCAGAACTTACTTAGCCATCCCTGTACACCAGGAAGTCTGGGAAATGCTGTTTTCTGGGCCTGTGATTGATCAGTGGTCTGTCATTAAGGCAGAAGGCAGAATAGATACTGGGTAGGGAAATTGCAGTGCCTGCCATAATGATGTGACTACAGGTATGAAGACTGGCAGATCAAGAATTCAGCTGTCTTCACAACTGTGGTTGGATATGGAAAGTGTTTTCCACGTTACAGAGCCAACAGGCTAGGGAAAAGCCACACCAGGATGTGCTGTGGCTTCTGCCCTGGGGTGAAGTCTTTCTTCTGTTAGCTTCTCTGCCTGTGGAGAAATAAACCAGGAAGTTGTATTGGGAGTTTCTGTGGCCTTCACACACAGGCTGTAACTCAGGGCTTCACAACTCTTGTAATGAATTTTTTTTTCTTATTATAGAACTATAAGTGCGATTTAGAAAATTTGGAAGATTCTTGTGGGGCTTTTCACACTCCTATCCCATTATCATAAATATTAACATTTAGTATAGCTATACTTAATCTTTTCACTCATGTTTTTATATGATTTTGCATTCAATATTGTGTCCTCCAACCCTCTCCCCCATTTTCTTGCACGGTTTTCATAATCCTCGCTTTAATGGTCATGCAATCATGTGTCCAGTGGTTGTTTCCTGTCTGTTTAGCAGCCCCACTATTTTTAGATGTTTACTTTTGTTTCCAGTTTCTTGGTTTTGTAAGACATAACATAAATTAATATTTGCACATTTTTTTCTATATTTAGAGCATTTTTATATTAAGAATATAAAAATTATATATATATATATAATTTTAAGGTCCAGATGTGTTAATAATTTTGAATCTCTGGTATACCATTTCACACTGAAATCTTCAATGTACAAGAAGCCACATTATTTGAACTCTTAGGATTGATTAATATCATTTTTGATTATTTGACTTTTTAATTTGCAGTTTGAATACCTTTGAACTTAAACAGTTTTTCATGTAATTATTAGTTGTATTTTCTCCTTTGTGAATTGCCTATTCATGTCCTGGGTTTTGTACATATCACTGTTTTATTGCTTTTATTGTTGCTATGATTTCTTTGAACTTTATTCTACTTAAATTTTTCTTTTGTGATAAAATGCACATACCATAAAATTTATCATTTTAACCATTTCTGAATGTACAGTTTGGTGAGTTGCGTACATTGACATTGTTGTGCAACCATCACCACCATCCATCTCAGGAACTTCTTCATCTTCCAAACTGAAACTCTGTCCACATTAAAGAATAACTCTCTTTCCCCCTCTCCCAGCCCTAGCCCCCACCATCCCCCCCCTGTCTCTATGACTGTAACTATTCTGGGTCCTCATATAAGTGGAATCATCCAGTATTAGTCTTTTCATCACTGGCTTATTTCACTTGGTATAAGGTCTTCAGGGTTCAGCCACATTGTAGCATGTGTCAGAATTTCCTTCCTTTTTTAGGGCTGAATAATATTCTGTTGTATGTATGGCCACAATCTGTTTATGGTGTGAATTCTTTCATATAACAGATAAGAATTTTTTGTCATAAGCAGATACTTTTTCTCACTTGATTTTTTGTAGGTTATGTTTTTGAACATCAATAATTGTAAATTTTTATGTAAGTAAACCTACTTTCCTTTGATGTTTATATATAATTTTCATTCATCTGGGATTTATTTGGAACATCACTTGACACTGAAATTAAACCCAGGAAGAATCCAGAGCCAGGGTTAATCTACTTCTTGTTGGAATGCCTTCTATAGGCTCACATTTTTTTTAAACCAGGCAGGAAGGAAACATTGCATGACTATGCTCCCACTTTGCATACCTTTCTAGCCTTCCTCTCTTCATCCTATTCCCCCCTCTAATCAGTTTAAATGTTATGTTTATAAAATTAACTTATTAAGGTGCTTGGATTCCTCTTCAAGGTAAGAGAAGACTCTAGGTCTCTGGAGTTAATACATTCAATTTCTTCTGGCCTGAGATATATTCTTGATATTACAGTTGATTGTTGATATATTCAGCACTTGCTAAAGGCCCAGCCCTCTCCCCACCAAGCATTTGCATGAATTAACTCACTTATTTAATCCCACAGACAATTGTGGGGTAGGTAGTTATTAGGCCTGTTTTTCAGGTTGATAGGAGGTGCCATAAGGAGATATATTGTAACCTAAATATTGGAATCCACAGCTATTCTTCATGTGCTTTAAATGAAAGAAAACTAAAAAAAAAAAATCTGATATAGTAATCACTAACACAGTGCTAAATGTGTACTGGGAACATTAAGGTATTAACTAATTTGATCTCAGCCCCTTGAGGTAGGCACATTAAAATAAGTAATGTGTTGTTGAATAACGTTTAGATCATTTACTTACAATCTGCTTTTGATGACTTTATTATTTCTTGTCTATGTCTTAAGATTGCTTTCTCTCTCCCATTCAGGGAGTGTATTGATTCTAATCAGAGTAATTAAAACTTACTTGGGGCATGATGTTTGAGCTTTGTATCAGACAGGAGTATAAACTAAAGCCCCCAGCTAGTTGATAGCCAGATTTGATTATTTGCTTGAAGAGTTAGCATACACACAGCACAGAATTCAAAAGGTGCAGTACGATTTCCAGTGCAAGAGTGTCTCTTTCCCACTTCTGTGTTGCCTTCCAGATCCCCTTCCTGGAGGAAACCAACTTTACTGGTGCTTAACCAGCAATAATTATGTGCAGGCACATGGATTATACATAAACTTGATTCATAAAATGGTAACAAAATTGACATACTATGGTACATTTTGATTTTTACTTTAAAAATTTTAGAAATTATAATTTGAAATATATGAAATTTACCCACTTAACACAGTTTTAAATGTATCATTTGGTAACATTACCTACATTGATATTGTGATGTAACAGAACTCTAGAACTTTTCCATCTTGCAAGATCAAAACTTTGTGCCCATAAACAGCTACTCATTTCTCTCCCTCATACACCTTGCTTTTTAAAAAAAATGTTGTAGATACAGAAGTATATTTAAGAATGTGTATGTATGGAGAGGCCTCTTTTCATGTAGCAAATTTATAGTAGATATTGTTTCATATCTGCAGACACACTGCCCATCCTTTTTAATTGCTGCAAAGTGTTACATTTTATGGATGTGACCTAATCTGTGTAATCAGTTCCTTGATATGTGCAGTTATGTTTTTTCTGATCTTGGAAGCTGTGACAACTGTGCACCTCTCTGAGGCACCTTGTTTTAGATGTCCCTTGGCTTGACAATGGAATTTGATTTTGTCTCATAGTCTTTGTTCAGAGACTTTCTCTTCAGTAGGTGAGTTTCTCACTGGTACATGCTGATGATTTTAGTGATAATAATGCACTTTCACTGAGTACGTTCCCCATGCCAGGTGCTGCCATGAGCACTTTGTTTAGACTCCTGTGAAGTCAGTGCTAATTATGCATGGAGAGAGGAAATCACTTTCCAAACTTGGTAAAATCGAAGGTGGGGTGTAGCTGGGCTGATTGGAGTTGGAGCTCTCCCGTTGCCCGTGCTGAAATGGCCTGGGCTGTGTGGCAGGTGTGTGTGGTCACAGCTGCTTTTCTGGTGCTGTGCTTTCTGGTTTTAGTGTGTTTTATTTATGTATGGATATTTTAAAACTCAGGCTTGGCTTTCTCTTTGGTTTCTATTGGGTGCATAATCGTTCTGATAATTGGTAAAACATATTTTAACATAACTGTAATTTTGTATAAGATATTTACCTGTATTTGTTTAGGGATGATTACTTCCTACTGTGCTTAGTGACCACGTTGGTACATGGCCACATTTCTTACCTCCTCCTCCTTTCTTCTATCACCTGCTTTTGATTGTTTATGTTAGTGAATTTACTCTGATATTTATGTTTGTGACTTTATGTTTACTGGTGTCTCTGCTGCTCTACCAAGAAAACAATATCTTTTGATTCCATGACACAAGGGCATCAGTGTCTTTATATTTTCCTCCTTTCCATCTGTGCCTGTCAACTTAATACTACTCCTGTTGTTTTAATTTATAATATTTACATTCTGTTCTATAGCTATAGATTCTCCCAGAAAAGAAAAGCATTTATCCCTACATCTTAAATGGACTACTTGCTCACTGTAAGTCTTTGGCTGTACTTTATGCATTCTTATTATTTGGCTAAAGCTTATTGTCTGATGGTTAATTCATGAAGGGTTCATAGAAACCAAATTCTCTCAAGTTGTTGTATGTTTAAAGATATTTTGTTTTTGCAACAGACTTGATTGGCAGTGTGGCCAGATATAGAATTCTGGGGTCATATTTTCCTGCCAGAAAAGTCTGTAAATGTGGCCCTGTGTGTCCCAGTGTCCTGCATGCATCTGTGCCAATGGCCAAGACAGGCTGCCCTTTTCCTGCTTTAAGAGTATGTTGCTCTGCTCAATAAGCCTAACAAAACACCATAGGCTGAGTGGCTTCAACAACAGACAGTTGTTTTCTCACAGCTCTGAGTGCTTTAGGTCTGAGATCAAGGTGCCATCATGGTTGGTTTATGATCAGATCTCTCTTCCTGGCTTGCAGATGGCCTCCTTCTCACCAGGTCCTTGTGTGGCTCTTCCTCTGTGTGTGAGTGAGAGAGAGCTCCCTGATCCCTCTGCCTTATCCTGCAGAGATGTTAGTGCTGTCATGTGACCTCACTGATCCTGGATTACCCCTCTAGGGGCTTCATCTCCAAACACAGTCACCTGAGGGTTGCAGCTTCAGCATAAGAGTTTTGGGACACACAGCTCAGTATATAACAAAGGGTAATGTGGATTTTTATTTATTTATTTTTTTGCCAAAAGGCCTAGATTTTTTTTCCTTTCTTTGTTTTTTTTTTTCTCCTTTTCTCTCTCTTTTTTTCCCTAGCTTAAATATGTGATGTAAATCCATATTTATTAACATGGAAAAATGTTCAACATATTGCTGAATGACAAAAAGCAGTTTTATTTATTTTTATCTTTCTGTAATCCTGTTAATTTCCTCCTATTAGATAATAGTTATTATTTTAAATAGACATTTTAAAAAACTCGGATATCTATGTCATGATATTCATCTGCTTTATTTTTATATTTTCCTGGGTACATGTTTTTTATCTGCCATTTGTTTTTTCCTATTTTCTCTCTCCACTCTCTTTTTCTATGAGTGTTTTTATTTGATGTTTGGCTAGTCTTTTTGTGTTCTTTCCTCATCTTTGAGTGAGGGGAGCTCTTTCTGAACTGGCTGTGTGTCTGGTTTAGGCTGGGTGGTGGGCAGTGTCTGGCTGAAGCAGATTCTGTCCCAGGCTTGTCTTTCTCACAGCAGATGGTGGAGGTGTAACTTCTCACCTTGCCACCTGTGCTCTGAGGGGAGCGACCTGGGGAGCGAGGCTCCTGCAGCTGTGCTGCTCAGACTGCTCTGACTCCAAGCAAGGGCTCTCTGCTTTTACTCTTCTCTGGAGAACTGGATATTGCCTGGTATCTGAAGTCACTGGTGTTCTCTTTCTATGTCCTCACTCATCTGGTCTCAGTGGGGCTGTTATTGCCCTTGGCAGCTCAGTGCATGTCTCTTCAGATTCACGGTGTTTGGGTGTTCTGTTATCCGAGGTGGAGTTTCCTTTTCTGTAGCTTGTTCTTGTTTTGGGGTGGATTAGTAAGAGCAGAAGTGTTTAGAGAGGCTTTACTCTCTCAAAGATTTTAAACCTCACAGCCAAAATATGTTTAATCAATCACTCTGGGTGTACTCTGTCTGTCAAATTAAGGAGTTGTACAGCATCTTAATGAACATGCTTTTAGATTAACATTTTGCTGTTCTGATGTAATTACATGAAATTTGGGTGAACACTAAATATAGTGAATATTTCCTTACAGACAGAACCTCCTCTGAATACACCAGAAAATAAAGAATATCTTGCAGAAATTATGTTCAAATTATTTAATGTACCGGGACTCTACATTGCAGTTCAGGTAAGGACAAGTGACTTTCATGATTCCCAAGTGACCTTAGTTGTCTAATGTGGAAGAAATGGTGATTCTAGAGGCCTCTGTAAGATTGTGTCGTGTGGTTTCCTTTCCCATGCACTCAAGTGCACAGGAACTCATCCCATTCAGGTCTGAGCTCAAACACTGTACAGAGCAATTTCTGTGATTTATGTTTTTACTGCTGGTGTAGAGTTTGTCCAGCTTTTGTCTGTTTACATTCATTAGTATCTAAGGTATCCTCAGGAAGACAAGATCAAGATGTAGGTGTGGTTCTTTGGCTTCTTTTACTTCTGATCATAAAAAAGAAAATATACTGTAGAATCTGTTAAAACAAAACAAAATGAAACAAAATAAATGTCTTTCAAGGGTTTCCCTTTGTGGATCTGAGCTCCTGTGGTTCCATGAGTTTGCAGAACTTCCCCTGAAGCTGCTTGTTCTTCGTGGGGGGGTTTGTTGTTTTTAGGTGTAATGTATCTGCCTCTATATAAGGGAATTGACTGAAATTTGGGGGAATAAATGATAAAATTGTTTTCCAAAATGCTTCCTGCGTATTCTATTCCCTTACTTGTAGGAAAAAAGAGTAGGAGTTGCATAGATGTTTAACTTGGAAGATTCCACATGCTGTGTCCTCTGTGTGGTGATTCTCAGTAGACAGTGATGTCTTAAAGGCTCTGAAAATGCCTACATTAGAAAACTCTGTTTATTCCACCACTTCCAAATTTAACCAGAAATATTCCCCCACCCCTAAGCTGTTTCTGTTCCATGGAGTAGGAGACACTTCAGGAAACACTGGCCCAGTGGTTCTCAAAGTGATCTATGCAGCAAGGTCTCCTCAAAAGTGTTTTTTTCAAAATACACATTCTCAGAATTTATATCAGACCACGGGTTTCCAGCCTCAAAATTTTGGATCGGGCAGTCCTCAGGGGAGGGGAGGGTACTGAGCTGTGTGTTGGATGTCTAGCAGCATCTCTGGTCTTGGCCCAGCAGGGGAAGCACCACCACCAGCCTCCCCTCCCTCAAGTGTGACAGCGAGAAATGGCACCAGATATTGCCAGGTGCTCCTTGGGGGCAAAATTGCCCCTGGTTGAGAACCACTATCCTGGTTCTGCCAGATGAGAATTTCTGGGTGCCAGGCCCAGTATTTTGTCTTTCTAAAGTCCCCACAAGTAGTCTTATTGCAATCCATCTGTGGACCCACACTGGGAACCAGTGGATTAGAAATTAAAACCTCCTGATTCCACAATAAAATTCCTTTCTCTCTGGCTTTTCTTTGCAAAGCTTTGATTTATCTTACTGAGAAGTTGACTCCTCCAGATTAAGTGCACAGAATTTACATGTTAGTTGTCCACTTTGGAATTTGGATTTGGGAGGAAGATGGAAGGTAGGGAAAGGGAAAGTTCATTCAGTCTCAGTAAGAAAGAAAGGGCTTATTGCTCCAACCTGAAGATAGGCTTGTGGAACACTTGAGAAAGTCCCCATGCTGATGGTCTCTGTGGTATTTGTGAAGGCAGTGCTGGCCTTAGCTGTGTAGTGGACATCATGACAAGTTGGTGAACACACATTAACAGGAATCATCATTGACAACAGGGATGGGGTCACTCACACTATCCCAATGGTCAGCAGGGCACCGAGTTCTGCTCTGTCTGTGGGCCTAACCTGATTTGAGGTGAAGGAAGCAGTGAAAGGAAAAACCCTTCTGTTAATTAAAGCACCACTTTTGAAGACATACCTGTACTTAGCAAAGGTAACAAGAGCCTTTAAACACAGTTGTGTGAGAAAGTGGAAGATGCCTAGTGTCTGTGGCACTGGCAGTTGGAAATTTGCAGTAGCAGATTTGTGCAGTCTGGTGTCAGCAGTCGTCTGATGTCCCGGGGCTCTGCTTGGGCCTGGTGTCACTTTGCCAGAGGGCTTTCCTGACTTTCATTCTGAACTGTAATCTGGATATCAGTGGGTGCGGCACATGAACATTTGGAGGATGATTTTGTGTTCTGTGACAATCCTCTGGAGAGGATTTGTTTCTTGCTTTTTAAAAATTTTTTAAGAGCCAAGAAGGAGAGATTGTTCACCTTGACTTGTAGGATGCTCTGCAATGTCACTTTTTGGTTTTAATTTTCAAAATATAACAGAAGTGATTTCTAATTCAGGCTTCAAGAGACTATATATATATATATATATATATATATATATATATATATATATACATACACATTTGGTACAATGGACTAGTTAAATGAATTATTTAAAGTTTTTTTTTTTTTTAATAAATTGAAGCTATCTGGAGGGGGTTACATTGGGAATTCAGACCTGCCTTTCCTTCTCCACGTCCCTTCTTGGAGGCAACCCCTGATACTAATGTTTGTTATTTTGTGTATTACAAGTATCTTTTGTGCAAATATAGGTTTGTGTGTTTATGTGCTAAGCTCCTTTTAAAAATGCAATAAATGAATCACTATGCTATACACTGGAAACTAACAGAATTTTGTAAATCAACTAAGACAAATTTAAAAAATGCAAACTAGTTTTTTTTAAAAAACAATTCATTTATTTCATTTAAAAATAGTCACTGTTTTATTTCAGGACATTGCAGAGATGATGTACTAATATGCTGGTGCTTTAATACCTCAAAGTTCAGAAATCACTGCAGGGGGAGGCTGATGTGTCTACAGTCAGGAGGAAAAAGCCAAATCTTTCCCCTCTGTCATTGCACCCTGCCAGTGTCCCCTTTGCCCGGGGTTGAGGAGAGGCAGGAGGCCTGCAGAGCATGCTCTGTGCTCGCAGCCCCTTCATCCAGTCTCGGAACACTGCCCCCTCCTGGGTGTGAGGTGTTTAGGTGCCACTTGCTGTGTGGTACTGCCTGGCTCCTCTCTGAGGTCACGTCCTCAGAGGTCAGTGCAGGCCAAGGTCAGGGCCTGTGCCTGTGGGTCTGCTTCCTGGCCTCCCCTGTGCATCTGAAACAAGTTTCACACTACGTGCAGGCCCACAGAGAAAGTTGTTGTTCAAATTTTTCTCTGTTTCTTAATGCAGTTTTTTCCCCCTATTTATAAAAATTACATTTACTGTACAAAATTTAGGTAAAATGGAGAAATGTAAAGAAGAAAATAGAATGACCCACAAACCTGCCCAGAGGACTGTGCCACACTTTTTTGGTATAGTCTACTGAGCTCTTTTTCTTAGACAAACAACACACATTTTAAGCACAGTTGGGATACCCTCCATCTGATTTCATGTGCTAATTGTACAATGTGCTCCTGAGGTTGTATTTTGCATATTGACTTATCCCTGATGTATCTTTATGGTTAAATACTCTGTGGAAAGATATTTAGTAACTACCTGACAGCCCATCATGTGGGTGTAGCACAACTCACTTACTTGTTTTCCTACCATTGGCTGTGGTTTGTTTTAATATATTTAATCTGTGATGAAGCTGATACTCAACATGGGTTGAATTAATTTTAGAAAATGTTATATGTAATGTATTGAGTATAGAAATTGTGAATAGTTTCTGTTTGTGAGAGCTACTGTTCTTATGATTTTTTTATTTTAATAATGTGTACATATCTTTTATCTTGATCTTAAATATTTTACAATTGGCTTGGGCTCATGAGAAAGGCTACACACTCTCTCACTTCTAGAAGTTGGGCACCTCAGAAGACATAAGAGGAATTCAGTCACCTGTTCTTGCAACTTCAGTGGTAACTGTGCTTGTACATAGTGGAACTGATCCATCTGTCAGATGGATGAGGATTTGCTCCAGCCTTCTGTCTCCATGAGTGTGTGACAAGCAGCCAGTGACATCAGGGAGCTCAGAGTGCCTCCTCTACCTGGTGCAGGTGGGGACATTGTCCACTCTGCACAGCTACTCCCACCAGCATGAGCTGGACCTTCCCAGCCTGTGGCCTGCATGTTGAGTGGCACCCCAGGGGGCTGGTGAGGACCTGGGACCACACAGCAGCTCCTGGCCCTCTCCTGCTGGTGATGGCTGACAGCCTGGTCACTGGTCCGGGAGGGCAGCTGGGTGAGTGGATCCAAACTCCCCCCAGCATGGATCTCACATAGCATAGGGTTGAGGGGTACCTGCCAGACTGTTCCTTCCTACCAAGTGCAGCTCTTACTAGAGTGAGCAGATCGGTTATTGAGTCTTTAATGCATGCCTAAACCATGCTGTGTACTTGACCCGCTGTCTGTCACTGGGTCTCTTCTGTGCACCCACTCACCGCATATGATGGGTGAAGGTGCCAAGGCTGAAACATATGTGTTAACAGATGTGGCCATGGTTACTCTGCCCACAGATGTGGAACCAGGATCTGAGTCCAGGTTGTCACACTCTAAGTCCTGCATGCTAACCAGGTGGTTGACTTTTAAGTGCAAGCCAATTTGTAGTTGGTTTAAAAATTAATAGTTAAACAGCAAAAAAAAAATGTGACAATGAATATATATATGTTCATGTATAACTGAAAAATTGTGCTCTACACTGGAATTTGACAAAACATTGTAAAATGCCTATAACTCAATAAAAATGTTTATAAAATTAATAGTTAAAACTTTTTCCTTTTTGTTAGAGGAACAATAAAATGACCCATTGTTCGGACAGACAGCAGCATTTTGGAAATTAACTGCCTTCTGTGGTTTTCTCTTCACATTCCTAATGGAAAGGCCACTTTGCTTACAGAGCATCTCAGGTTCTCCTAATGGAATTGCATGCATGGTCATTTTATTCCCCCTCCCCCAGTCCTGAGCTTTGCACAGAGTGGAGATTCAGTAAATGCTTGCATTGCCAGGGCAGGTGGGGGCAGGAGTCTAACTTACAGTCCAGGGAGGGCTTTCCTCCTGGAGTTACTCACATGGTGTTTTGCCTCTCTGTCTCCCCAGGTGGAAGGTTAGGTAATTGGAAGCTGCATCAAACACATCCCTATTGCAGATAGAGATATGTATTTCATTCAACAGCTGCCAAGGGAGAGGGAGGTGGGAATCCCTCCTGAGCAACCACTGGAGACCACAAAGGCCATTAAGGTAAAAACAGATGGGAAATGGGCCAGTTTGGTGGTGAGAGAGAAATAGTGTTTGCACACTTCCCCTTGTGGCCACCACCCCTGCTCCCACTGTGCCTTCCCTCCCCTCCCCATGAATGTGGGTCTCCATCTGTTTACCACTTGAATTAAGGGGCTGAAAACTTAGCCTCTTCTCTGAACATGGATGCTTGTGGAGTTCTCCAGCTGTAAATGAGAGCAGCTTGATAACTGGTATTGAGCATCCTGCCTAGTACGATGTCATTTAATTGGAGCCTGATTAGACAGAACCTTCAATTAGCCAATGTGTCTTGCACCTCTCCCTCCAGGCTTCATTTCCCGAGTAAGGAGCAGACAGCAGCAGCAGTGACTGTGAGGAATCCTGTGCAGTCAGCCAGAATTCAAACTCATTTCCAGCTCTTGCTGTGTGTGGTTCTGTACCCTGAGAATTACCATTCAGAGTGATGCTGTTCTAGGGTGAATCATTGAACAGAGTCCACCTGTGTTTTCTAGACTCTGTTACCATGCTGGAGGAGTTACAGGAAGCTCTAAAATTAAATCAGTAAGATTCGGAGGAAAATGGCTCATTGGTCCTTATTTAAAATGCCCACTTGACTGATCCATCGGTTTGGTCTTTGTGTCACTCTGTAGGTAGCAGTTGACAGACCCCTTTCAAAGCAATTTTCTCTTCAGGTTGCAAAATCAGGACAAATTACTGTTTTGTTTTTGTTTTGTTTTAGTCAAAATGAAGAGATTCTTAGTAATACAAGGATAATTATTATATAAAGAGCAAAGATTTTGTTTTTGGAGAAAAATTTAAGCATGGAAGTGACATGTGACCTTGAACACACAGTTTCTGAGCTGCAGGGGAGTTTAAGGGAGGTTAGCCTCCTCCCTTCCCTCCCACTTTTGCACCCAGTAACAAGCTGGTTGAAGGAAAGTTAGTGCCTGGGGGATTCCCACATTTTGCATGACACTCTTGGTGGACGGAGAGGTATTTTTAGGACAGGGTGCACAGGTGCGAGTCAGAGCCCGTGTGAGTAGGGTGGCTGGGTGCCCGGGTGTGCCCAGGACTAGAGTTTCCAGGGATGGGTCACTTCACAGCTTGGGTGTGTGGTCCTGGGCAGCCCATGGGAGTCAATCCTTTCCCCCTGGAGGAAGGTTTACAGAAGTAGCATGACTTTCTTTTTATGTTAAAATATTTCCTAGAATTTCCCCTAGTCCTTTCCTTGTGTTTCTTCAAGGAAATAAATTTGGATAGTTGACCCAAGTTCCCTCACCTCCCCATTCCTGTTACCAATATGTCTCACAGCCTCTGGCTCCTGACTGTCGGGGTGGCCATGCAGGTGAGAAGGGCCCTGACTATGCTGACTGTGACAGAGGCTGCTCTCCTAGTCCTCGTGGTGGGCTTTACCTTCCTCACTGGCTCTCTGGGGTCCATCTCTGACCCTGAACCAGGTTTGGCCCATTTGGGCAGTGACAATGTATCACTCAGCCATGAAGGTAGGCAGTGGAAGAGCTCCTTGTGTTCCCTGCAGGTCAGCCACCCCATCCCTGCTGTCAGTTAGTTCTTGCCCCACTTCCCTCTGTGGGAGTGGGTCAGAGTTACCCTGTGTCTTGTTGCCCCTGTGGGCAGGAGTGGGCCTGTGGATGCGTGGATTCTGTTGGTGGGGACAGTGGTGGTCCAGGACTTGGGGCTGACACACTGCACACCATCAACACTGTGGAGGCACTTCCTGCCTTCAGTTAAGCCTCTGAGTTGCTGCGAGACATTGACCTGGTGTCTTAGGACAACTTACTGTTTCTGCCCTCAGCCTGGTAGATTTGAAGTTGTATGGGGTGACCCACTCACTCAGTTATCAGTGAGCACAGGGGTGTGTAGCAAGTCTGGCCCATCAGTCTTACAGTTGTGCAGAGTATACCAAGGATGGTATTAGGTTTCATTTCAGGGATTCTAAGAAATTTTGAACTTAGTATCATGAAAATGCCTTCAGAGGTCCTCCTGAGCACCAGCTTTGGGCCTGACAAAGTGCAGGCATTGAACAAAGCCCACCTGGCCCACAGGAAGCTGACTTTCAGAATCCGGTACCCAGGGGCCAACTGCTGTTCTTGTGAGGCTAGCTCTAAGGACAGATGATCAACCCAGAGACCCCCAGTCAGGCATCACCAGCTGAGGAAACACTTTGCACAGCACAGGCTGGGGCTGGCACTGAGCGGGTTCTCATGCCCCAATGTGTGGCAGCTCCATCCTGTCAAAGTCGGGCTTTCCTTTGGTTCATGGTCCCAGCACCTTATAAAGTGCTCTGCCATTTACTTATTTATCACTGTCACTTGTTACTCTGACTCTCAGCCAGTGTATGGGCCAGTGGGCAGGGGTCTGTGTGTGTTTTATTCACTTGTGCATCCCACGTGCCTAGGCACTCACTAACTCTCTGTCATGGAGCCACTGAGTGTGCTGTGTCAGACCGCAGAGCAGGTTAACCACCTGCCAATCGGATGTGGTGACCACAGGGCCAGATCTGCTGCCCTCAGATCTGGGTTGTTCTGCAATGCGAGTCTGCTTGTCCCAGTAGGTGGCAGCGAGTGCCTGGGCAGGTGCCACGTGGGGGCATACAAGGAGTAAGAAGAGAGGAGATGGAGACTAGGGACTTGATAGGCACCGTCAGACATCATCTCAGATAGTAGGCAGCAACATGTGACACAGTGAGGCTGGGACTAATAGCAGAGCTGGAAAGAAAGCAGAGTACGTGGCCAGAGCATAGCTGTTAGACATCGCTGAGCCCAGTAAATGTCCCTTGGAGCTGTGGCATTGGGCAGGACTGATGTCGGGGGTTTGTGGTGCTGGAGTTACTGGGTGTTTGCCGGAGGGCAGACTGGGTGGCCGCTAATGCCTGGTGACATCTCTGTGTGTGTGTCTGCAGGAGAAGTACTGTCACATTTGCCCCAATATAGTCAAGAAGTTTGCCAAGTATGACGTGGATCAGCGGAAGTGGATCAAACAGCAAATAGGGAACAATGCCATAAGCCAGAAGAAATTCATTATCGATGTTGGCTAGGAAAGTTTCCCAGGCCCTGAAATTTTCTTTCACCCAGAGGTAAGACGTTTGCTTTCTGAGTGTGCAGAGAATGACGTGTGTGGAGCAATGCTGTCACCTCGTGTGTGCAAGAGTGGCTCCCCGTTGCGCTCCCAAGTGAGGTGGCCACCTTTCAGGGAGAACCTTGGGAGTGTAGGCTGCAGCTTCAGTGGCTGCTCTGGCTCCTGCATGGTCCACGCACTTGACTGTGTGTTTCATCATGCTCCTCTTTGGGTCTGGCTATCTGTAAAACAGTTAATGGTTAGTTAAACCAATAGTGGTTAGGAAGAAGCTTTAAGAGCAATAGAAGAGAATGGATTTGAAATTCATCTCCTACTGATATGAAAACTAGTTAATCTCTAGGATTGATTGGAATTTGCCTCTGTATAAGAGTACGATAGCGTACATATAACCTTCCCATCACACATGACGATCCATCCCCAGTCCAACATTTAACCCAGTACAGCTGGTCCTGCTGTGTTCCCTGATGCAAGTTAGATAAAGCTTCTGTCTGAGGACAGCCTTGGAAAGAAGAATTAAAGATATCATCAGTTTAGCAAGTAGTCACAAAGAATTATTACTGCTTTTGTAAAAGCAGTAACTAAGAGGCAATATTTTAAGGTTTAAGTAAAATGGACTTTATTTGTATTTTGGTATATTTTTCTGCCTCATTCAGTTTACATTTAATAGGTAAATACAAACCACTGCCTGTTCTTCGATGTGTATGACTGTTCAGGGAAATGGCACACAATGTATGTCTGACAGTACCTGATATCACGGCACTCATTCGCTCGTGTTAGTCTTCAGTTAAAATAGACATAAACCAGCAAAGTCCAGTGAACAGCTGCATGGCGCCTTCTTCTTCCCTCGAGCACATTGACACTTTTCATGATTTTTAAAGCATTTTTAAGAATTTTGTAATTGAATTACTTATACTTTAGCTTATTTCACTTATGGAATTGAATGTAAGATTTTTTAGTTAATAACATGGTTATTACCATATTGATTGTTTCACCTAGAAGCCACCACCATCCCCCATTCCCAGTCTTCTAGCTCAGATTTACAGTGTGAGTCACTGACTAGGTTTTTTCTTATATCCTGGCTAACTTTTTCATGACATTAGTGTCTATACATCACATGCTCATTATCTACAATATTTTTCATTACATGCCACATACACTGAGCACTTGCTTTTTACAATCTCATATAAAGTTTGAGTCACTGTGTATCCTAACGCAGGGCTGGTCTGTCTTTGTTACTGTTTGATTTCTTTTCCCTCTCTAAACCCACACATTTCATCTCTTGAAGGGACATGTCACCATCACTCCATGCACAGAGTCACTTGGATTAATTTGACACATTCATTCCAATGTGATGGTTTAAAAGGCATAGTGAATTCTGTATTTGTTAAAGTTACATTTTAAAAAAGTTGTTGAGAGAAATGTGTATTGTTTCTTTTATATCTGTACAAAATTCTGTTCACCAACCTGGATTTTATGCAATCCATCTCAGATGTTGTTGACAAAGTAACACAGAACTGTCCCATTGATGTCCACCATCTGCTATATAAGGTATAAGCTGCTTGGGTAACATGCTTGGATTTCATTCTGAAATTAAAGGCCCAGCATTCTGAGAATAATAGACCCTTACCATCAGTCTGCAGATAGTCCTATTTGACTTCTGTTTTATAGGATTTGTTAAGGGCCTGATTCCTGGTAAAATATTTTTCTTGGAGTGAGGGTGACTTAAATGCTTGGCAATATAACTCAGTTAGCCAGAAGTATTTGATTTAAATATTCTAGTATCTCTTATTCTTATCTGCCCAGCTGTATTTTTAAATTGGACAATTTTAACCCTCCATGTTGACTGAAAGATCAAGGGGGTCCTTCCCCTCTTGCTTTCTGTGAGTTTGCTGGTCTTGCTTCATGAGTATTTAGATTAGTGCCAGATGTGTTGTTGTCAGAGAGAAGGAGGAATCTGAAATGAACAATCAGAAAATGTTCATGTAATGTTTCTCCAAAATTCTTTGAGTGCAGGGAATTTTGAAACTTGAAAGGAGAAAAAGGCAGTTCATGTAACTGTAGGATGAAGGAAGTGTTGCTGAAAGCCAGAGGGGAGGGGCAGAAAGTGGCAGTCAGCTGGCCCTGCTTCTCTGCCTGCTCACCTCTGTCTGCACATCCTGCTCTTCCCCCAAGACCACGTCTCCCCTTCACAGATGCAGGGGCCTGCACCTTAGGGGGGAGAGGACCAGGCTCAGTAGGGAGGGCTTAATACAGTTTATTTCATCTGGACAGTAGAATACTATTCAGCCTTTAAAAAGAATGAGGTAAAGCAATGTAAATTCAAATGAAAAGATGTCTACAGTATATATTGTCAAATGAAAAACAAGTTGTAAAATTTACACATAGTATTAATACATTTTATTTAAAATATACTTTATGTATATATATATATAAGAAAAGGTATTGAATGATATGTGTTAAACTCCTTAAAGGAAATAAAATATATCTGGGCAAGAGATGGATAACTCTTACTTTCTACTCTTTGTGTTTTAAAATTATTTGAAATTTTATGGTTAATAAATGTTATTTTTATTATTTGAAAACATTTTCTATATAGACAAATTTGATGGGTAAAAGCAAATAATAATTTGGTTTTTATTGGTATATAACCTTAAACACTTCTCACCTCCAGTAAGTGTGCAAGGAAGGGAAAGCAAAGGCAGATGAGAGCATTAAGTATAGTGCAGTATGTGGCTTGTTCTCCCTACTTCTTAAATCTCACATAACATCAGCTGTGTCTTCCTGCCTATGAAAGCAAGGAACAAGTGTGCACTATCTAGTCCTCATTTCATCATGGTGGAGATGGAACTTCTGCCAGCAGTAAGGATTGCTCATGCTGGGATTGAGTTTTCTCATTTGATCATTTAGTTTGCTTTCAATAGATTTACAGGATTCTTGAAGTAGAGCTGGCCTTCTAGCCTGAGTACCTTATTTAACAGATGATGACACTGAGCCCTACAGATAGGAAAAGGAGGCAAAACTGGAGGGACCTCGGTCACATGGGGCAAACTGGTCTTCGACGTTTTTCTAATTGAGGTAGGGTTGATGTACAATATTATATAAGTTCCAGGTTGCAGTTTTTAAACGTTATACTCCATTTATAGTTATTATAAGATATCAGCTATATTCCCTGTGCTGTATAACATATCCTTGTAGCTTATTTATTGTATAAGTAGTAGTTTGTACCTCTTAATTCCCTATCCCAGTCTTGCCCTCCCCTCTTCCCTGTCTCCATGGATACCCATTAGTTTGTTCTCCATACCTGTGGGTCTGTTTTTTGTTGTTGTTGTTGTTGTTGTTGTTATGTTCACTAGTTTTCTTCTTCAGAGTTCATATATAAGTGATATTCTACAGTATTTGTTTTTTCTGTCTGACTTATTTCACTCAGCATAATACTCCCCAAGTCCATCTATATTGTTGCAGATGGCAACATTTCATTCTTTTTTATGGCTCAGTAATATTCCATTTTATATATACCACAACTTCTTTATCCAGTCATCTGTTGATGGACACTTAGTTTGCTTCCATATCTTGGCAATTGTAAATAAGGTTACCATGAACATTGGGGTTCATATATATTTTTAGGTTAATGTTTTCATTTTCGTTGGATGAATACCCAGAAGTGGAATTGCTAGATCATATATTAGTTCTATTTTTAGTTTTTTGAGAAGCCACCATCCTGTTTTCCATTGTGGTTGTAATAGTTTGCATTTCTATTGTTCCTTCTTTTCCTAGTTTGGGTGTATAAATTATACTGACTAAACCCAGAGTGAACTAGTTGCTCACAGTGTCTCTCAATGTGACTACACATTGAATCAAGTGGGAAGCTTTTCAAATCAGGATGCCGGGGCCAATTATATCAGAATCTCTGGGTGGGAGTTTGTGATTTTGGGGGACTCAGCTCCTGAGGAGACTGATGCGCATGGACAGCCAGGGCTGAAAACTGGCTTCAAGCAGCACATGCTGCCTGCAATGACTTGACCTCCTGGATAAATCACAGGCCTCCAGGACTCAGCTCTCACACACTAGTCTCTGTATAAACTATACACCTACAGTGTATATGGGTTCAATTTTCTCCACATTGTTGCTGAATGTTTGTGGTTTTGTGGTCTTTTTGATGATAGCCATCCTGGTAGACACGAGGTAATATCTCACTGTGGTTTTAATTTGCATTTCTCTGATGATTAACAACACTGAATGTGTTTTCACTGCCTGTTTTCTTGGCTCAGTGGCAGGAACTATAGGTCGATTTTCTTTTGATGAAGCAAGTAGAAGGAGGCTTGCTTTAGGTCCTGCTGACAACACCTGAGATCTTCTTGGTCACTGAGTGAACACCTTACTCAGGCTCATTGACAAGAAAAAGGTGGTGGAGAATATAAAATGTGGCTTTGAAAATTCAGACATTTTAGAAAACTAAAACTTTTTTTAAGAAGTAGTCATAATCTAATTTTTATTTCAGTCTGTTCTGTAGATAAGAATGTTCACATGCTGCCTTTTTTTAATTTATTTTTTGTTCAGTTTCCAAGTGTGTTGGAGGTTGGGTCTGGGAATGGTTCTTCTTTTTCATTTTATTATAGCTCTCTATCTTTATGGGTTAAAGATTGTCAGTTATCTGTTGTAGACTTGAAGGGCTTTTTTTAAGTGGAAGTTTTCCTATGTTGGCTGCACACATTTCCATGATATTGCTGTGAGATCTGTTTTTGGTATAGTGTGGTGCCATGTCATTCTTGTGAGTGCATTGCCTGTTGTTTCTATGATTGCCAATGTGGTTTTTGTTGTGGTGAACACAATCTACTTTTGTTGTTTAACAGAACCTCATTTTGATTAGGTGTTTATCACAGATTGGAGAGTGGCTAGGGCTTCTCCTTTTATTGGAATTGAGACTTCCAAACCATTTCTGGGGTGCAGGCTGTGGTATGTGGTGTTGGAATGTTTCCAATACACACTCATAACAGTTCCTTTGCCCTTTCTATTGCCATGGGAATGTCCAAATTCTACACAGAAACACCAGTGGAAACAAATCTAAAGATGTCATGCACTAGGGCCTTCTGTAATGATCCTTCAGTCCCCCAGCTGGGTCCTCAGTGCAGTATCAGGTCAGTGCCATCCCTATTGTCACATTTTCATGTAGTAGACAAGGCTGATGGAAAGGCTTCAACTTCCCCTTCTGTGCACCCAGATCTCTGCTCTTGGCTCTCTCTTCCTTGTGGCATGGGACCATCAAGACAACAACAGAGCATATCCACACCCTCTGCCTTGGACCCAATAAAAATCACAGTTGTGCCTATGAAATATGCAGGTTCTTTGGCCATGGATTCTGATTTCAACCCGAACTTCCCCTGGGTCTCTCAGACCAAAATTATGATGATTCTGATAGAACTGTGCTTCTCTTCTATTGCAAAAATGCCAAATTGGGCCCTGGACCTGCAGAGATAGTGAATATGTCCATGAGATACCTAGATAATCCACAACATGTGCATCAGCAATGTTGCCTTTTGAATTCAGGTCCCAGGCACTTCTGTTCCATAGACACTACCAATCACAGAAAACAACACACTCCAACCCCATGAGACTCAGTCTGTGCCATCAGCCTCAGCTCTCTCCCTCAGCTTCAGCACACATTCCTAGCTCAGCATCAACAGCTCAAGTCAAGGTCTGGGGATTGATTACAGGGATATTTTGTGCTGGTTTCTTTCAGTTCTGTCAGCCAGGCATCTGCTGTGCACTCCTCTCACCCTCATTGGATCTCCTTCAATCCCAACTGATGTCTCTGTGTGTGTCCCAGTAAAAGAGTGTTTTCCCCTTTTTAGCTCCCTCACCAAAAGTCAGGTCCTGCACTGATTTCCTTTTCTACTTTTCTTTTTCCTCCTTCCCAATTTTATGAGGACCTTTTCTGTCTCTTGAAGTAAGAGACAGAAAAGTTGAAATTGATGTTCAACCAATGTCCAGCAGGTGTCCTGAGCCAAGGGGTGGGTGTACATGGATGAGAGTGAGCTAAGAATGCACTTGTAATCAAGAAAATATATCAAACACAAGAATGTTATATGGGGATTATGTTTTATAGGAGAAGAGGAATGAAATGAGTTCTGCAAGGGAAACAACTATGTAAAATTCCTGGCTTTTCTAGAACAGTTTGTTTATAATGTGTGTTTTTTTTTTTTATATGGATGACATGATAGATACAAAATCACTTTGGTATTTAATTTAGCTTCCATTGTGTACATTAAAAAGAGTGGTTTTTGTAAATCAATATTTATAATGTAAGAAGCACCATCTTTCATAATGATTTAAAGTCAAGATAAAATTTTTACATATTATCTTTTTAAATGGATGAGGAAAGGACACAGTGTTTCAAAATCCTTTAAGAGGGTAGTGGATGAAAAAACATTCAGGCACTATGTTCTAAACTGCCTGGAATCTGAGAACCTGTGCTGACCATTTAACATTTTGACCCAGTGAAATGATAAAGCCAGAGTCATTTCAGAAATGTCCAAAAGCTATTTCAAGCATCCCCTGCAATTGGCCACATCCAGAACTCTGAACACAGTAAATGTTCAGTTAACACTAGCTCATTGACAAAATATTTTGGCCATTCAACTGATATCTATTAACAGCATAAATACAATATCCCTTCTTCCTAACTCTAACCTTCAAGGAGATCTTTCAATTTTTCAAATATCAGTCAAAAGTATGTTATTGAATGAAGCCCTCTACTAGATAATAAGTACACTGAATTTGGTTGTTTTGTTCTTTTCCAGATACTGATTAACATGCCAAGTATAATGCCTGGCCCAGGAAGCTCAGGAGATGAATCAAATAACTTGACCATGAAAGAGCACTGAGGAGGAGGCAGAGATGATCTCTGGCATGGGTATTATTATAGGCATACTACAAGGCTCAGAGGCAGTGCAGAGGAAGAAATGAGGAGCTCTTGGAAGTGGTGGGCAGAGGGCAAGTGTTTGGAATGTTCTTTAAGAATAGGTACACTTGAACTGACTCTTAAAAGATGAGCAGGTGTTTGACAAGGCAATGTGAACACCACAGATAGAGGGGAGTGAAGCCACCTGGAATCCTTCCTCTCTGCACTGCAAACAGTTTGGATGGTTGGTGCATATGGCACGTGACTGTGCACATTCTGTCCATGTTGTGTGCACTGATGATTTAGAAATGACAGAAGGGCAAGTGGTGAAGCTGGAGAGTTGCAGAAGCACACAGAGGAAGACTGCCTTACATGGTTCTTCAAGGTATTTGGACATGATCCTGTGGCAAAACAAGTCATTACATGATTATTAAACTAAGCAGTATTGGTGTGGAATTTGCCTTCCACAACAATTATTTTCCTGCAGTGTGGATGACAAATTTGGGAGGTGGAAGAGGGGAAAGAATACAAACTGAACTGCTGGTTGGAAGACAATTATCAGTGGTCCTGGAAAGACTCAAGGCAATCAAGAAGCTGTGAAGGAAGGGTGCTGAAGGGAGGGACCTTAAGGATATGGCCTCTGGACAAACTGATTACTATTGTTTAAGGAGTAGTTTAGTGGGGAGCAAAGCAAAGACAAGCACAAAATGTGTTCTAAGACTTTTGGGGTTATGTAATTGGGTAAATGGTATTGATATTTGCAATATATATATATATATATATATATGGAATCAAAAAATTAGTCACAAGTTTCTGGGAGAGAAAGTATCTTCGGGACCCTAACTCCAGGTCCTCAGTTTTTCTATGAGGCAGGAAGCACAGGTGATGTTATCCCTATTTTATGTCCAAAGGGGTAAACTTTTTGCCTACTATCACATGCAGCAGGTTGGGAAGTTTACTCTCTACCAGGCTTAAGAACAGGTAAACAAGGGAGACAAGAACCATGCTTTCACAGAACTTATATTCTTGTGTTTGTGTTGGGGGGAACAGAATATGAACAAGTCAGCAAGCAATGAACCCAGGTCTGAAGGACTATGATGGTAGCAGGCAGTGGTACTTTATCTAGATATTAGGGAAAGTATCCCTGAGGTCACTCTGGAGCTGACCTTCCATTGAGAAGGAAGCAGTCATTCAGATTCTTAGGGGAAGAATTTTCTAGGCAGAGAACAGCAATTGAGAAGTCCCTGAGGTCGAAACAAGTTTGCTGCACCCTGAGGGAGGAATTCCAATTACAGAGCAATTGAAGAGCTGGGGAAATTCCTAGTTCCAATGGCATTCCTGGGAAGGTAAAAGTGAAAGGCTTGTGACACCTTAGGGTAAATACCTAGCACAAATACTCTTGGGGAGGGATGGGAACCTGCCCACCGTGCACAACACTATGCCTCTAGAAACTGCATCATGACTCACAAATGCTTTTGGAAGACAAGCCCTTGCTCAGTTGCCTATTTTGATACCTCATTTAACTAAAACTCATTTAGGTTTGCCTACAGAGATGAACTTAAAAATCTTTAGATGAATGGAATTCATCTTAAATTTATCAGCTCAGAACAAGAAACCACCTACAGTCCAATGGCAGGCAGCTCTTCCCCCGAGGATCAGTCATGCCCTAACATGTTACATGGGAACAGAGCCTCCCAGCCAACTTCCAAACCCCTAAAAGAGACCAGAGAGGCAACATTTTCCCCAAAGGATGCCCCGTTAGCTGAGCTGGACAGGACAAGGAGAAATGGTACCCCACTGCCAAGGTGCCAAGCTGGGTTCTTGTCTATGTGAACCTGGAATGCCTTGGAGAGATGGGACATTGGGGCTGCCTGCTGGCTCTGAGATGGGCCATCACAAGCACAGTCCTGCCTGCTCTCTGGAACACACTGCTCACACCTCTCATCCTGTGGTCATCCTCCACTGCTACTTTGTGGGCTACCTATTCTTCTGCCAACAGTGTTTCTTATGCCACCCCATTCAGCCAAATGGCTTCAAATTCAAATTCTCACTACAGGTAATGCAGATCAACACTCTGACCCTCTCTGAAAAGATCCTACTTTACAGCCAATTTTCTCAGATATCTCTGCTTGGTGTATCAAAAAAAAAGTATGTGAATTTAATATTTATCAATATAGCATGAATACATTATGAAATAATTAGATTATTCCTAAGTTATGTAGCCCCTTTCAGAATATAAAATTGAGAAGTTATATATCACGGGCACTTATTTTAAATACAGCCCCAAACCATGAAATGCATTCTTTGGAGTGGTGCTGGAGACTGTGGCATGTTTTGGTCCATGCCAAGGGCAGGCTCACCTTGTGTCTGAGCTCATTTCAAACCATATGCTCATAACATCTCTTTACTTCAACTGACTGGTCAATTTTTTGTTCCTAAAATCACCATTCAACCTTGGATCATAAGATGTTCACACATACTTTCACAGCACCGGTATGTCTCCTTCCTAACAACTTTAATAATGGCAATTTTTCATTTATTTTCAGTGATTGATTCACCTGTCTCCCTCAGTAACTGCGACTTCCACAGCAGCAGGGACCATGTGCATTTCTGCTTACCAATATGTCCCCAGAAACTAGCACAGCTTCTGGGACACAGTAGGGACTTAACAACTAGCCACTGGGGGAAAGATGCTATGAAATATACTCATTGGTGGAAATGTTTCTGCTTCTAAGAGTGGATCTGCCAAAAATCATTCAAATCAAGGCTAAATAAGGTTAAGGCTCAGCTATGCTGTTTTTTTCTTTAAAAAAAATACAAGAAAGACTTTGCTGCTATTTGGGTTTAAACTGATTTTGGAGACAATTATCAAAAGGTTTGACTAACAATTTAACAACACTCATTTGTATATGTATGGAGATGACCAATTTTAAAACTTTTTTTTTTAATGGAATAAGAGTTCATTTTCAAAAAGGTTCACCCAGATTAGGCCAAATTTAAAAAGATAAGAAAAACTACCACTTACTTTGTCAGGCGCTCTCTCTCTATTATTTTCATTTAATCCTCATATCTGAATCTTACCCCAGGTCACAGATGAGGAAATGGAGGGAGCAAGAGGCTGGGGTTAGACAGTGACTAAGTGGCAGAACCAGGATTCACATCTAGGTCTATTTGATTCCAAGAGCTTTGTCTTAAATCTAAGCCAAACTTTAAGCTAAAAAATTAATGCTGACATTGAATAATAATGTATTTGTTGTTCCCTCTTATGAAAAGGTACAAGACTACAGCTTAGTACCATCAACTGGGGCAAGTATTTAAAATAGAATTTGGATGCCAATGATGGGGTATCAGGGAAATGAGAAAATTCACAAAAAAGGAATAAGGAGGGATATTAACTAACATTAACCGAAAGCTTGTTTTATGCTAGATACTGTATTAGATGCTTTCATAGTAACATTTATTTTAATCCTAAGACTCCTGTGAGATGGATAATAACAGTCAAGAAAAAAGTGGTATAGAGTAACTGGTATTTGGCTACTCCAATGCTCCTTTCCCCCTTTCTTTCTAACGATGTGAACCACCCACATTTCAGCTGAGTATTGTCTGGAATAAGGACAACATTCCCCAGTCTCTATTCCAGCTTAGTGAGGTCACAATACTAAATTCTGGTCAATGAAATGTAACAGGAAGTGTATGACAGCCTCTGGGAAATTTCCTTAAGAGATCATAGATGCTTGCCTTCCTCTGTCTCCTTCCCTTCCTTCCTTCCTCCTTTCTACATTGCATGTGATGGATAAAGCTCCATCTAGGGCTATGAGATTGAGGACCTCATCTGATGTTTAGCAAACCTAAAAAGTGGAACCAGCCTAAGCCTCAGGAGATTTTTGAAATCATAATACCAGTTCTGGATTGTCTCTCTAGAAATTTTTTTAATGTGAAAGAGAAACAAACATCACTTTGTTTATGCCACTGTTCTTTGCAGTCTCTGTAACTGGCAGCTAATTTTAACTAATCCAGAAACTTATCCAAAGTGATCATGTAAGGTTCAAACCCAGGCCCACCAGTCTGCAAAGTCCACCCTCTTAGGCAGAAGCCTGAAGAACTCCTGATTATAATCTGCAAAAGATTGGTGGTGGGGGAAGAGTGTGTGTGTGTGTAAAACTGCTGACAAGAATTTGACAGAAGGAAAGAAGGAAAGTTCGAATATGCTCACAATTCTGCATACCTAAGAGACAATCAAAGGGAATATGCTACTGGACAGTAAAGAATATAGTCTCCATCAGAGGTGGACAGAGAAAGATCTGTCACCTCCATGGATCTGGAAAGAGAAAGGAAAGAGAAGCTGTGTCTCTGAAAGATGCTGCTGTATTTTATTTCCCATCTATATTTTATAAATTTCCTATATACATTTATTATTCTGTTCATAGAAAATTCTAAAAGACTCAGTCACTATTTCCACAGCCAAATTTGTCAAAGTGTAAAATTGTGTTTAGAAGTCTCATCATAATTATTAAGCACTCATTCTGTGCCCATCAGTATGCTAGATATCAAGAACAATATCAAAAAGCATCAATATTGGTTTCTGACCTCAAGCAGCTCAGAACTTAGGTGAACACATAGAAAACAACCAAGTACTACTTACATGAAGAGATGGATCAGTGCAGGTGTTAATAATCAGAAAGAGACTCATGAAAAAGAAGTAAAATTTAGAAAGACCTAAATTCTATATGTTTGCCTTATCTGCCCCAAATATTGTCTTAAAATGACCAATCCACCCTCAGGGCTCAGTCAATCTCTTTCTGGTAACCTGAGAAAATCCAGAAGAAAAAGACATAGAAATACTCTGTTTTCTACAGCATCCCATTAGTTTGGGGACATATCTAGTGGTAGGCTCCTCACATTCATATGATAAAGGAGATGACTGTGAGCAGCAATGTGGCCGTTTCCTCTGCCCAATGGCACAAGCAGAGTCACAAATAACAGAAATGAAAGGATCACTACAAATTGTGTTATTGAACTGCATGACCTACATGGAGCAATCAACTCACTCCTAGGTTTGGCAGGGCCTTTCTGAGTTGATTCCCTGAAAAACAAAACAAAACAATAAAACCCAAACCAAACCAAAAAATAAAAAAAAAAATTAAAAAAAGAGAGACTCTGAGTGTCATCATCTCTGCTCCATGTGGCTGCCTTGATAAGAGTTCAGATTTCTCTGTGTCATGAGAAAATTTTTATGATTAATGGAAGACAGAATATTATCCATTATTAACAGTTATTTTCCAATTCTGTATTATAAAATTATTCCTGATAATGGAAAATTCTCTATTTCTTTCAATTAATTAAAACATTGAAATTCTACAGTGTATAAAAGAAAGCACTGGAGTTCTGGAGAGGTGAGGCAGAATACGAAGGTAAACAGGAATCATTATTCCTTTTCTCAGAGGTATGTAATCTACAGGGGAAGCATGCAGCACCTGAAAGGGGAGGAGAGGTTGGTGGGCCACGCAGGGTTGAAGGAGGAGCATAGGAACATGGGTCTGGGAAAGTTTGGCTAGCTTTACAGTGCTCAATTGAAATACTACTTTGCAATATTTTCTCAACACCAGGGTTCAAGTTTGTTAGTCCTACTGAGACATCAAGTCAGAAGAAAAGAACAAAAGTGAGAAGGCATTCATGGCTTTGCATTCTCAGAAAGTCTTCCTGCTGGTTCAACTCTGTATGATTGAGCATATTGTTATTGATGAAGAATTTTTATTTATTTTTGATCAAATACTTCACCATGTTTTCCTGACCTTTTCAATCTCCTGGTTGCAGAGTTTTAACGTGAGCTCTCCTCGGGCCTGGGAGAAATTCTGAGAATGACCCCTGAGAATGAGCTCAGTGGTAAGAAGTCCAAGGACAGGATGAGGTCGACATTGCAAGTGTTTTTGGAATAAGGTAGGTTGACTAGAAACTGTAATTGTGCAAGGCCAGCTGTGCACTTCTGTGTGAACTGATCCCTTATCATGGTCCCAGTCTTAAATATTCACGACCAATTACTCTGTGTTCTCAGCCCACTATGCTGATTGACCCTCTGCCTTAACTATATGGCATCCCTTCCTTTTATGACAAGTGTTAGGAAGGTGATCTTCCAGGCTCTCCTTCAAGGGAAAAACACGATTTCCTGCAGCAGGATGCCCGCCATCTCCAGCTAATCTGTCTTCTTGGAAGATGTCCAAATATTTCTTTGAAAGTTTCCCATGCATCCCATTTAAAGAATATGTACTGTCATCTGGGTCCCATATTGGAATCTGCCACACAGGAGCCAGCCAGTTATTGACTATTGTCTCTTTCCCATCCATAAAATGAAGACTTCTAAGAAAATATTTGCAAGTGAAGCCAGGCTGAAAGCTTAGAATTAAAGCAGAGTTAGTGCTCCTTAGCTCCTGTGAAGTGATATATAAAAAGCCCTGATGGGTTCTGCTAGTGACTGAGACAGTGCTTGCTGGGATCCCTGTAAGAATTCAATCTGTGTTCCCTGGACCATGTTGAAATCTGGGCAAAAGTTTTCCTGATACTGTGAAAACAGCTGGTTTCTGAGGTTCCTCATAGTCAACTTTTTCATTTCTTTGATTTGAAGTAACCCAGGTCTAATACCAGCTAGGCCTTGATTCCATGCCCCTCCCATCTTTTTTCCTCAATGACTGTGTGTGTATGTATTTGTGCATATGTGTTTCTTGGCCTAATATTAGGCTATCTGTTAATTGTAATACACATTTAATACTGAACTTCAATTCTAACCTTAACTGATTCTCTAAGACTAGGACATAATATGTATGCATATGTATGTGTGTGTGTGTGTGTATGTATGTATATATACACACATATATATAGTTTGTTAAGAATTTTTAAGAATCAATATAAATTGTAAAAGAACAAGATTCAGAACATTTTAGAAATAGAGGAAAAGAGATATGAGTCAGAAAGTGTATGAGAATTGGTATCTTGGCTTCTGCTGGTGGCTCTTCTGGCAGTGAGATCTGGCGTAAGCCACTAACAGTCCAGGCAGGAGTTTCTGTTTTCTATGTGTTTAATGTAACTATCCTGGACTATATCAGAAAAGAAGATAGGAATATTTCATGTTCCAGATATCTCAGACTACGTTTCATCTTACCACTCATTTATCATCCAACAAATGTTTATTCTATGCCTACTGTGTGCAAAACACTGGACTGGTTTCTGAGGATACATTGGTCCATTTGATGGATCTGGTCTTTGCCCTCCTGGGGTCCACAAGTCTCCAAGCATTCCTCCAGGGACCGTTAGGCTGGACATGATAAATCAGTGGGGACTAACTAACCAAACCCCAGTGTGTCCCCACACCAGAGTTCTCTTTGTCTTTGTCTCCTGAATCCTATGTATCCAAATGCAGGCACACCTTCCAATTATCCACTTATTCTACTAATTTATCTCTGCTAACTTCTTTATCTCCAATTCAGTCTCTCCACCAAATTGTTTTTGGAGGATTTAAAAACAAATAAACATGTGCCCTCAAGAAACTTATAGTTTAAAAAAAAAATAGAGGCAAATATGTAGCTGGATATATGAGCAAATTCAGGGCTGAGTAAAATCTCCTAGTACAGGATATTGACATGGTTCAGAGCCTATGACTCAAATATGCTTTATAACAGCTGAATGTAACCAGGTCACCTTATGAAAAAGAGCAGTATGGTTATAAATCAGGCGTCCTTTATCTCATTACAAAATTGAAGGGCAAAAGTAGTTGGGTCTTACATTGGTAGATGAAAGAGTGGGCTAAAGTGGAGAGGACTTCCCAGATTTCCCAGAGAAATTGAGACCTAAAGGGCAAATTAAAAAAAAAAAACTTAAGGCTTAAGGAAGCCTGTTGTTTTTGTGAGCAGAATAGCTTTTTGTGTCTGGTAAAGGCCTCTGTGTAACTGGGGGAGTTACAGACAGATTGATTACAAGTAAAAATGAGGGGAGAAGCATACTAAAGGATGAAACAAATATGTAAGTGGGTGTAAATTTTATAATTTTACCTTCATCTTTGAGTGAACTTGATTATCAAATAAAATGCCTGGATTTGCTTAATTTACTTAACCAATTCAATAATCAGATACAAAATTTTGTTTTTCAGGGTCCTCAAGGACACAAACACACAAAAAATATGTGTGCATTCTGACAAAACATAATCATAATGCAAATAATTTCTATTTATAAACTATTTTATAGTTCATGCATATCACTCAAACAGTGTATTACTGTCATTTCAAAATAACATGCTCTCTCCTCTGTAGTCTGCACACCTGAGAGTGACAGCATCTCTTAGCAGTCCCCAGTCTTGCTGAGTCATTCTGTTCATCCTCCTGTAGCTCAGGCATCATTCAGAGGCCCAACAGGTTGAGAATTGACAAGTGCTTAACTATGGATCCCTAACTTACTCTGGAGGAATGCTGTAAGACTGTGGACCTCAGGAGGGTAAAGGTCACATCCATCACATAGACTAGCACATCCCCAGAACCCAGTGCATTGTTGTGCATATGGCAGGCACCCAATAAATATTTGTTAGATAATAAGTGAATGGGTGAAGTGAAGTCTGAGGCTTCTGAAATGCACATTTTCTCTATCTTGTATAGTGCAGGGTCCTCTCAAGATTTAATCCCTAGCTCTGTCTACATTAACATGTTCTTATTTGATTGAAGAATCAACACACTTAAAGACTGGGATTTGGAAGTGAGAAGGAGTACATGGAAGTGATTCAGGAAGACAAGGAAATGAGACACAAGTGGCAACATTTGTCAAAGTAAGATAAAAGAATACTTATTACAAGATAACTTATTATATTTCTCATGTCTGTGCATGTCTTCATCTTCACCTTCTGGTAACATATACATCCACGTTGAATTGAGCCATTTTCCCCAAATCGAGGATCTTGTGACTTTGAAGTACCATAATATCTTGAGATTTCTTTGATAATTTTTGACCAATGGGTTCTAGAGATGCTGGAAACCCTGACAGTATAAAATAACAAGACAGTGTAAAAACATGAGTCAGAAAATCATGACTGCCTTTAGACATAGCTACTTAAATATAGCATGGTGACTAAAAGTATGGATTCTGGAGCAAGACTACTTAGATTCAAATCCTGACTTTGCCCTTGTGAGCTGTTTGATTTTTGTTGTTAATTAATTTCTCTGTGCCTTAGGTTTGTATTTCAAAAATGAGTTGTGGTGAGGATTAAATAAACAATACTGTTAGAGCAGTTCTAGGCATATAGGAAGTGCCATATTAATCTTAGCTCTTGTCGTGATCATAGGTAAGTCACTTATCCAATCTGGGTTTAAAGTTTCCAGGTATAAAATGAGAGATTTTGACTAGATTTTCTCTAAGGCCCTCCTGAACCTACTGTTTGCAAATGCTTACAGTCCATGTGCTTTTCTACATATATGTATGTAGTTTGTGATAAGAAAGTGCATGATTAGTAAATGCTTTCCTTGATTGATGCAAGGAGATGTTATTAGGGGATTGAGACTGTCTTCTTCACTAGGCCAAATTCCTTGAGGGTAAGAGTGTATCTTTTCCTCCTCAGGATCCCAAGGCCTAATGTGGTGCCTGGGGACAGTGGGTGCTCTGTAAACTGTTAATAGATATGGAATAAATGCCTATGTCTTGTGTACCCAGATATATGGGAATGGGAAATGGTTGTAACTCCTTCCTAGGCCTTATCTCAATTAAAGCTACTTACACCGAATATTCAAAAAACATTAGTGCTCTCTACTGGAGACATTCCTAGTACAGGAATTCAAGTTTGAGTTTTTGATGGCAAATTCTGATTTGAGTTCATAAGTCCTGGATTTGAGAAGTAGGGTATAGCAGATACACATAGTTTACTGTGTTGCAAGCACAGATTTGGTGTTATGGCACTGAGGATGGCATGATCAGCATTAAAATGCCAAGTCTCATTTCTTTGCCATGTATTTATGCATTTTTTCCAGAGCAGCTTTATCTATAGATTTGTACACATGTTGTGTTTGCTCTGATTCATTTTAAGTAAAAAAAAAAAAAAGAGAGAGAGACATAGCATTAATTGAAAAAGTAATGTTAAGAAAATGAAAAGACAACCCACAAAATGGTAGAAAATATTCACAAATAATATATCTGATAAGGGACTTGTATCCAGAGTTCATAAAAACAAAACTAAGCAAAACAATAGGATTTACATTTCTCATTTATGTTATTATTTTCTCTACACCTCAAGTCTTTTTTTTTGTCATTACTGTTTTCTTTTTCATTAATTGAATATTTTCTAATATTACTTTTTAACTTCTTTAATGATTTTCTTGCTATATATTTTTAGTTATTTACTTAGTGATTGCTTTAGGCCTTACCATATATGTCTTATCAAAAACAGTTTCACAATTACACCAGCAATTTCAGAGAATTTAGAAACAGCATTCCCATATAGCTCTACTCTCTTTTCTTTCTTACTGTGGTATTCTTGTCATAGGTATTATCTCTATGCATGTTATAAGCCCGACAGTACATCATTATAATTATTATTCCTTTATGTAATTTTCTGTCTTTTAAAGAATCTGAGAGGAGAAAAGAGAGCAAGTTTATACGTATAACTTTTTTCTTTTTTTTTAATTGAGTTATAGTCAGTTTCCAGTGTTGTGTCAGTTTCCAGTGTAGAACACAATTTTTATGTTATATGTATAATTTTTCTCATATTAGCCTTCTTTCCATTTCAGGTTCTATGCATTTGTTCCTTTGGATTCAAGTGAAACATCTGGAGTCAATTCTTAACCCAATGTTGGTTTGTTGTCACCAACCTCTTTGCCCTGCTATTGGTAAATATATTACATTTCTGAATGTTATATGCCCACAAATACAATTAAATGTATACTGCTTTATGATATTTAAACAAGATAAGAAAGGATAAGAAATAGGCAATTATACTCCTTTATAATTGCATAATTACCTTTATCAGTGTTCTTTGTTTTGTGTGTGTGTGTATTCAAATTACTGTCTTGGGTCACTTGCTTTCAGCCTGAAGAACTAACTTTAGTATGTCTTGTAAGGTAGGTCTACTGGCAGCAGATTCCTTCAGATTTTGTTTTCCAAATGTCTTTTTATTTCATCTTCATTTTTAAATGATAATTTTGCTGGATATATGATTCTTGATTAAGAACTTTTAAAATTTGAGGGCTGAGAATAGGTTATCCTATTGCCTTCAGCCCTCTATTGTTTCTGATGATAAGTCAACTGTTAATCTTATAGGAGTTTCCTTAAGCAAGATGTCATTTTCCTCTTGCTGCCTTCAAGATTTTCTTTGGCATTTTTACTATGTGTCTATTCATGGGTCTTTTTGAGTTTATCCTACTTGCAGTTTGTTGAACTTCCTGGATATGTAGATTTACATTTTTTAGGAAATGGGAATTTTTTAGCCACTAATTTTTCAAATATTTTTCTGCTCCTTTCCTTCTCTGTTCTTCTGGTGCTGCTTTTACATGTCTGTTGGTATACATTAGTGTCCCACATTTCTCTGAGACTTTGCTCATTTTTTCTTCATTCTTTTTTCACTCTGTTCTTGGATTGCATAATTTCTATTGATCTATTCTTAAGTACTTTTACTTTCTGCCCGTTTAAGTGTATTATTGATTCCATCTAGTGAATTTTTAAATTTCAGTTTTTGCTCCTTTCAGTTCCAAAATTTCCATTTGGTTATTTTTAATAATTTCTGTCTCTTTATTAATGTTCTCTATGTGATGTGACACTGTCATCATGCTTTACTTCTAAAATCATGGTTTTCTTTGTTTCTTTGAACATATTTATAATGGCTTCTTTTCTCACATCTGTTCTCTCCTGCAGGTGGCTTTATTGCCTGCTATTCTTCTGGTATCTAGGCCATAATTTCCTGCTTATTTTGCATGTCTCATATTTTTTGGAAAATGAACATTTTAGATATTGCAGCAACTTTGGGTACTGGCTTCATCTCTCCCCTCTTTCAGTGCTTGTCATTGTTGTTAGCTTGTTTACTTGTTTAAAGACTAACTGGATTATTTTAGTGTTGTCCATTCCCTTCTCTTCCTCCTCTATCCCCTAAACAGACACAGGGTAAAGCCTCTGATGTTTTTCCTCAGGGATTCATCCTTGGACATGCCCAGCCACTTTGGGATAACAAGGTTTTAGCAGGACTTAGGCAGTGTTTGTCTAGTTACCTGACCACACTAACCTATGAAACTCCACTAAGTGCTGGTTAAAAGCTCTACTGTTCATAACAATGCCCTGGAGAATAAATTATTTACACCCTAATCCAGTCAAATTCAGGCTGCTATGAAGGGACAGTTCCTGATGGTCAAAGTTTGAAATTTATTCAGACTCTAGTTCTTGCAGCTGGTTTCTTATTTTTCTCCAGGAACTAGTTGGCTTATCATTTAGCCTGTATCTTCAATGAATTTATCAGTCTCCTCCCCATTGCCTCTCACCAACACTTCTACTGTTTTTGAAAGCACACTTAGATTTGAACTTCATATGCTGTTGCAAATAAAGTTGGCTCCTTTGGGGAGATAATTTGAACTCTCTGTTCTATGGTCTGCCTTTCCTCCGAGGGAAAATCTCTGAGCCACAACTCTGGTGCTGTAGTAAGGAACAATAGGTCAATTCTAAGTGACAGCCCAGTTTGAAGAAGTAAGTGCTCAGTGGATATATGGGCAAGAGCCCCAGGTGTCCTTGGCTTGTCTCCCTTGGCACAAGCCCATGTCCTATGAGCTGAGTCAATAGCAATTGGGACCTCAATGTCCTACCATGCCCAAGGTAGAATCTTTGTCTCATGAGAGGAAATGTGGTGGAAGAATGGGGCCCCCACCTGTTGGCTGCAGTAGTACAGAACTTTGCCTCAGCAACAAGTATCTAGGGGCAGTATGAGAAATGCTAATGTCATGTCTTTCCCAGGAAGACAACCCTCCAACCATGACCTGGGGGGAGTCAAAAACTTGTGTTCTTGGTTGTACAAGTCTGGGTGGAGTTCCCAGCTCAATGAGTGGAGAGGGGAAAAGTACGGATTTTCAAATACTAAAGACTCATCATTTTATGGAGCTTTAGTAAATATTCTTGAGTAAATGTGTCCTCATTTGCTGTATATCTGTAGCGGCATTTCCATTTGTGTATGCTCATAAGGCCAACTATTTTTAAATGTGTTTTAAAAATAGTTTTCATCAGTTTTTTTGAGGAGTGATTCTGAGTTGCACACCATCGTGCCAGAAGTGGAGCCAGGAAGGGGAAACTGATACAGTATAGATTAGCATTCTCTTTAACTGAGGGCTTGCTGTATCTTTGGTTGATAGTGGAAGGCCTAAGATATATTTGTAGTATTAAAAATAAAAATTAAAAAATAATTTTCTAATGTTAGTATGTTAGAAGCAAAGCCTAAGATGGCAATTCCTGTAGATGATTTGTTGCTTGAATCCTCTGAGAAGAAATCTTTAGAGAAGTGGAGACATAGGAGGATGCAAGTTCCCAGGCATTTCTCAAGGGAGATCATGTAAGCATTTCTAGAAGCCAGCACTCAAAGCATCTTGGGATGGATACTCTGCTGTAAAGAGACTAAGAGAGTTCAATATCAGCTATCAAAATCAACCTCATAAAAATAATCATATTAAAGAGTATGTAGAGTAAAGAAACTCAGTGTAGAGTTTACTAACAGCTGCTCCAAGAACCCAAATCAACCACATAAACAAAATTGTAGCAACAGTAATAAAAACAATATAACAGCCACTCTTATTGGACACTTTCTACCTTTAAGGAATTACACTTACTATCTCTAATCCTCATGATCACACAGTAAATTAGATATTATTCCTACATTTATGCAAGTGAAGAGATTAGACTTAACATCTTCTAGGTCACTTAGCTTGGTTCTAGAGCTTAGTCTCAGATGCAAGCTCTCTGACTCCAAGGCCTGTCCTCTGTCCATTACTTACACAAAACTGTCCAAAAAGGGGTGAAGAAATGAGAAAAGAAAGAAAAACAAAGGGTAAAAATAGATAAGAGAATAAAGTGGTAAGGAAAAATGTATGAAAGTATAGTCATGCATGGGAGTGCCAGGGCAGGATCAACAGGTTCCCCTGTAGCTCTTCATTAGCACAAATACCCTCCAATTTGGTCTAAGCCTTCTGAGGCGAACTTCATCAAGGCTCAGCAATGCTGAACCCACAAATCCTTTCAATGTAGCCCTATTTCTACGTTGGGTTTTTGCTGAGAAGTCTGAGGAAAAACTCCCTTAAACTTTCCAGAAGCCCAATTGTTTGAGAGCATCTATGATACATACTGTATCTCCTCAGAGAGTCTTTTTCTGATTATGTCATACTCCAAGGATGCAACTGTAATGATTCTGAGGTTTAAGGAAAAGAATCTTCAGTCATGTCCTTCATTTCATATTTGACCCCTCCATCTTTTTTCTTTTCTTTTCTGGCAACAGCCTGTATTTGTTCTTTGATTGGAAACCATTTATGAATATAATTTTAGGATCATTTACCTTCCTGGGAACTGCTGCTTTGTGTCTTCCTATTCCCCTTACCAAAATTGAGTTTATGGTCTCCATAAGATTATATATCATGCCAAAAGTATCTTACAAGTCTCCTTCAACTTTCACTGCATTTTGCAAATTTTGATGAGTTGTATTTTTATTTTTATTTCATTGAATACATTTTAAAATCCCTCTTGAGACTTATTTGACCTATGTATAAGGTAGAAGTGTGTTGTTTACTATCCAGGTATTTTAGGACTTTCCAGCTATCTTTCCATTGTTGATTTCTAGTTTAATTTCACTCTAGTCTGAGACATACATTATAACATTTCTGTTCCTTTCAATTTTTAAGGTGTGTTTAATGATACATAATGAGGTCTAGCTTGGTGAATGTTTCATGTTAGCTTGAGGAAAATATGTATTCTGATGTTTTTGGTATTCTATAAATGTTGATTACATCCTGTAGATTCCAAATAGAAAAATCAATCAATATAATATACCACATTAAGAGAGCAAAGAAAAAAAATGGTCATCCAATTGATTCACAAAAATCCTTTGATCAAATTTAATAATTTTTCTGTTAAAAAAATACTAAAAAATTAGGAATAGAAGAAAACTTCCTCAACATGATAAAAACCATGCATGAAAAATCCACAGCTACATCCTACTCAATGATGAAAGACTGAAATCTTCTCCCCTAAGATAACAAAATAGACAGTAATGCCCATTTTTCCCTCCTCTATTTAACATAGTATTAGAGGTACTAGCCAGTGTAATAAAACAAGGGAAAGAAATAAAGAGATTTAAAATTGGAAATGAAGAAATAAATTCTCTCAACACACGACAAGATATTAAATATAGAAATATCAAAGATTTCACCAAAAAATAGAAAAAATAAACGAATTCAGCAAATTTGGAGGATACAAAATCAACAATTAAAAATCAGTTGCATTTCTATACACTAACATGACAATTCAAAAAATTAAGAAAGCAATCCCATTTAAAATAGGATCATAGTGATTAATTAAAAATAAATTTAGCCTAGAAGAAGAAAGATTTGCATACTGAAAACATTGCCAAAAGACATTAAATAAGACATAAAGAAATAGACATCCATGTTCATAGGTGGGAAGTTTTAATATTGTTAAACTGTCAGTACTACTCAACAGATTCTACAGATCTCATGCAATTCTTATCAACATTCCAATATTTTTTCCAGAAAATAAAAAGTTCTAAAATTCATAGGGAATTTCAAGAGATCCCAAATAAACAAATAAAAAATCTTGAAACAGAAAAACAAAGTGGGAGATATCATACTTCCTGATTTCAAAACTTAGTACAAACTATTGTAATCCAAATAGACATATAGACGAATACAGTAAATAAATCTTCTCATATGCGTTCAAATGATTTGGTAAAGGTGTCAAGACCATTCAGTGGGAAAAGCACAATATTTTCAACAAGTGATACTGAGGAAATTCGATATTCACATGCAAAAGAATGAAGTTATACCCTTACCTTCCTCCATAAACAAAGTTTACTCAAAATAGAACAAAGATCTAAATGTAAAAGCTAAACAAAATCTCTTAGAAGAAAACGTAGGGGAAACTCTTCATTCTATTGGGTTTGGCAATGATTTCTTGGATATACACCAAAGGTGTTTGTAGATAATAAATGAAAAAATAGATAAATTGGTTTTTACAAAAATTTAAAACTTTTGTGCATATCAAAGTACAATATCAAAAGAATAAAGGGTAACTCACAGGATGGGAGAAAATGTTTACAAATCATACATTTGATAAGAAATTAATATACAGAATATATAAAGAACCCTTTAACTCAGCAACAACAAAAACAAAAACAAAGAGCTCATTTCAAAAATAGTCAAGGACTTGAAGACACCTTCCCCAAATAACAAAGATAAATGGCCAATAAGTACCTGAAAAGGTGCTCATCATCATTATTCATTAAGGAAATGAGATACATTTCACACACATTAATATGGTTGCCATTTCTTTAGAAACAGAAAACAAATTTTGGTAAGGATGTAGAGAAATTGAGAATCCTGTACATCATTGGTAGGAACAAATTGAACAGCTAATGTAGGAAACAGTATAACTATTCCTCAGAAAATTAAACATAAAATTACCATTTGATTCAACAGTTCAACTTCTAGTTATATATCTCAAAAGAACTGAAAGTAAGAACTCAAATATACAGTTGTACACCAATGTTTATAATAGCATTATTCAAAACAATACAAAAAAATGGAAACAATCTAGTTATCCACTAACATATGAATGGGTAAATAAATTGTAGTGTATTTGCTGGTCAGAATGGCTGTCATCAAAAGAACACAAGCAACAAATATTGGCAATGATGTGGAGAGAAGAAACCCTTGGTGGGCTCTTGGTGGGAAAGTAAATTCATGCAGCCACTGTGGAAAATAGTATGGAGATTTCTCCAAAAATCTCAAAATATAATTACTATATGACCCAGATTCCACCCCTGGGTATATAAAAGCAAAACCAAAACCAAAATCAAAAACACTAATTTGAAAAGATACATGCATGTCAATGTTCATAGCATCATTATCTACAATTGCCAAGGTATGGAAGCAACCTAAGTGTCCATGAACAGGTGAATGGATAAAGAAGATATGATATACACACACAGAGAGATAGATATAGATAGATATAGTATGTATAGATATTTATTGTATACTACACACACACACACACACAATGGAATACTACTCAGCCATAAAAAATGAAATTTTGCCATTAACAGCAACATGGATGGACTTGGATGGCATTATGCTAAGTGAAATAAGTCAGACAGAGAAAGACAAATACTATATGATATCACTTATATGTAGAATGTATAAAATACAACAAACTACTGAATATAACAAAAACAACAACAAAAAAGGAAGCAGGCTCACAGATATAGAGAACAAACCAGTGGTTACCAGTGGGAAGTGGGGCGGGAAATAAAGGTATGGAGGAGTGGGAGGAGTGGGAATAACACACTATTGAGTATAAGACAGGCTACAAAGATGTACTGCACAACAAAGGGAACATAGCCAGTATTTTGTAATAACTGCAATTTAAGTGGAAATGTGAAAGTTCTATAATAATTAAAAATTAAAAAAATAAAACAGAGTGTAGTACATTCTTACCATGGAATGTTATTCAGCCTTAAAAAGAAGGATATTCTAACACATGTTACAGTCTAAATAAACCTGAGGACATTATGCTAACTGAAATAAGACAGTCACAAAAAGAAAAATACTATATGATGTCATTTTTATGAGGTATCCAGGGTAGTTAAATTCATAGAAACAGAAAGTTTACTCACACTTACCAGGAGCTTGGGGAGAGGGAAATGGAGACTTGTTTATTGAATACAGAGTTTCAGCTGAGCATGATGCAATGGGTTGGAGGTAGATATTGATGATGATTGTAACATCTATGTGAATATACTTAATTCCACTATATTGTACACTTTAAATAGTTAAAATAGTAAATAGTTGTGCATATTTCATCAAAATAAAATAATTAGGTACTTTAAGTGGGAGGGAAATAGAACTTGATTGTCTGCATTGTCTATATTAGTGGACAGTCAGCAGGGGCAGAGAGAGATTGGGGCCTTAGACCAAATATATCAGGGGAGGAATTCATTACTCATGTTTTATCAGGGACTGTTTCCTGGGCTAAGAGTGAGCACCATATTCAATGCAGCCTGGGACCACTGTCCACAAAATAGTGGTCAGGAAATAAGATCACATTATCTGAAGTAAAAGGAATTCCATCCAAATAACACTGTTGAGTGGCACAACCACACTTCCATGGAAAAAGAGACACAAGGAAGAATATTCCAGAGTTGTCATATCAGTCCTAGTACAGTCATAGAAACAGAATCAACTTTAGTTTGTTTAAACACAATAAATTTGTACAGGTGATAAAGGAATAGAGATCAAAGAACACAAAATTCTTCATCAAAGCCTTTACTTTTTGGCCTATAGGTAATGAGGGATATTTATTACCCTTTGAAATAATAAACAAATGTCACACTTATTCATACATCCAACCATTAATCTATTTATTCATTGTTTCAATCACCATGCACTCTAGGTTTTACCTTACTTTAAAGTTACCATATTTGGTCCTTAGGGCTCTATAATACACAATTATATCTCCAGGCAAGATGCACTAGGTTGAAACCAAACTTAAAAAATGACTATTTGGTTGCTACTTAGATTCTTGATCACTACACATAAAATATTTACAGTCACATATTCATTACTATATGGTTTCTTCTTTAAAAGGCAAAGCCATTCATTCTTCCTTCAGAACACTTGAAGCCACGACTAGACGGAGTCATTTAAATTCTCCAGTGGAGATGAGTTAACATCCTCGCAGAGATACTGAGACTGTGGTGAATAAGGTCACATAGGGGGAAACTGTACCGAAAGAGTTTCTTCTGCTCCTCTGGTCCTTAAGTCAAATTAGAGACCTTAATCTAATATCTAAAATCCAAACAGTATTATCTCAGAGGTTTGGTGTGATCATGGAATTCTGGCAATTGAAAACAATCACACATGTGTCAGCTTTTTGTTTTTACAGAAGTTTCTTACTAAGTACCCTCTGTGCCTAAACATACACTATGAAGATGTAAAGAAAATACATATATATATATATATATATATAAAATGGTGTCTGTCTTCAGACAAACTATACTTTTATTTGAAAACAAACACTAGACCAAGTTATTTGCACCTGGGCCAAGACTGTGTTCATACCAGGATGTCATGTACCTCTAACAGGGATACTGTGATGTCTTTTCAGGATCTGAGCATCACTCCTAGCTTGGATCCTGATTCTGAGAGCCCTTGAAGTGTTTGGGTATTCTCATTTCCCAGCATATGGATCCAAGTACATTTCCAGAGGTCCCCTAGGAGAGGCACTGTGAAAATCATTATCATTTATCCTCATCCCAGAGTTGCAAGGTCCTCTCTCCTGGGATCCTGCCCTCCCCTCCAGGTGATAGTTCCATCATCTGAAATTGGTTTAGACCAAGGCTACGGATTATAACCTTTTATCAATGTAACCTCTCAGTTTCCTATAAATATCCTTGATTCCAATGGTTTCCTCCCCATTCTTTTTTTCTCTACAGACACCTTGTTTTATTTGCCATCTTCAGAATTTTCTCTGGTCAGGTCTGCTGGCTACCACTCCAACCAAATTATAGACTGAATGTTTGAATGTGTTCTCCAAAATCTATTTGAGGAAACCCCAACTACCAATGTCCCAATGTGCTTGGAAATGGGGTTTGGGAGGGATTAGATAATGAGTGTGGGGCCTTCATGAATCTAATTAGTGCCTGTATAACAAAGAATCATGAGATTCATTCTCTCTGTCTGTCTCTCTCTCTGTCTCTCTCTCTTCACCATGCTAGGACACAGTAAGAACCTTGTCATCTGTAAATCTGTAAGAGGACCCTTACCAAGAAAATAACAATGCTGGCACAGTGCTTTTGGACTTAAAGCCTCCAGGACTGGGAGAAATAAATGTTTGTTTTGTAAGCCACACAGTCTATGGTAATTTGTTATAGCAGCCTGAGCTAAGACAAACCACGATGCTCATTACTCTTATTGTATGTACTTGAATTCTGATGTTTAAATGCCAACACCTGGCCTCTGTGTGTCTGGGTTTTTCATTCCCCATTACTATCAAGGCATCCACTTCTGCAGTGGTGCATCACCCCTTCTGTACTTGTCTACAGCAGAGACGCCACCACTGAACTTAAGGATGATGGGAATTCCTCTCACCAGTGAATATTCTTAGTGTTTAGTAATTTGTTTCTAAACACTGTAAAAGTGTAATTGAAACCTATGAAGCAAAGGTTACTGTTGTTGAGATTTCAAGGGGTAACAGGAAATTTCATACCTTAATTTTGAAGCAAATATAAGGGATTAAAAACCAAGGCCAAAGCAAAAACAAGATTAGGATGCAAACGTTATTTTCTAGTATTCTGATCTTAGTCTTAGACCCCTCATTAAGCAGGCTAATGTCATTTCTGGAAGCAATGAGCAATTCCATTTATTCACATTCCATTTACTATTTTAATTATTAGTATTTTAGTTTGTTTTCTTTGTTATTCGAGAAATAACACAAGCTAACTTTGCAAAATTGAAAATATAGAGTATATAATGAAAAGCATGTGTCCTTTCCATCCCTGATGCCAAGCTGCCCTCTCCAGGAAGAACCAATGATACCAATTTCTAATGAATCTTCCAGAAATGTACTATACATACATGTGTATGAGTGCCCAAAATAATTGCCTTTTTTTTTTTTTACGGTGAACACATTATACAAACTGTTTTGTGCCTCATTTTTTCACTCTACATTCTATCTTCCAGATTGTTCTATATTTATACGAATAGAGCTCCACTATCTATTTACTAGCAACCTAGTATTCTAGTATAAATGCATGCAAAATATATATTACCAAATTACATAAATGAGCATTAAGTTGTTTCCAATCTTTTGCCATTAGAAGTGAAGCCTCAGTGAAACTCTTGTATATATGTACATACACATATATATGATTTTGCACACATATATATTTCCTAAAACTGAACACACTATATCAAAGTGTCCATGCATTTATTCTATCTAATGTGGGCCAGGCATCAGTATTCTCTAGAAATCACTTTTTATATTTAAAGCATTGCTGGATGAAAGTGAAATGCATGCACATCAGAAATAGGCCAGAGAACATACATGTATATTATATTATATATCTGATTTCTTTACAAGGAGAGCTACTTCTTTTTAAATAGTGAGCTCACTACTTTCATAACATTACAAAGAATGTTAGCTGGGGCAGTCAATAACGAAGCGATCCTTTTGCCAAGGTTGTACAAGGCTTGTGCAAGCAAGGAACTATCATCATGTTTAGTATCAACAATTCTCTCTCCCAAATCATTTATCTCTGTACTCATCTCCTCACATTTCTTTCTAAATCCTTCAGTACACAGATCTTCTTAGACCTAAAAAAAAAAAATGAGGAAGTAAGTAAAACTTTTTAAATCCCCCATTTTTTCAAGGATTACATTTTGTCAAACTTTAAAACTTTGTCAGACTATCTTTGTTTTATTCCTAAAATTGTTCTCTCTTAATCATGAAAGGAGACTCTTGTAACAAGGAATATTTCCTGGTTTGGACCTAAATATTAAGAGGAAGTGTAGTTTACAGCCTTAATAATATTCATATACCTTAGGGTTTTGCCAGGAGGCTAAGTCTGGCATGAGGACAAATGTAATATTTTCCAGTCAAAAAATGCAAATGAGAGGTAGCCTTGGTCTGACTGCACTAATTCTCAGTCCCACTCAGGATGACACTGTCACCCATATTATAAAAATCTGTTATAAACACATGGCCCCTAAATTATAGAAATCTCTTATAAATCATGTTCAGATGAACAATGAGAGAAATCCCTCCACGCCACATGATAGCTTGGGGATCTGTCCACACCTGGAGGCAATGCAGCAAGTGTAAAATCTATTATTTCTATGTGTTTTTAAATCTGGACATTTCTGGTAGTTTTATGTCAGCACAGATCTACCTCAGGGCCTTGGGCTGAGCAGGTCTCCTGGTAAAAGGTAGTAATCTTGGTAGAGCGTATTAGTTGTTGTTCATATTAAACACACATAGTTGGAATATCTGTTCAATCAAGCCCTGTGAGATCATTTTAAAATTCTCTAAATGGCTATTCAACCCTATTTATATTCTCTGAGGGCTTGGAGTAGAGGGGGGAATACTCATCCTGAACTCTCCAAAGTCTACTTACAGAGCCGAATTTAAAGGTTTTGGAAGGATTCAAGGGCTTCAGGGTTTTAATAAATCACAAGCAGTAGATGCACTTGTGATCTCTGCATGACCATGCTGTAACCTTCACCCATCCCTTCCTGGGGTACCGGGGCAAAGTTATCAAGCTCTACTACTGCCACAGCCTGATTCACCTTCAGCTGATGCTCCAATATCTTGTTTGGCTCTCTCAGCAGGTTTTCTCTTTCTCTCACCAGCTTCTCCATCATCTGGACTATGTGTTTCTGGAGACTTCTCTTCTGAGCCTCCACCTGCTGCTGCTGCTCCTGCAGTTTCTGATTCAGCAGCTCCTGTTCCTTCTCAGCTGTCTCCTTCCAGGTCCGCTCTTCTGCCCCAGGAAGGTATTAGAGAGGGGAAAAATAGGCAAGAATTGACCTCCACCCTCCTGAGCTCAGAGGCCAAACCAAATTGAAGAGAGAGGTAGGAAATCTCTGAAGTCCTCCCCCCCCACCCCATGTCCACACCATCGAGAGCGCACTTCAGAATATGAGAGAAAAGGCTCTGCCTGTCTGGCATCCAATCACAGTTTCCTTTGCTGTTTCCAAATGCAGCAGGGTTGCTCCACAGTAAGGAAGGAAGCTCCGATATTGGGAAGGTTTTGCTCTCACACCTGTCAGAGGGCACTGCAAGAACATACGTATCCCACTGTGAGCCCAGCCCTACCCCGTACCTGCTATGGCCTTCTCCCCATCAGTGAGGGCTTTATCTGCCTGCAGGATTTCTCTAGTGCCACCTGGGACTGCAGAAACCTCTGGAGGAACTCATTTGCCTGAGGAACCAAGGAGGAGCACAGAAATTAGATTTCCAATAGGGAAATTAGTGCTGCAAAGACAACTAAGTCCATGTAAATTTTGCTTCAAGTTTAAAGTTCCACAGTGGTTCCTTACAATGAGTCCAAGCTCCTTAGAATGACCTGTCTCTCTCCAGTCTCTTGCCAAGTGCTACTTTCTTCTCCCCATTCTAGAATCCAGCCAGTCAGAATCATGTTCAGTTCTACAAACCCCAAATCTCTGGTGCTTTTACATATCTGCTTTACCAGTGTGAAATAGTGCCTCTAAATTGTGCTGCTGTTCTCCTCTGCCACTAGCTGGTTATAACTTTAGACAACTTATTTTAACCTGCCTATGCTTCTCAGTTGAGATCTTTAAAATGTTGATAATGTAGATGCTTCTTAATGCTATTTGAAAGATTAAGTTAAAGAGTCTAGGGAAAGAACTTAACACTTTGGCTATAGGAAACAACAGTTCAATATATATTAGTTGCATTATTACTGATTATTATTATTATTATTATTATTATTATTATTATTATTATTATTATTATTATTATTATATTTGTTTCTAACACCTAAGTAGCTCTTTCCTGAGTGTTATAGCTTGCCTATGTAGTTGACTTCCTGTCTCACTTGTGATCATCCTTGTGTACAAAGACTGACTTGTAAATTATCAGTGCTCAACACGTCCAATATGTTGTTGAGTAAAAAAAAAATGAATAATTTCTGTTCTGTCTCTTGTGGATTTAAGAAATCTGTACTCATGTTTGGGAGTTGACATTTGTACTCTCTTCAGGAATAAATAGCATGCAGTGAACCTTAAAAGCCACAGCTGTTTGAATGGCCCCATACACTCTCTTTATGCATGCATGGAGTTGCACTCTCAGATTTTCAGGAGACCCCTTTGAGTACTCTGTAGGTTCCCCATGTTTCCCTTATTCCTCACCTTCACTCCTTTCATGGTCACTTGGTAATATTCCTTTTCAATAATTTCCTTTGCTTTCCTGTAGAGTTCATGACCTCCAGGAACAGAGAAAGTTCCTGCTGAGATACTTTTTATTAGTGCCTTTGAAAGCTGATCAAGTTTAGTCTGGCAATATTTGATTGATGTCTCTTCATTCTGCATCAAGAAATCATCTTTCTTATTCTTTATGATTTCCTAGAGGGAAGAAAGATAGAGGGCTGTCACCAGAAGCAAGGAACAGAGGAAGTAAATTTCCAAAGGATCTGGTAGAAGAATTGGTCTAACTGTGTTCCTCATGAGAAAAGTATTCTGTTGGAGGACATGTAATAAAACAGCAGTCACAAGATTTGATTTATTCACAGCTCTGAAAACTCTGGAAGACCATGGGGAAGTTCCCTAACCTCCTTTGGGTATTTCATCTGAGCTGTTGGAGTTGCATTACCTAATCTCTCTGGTTCCTTGAAGCTGCCACATTCAGTGATTCTGTCTTCAATGATAGATACAACAAGGAGCAACCTAAGCTGAAAGTGGCCTGAGATGTGGATCTGAAAAGAGAAATTTTGGTTCCCAGCCATAGGAGTGTGTTCACAGAAAAGAAGACAGCTAAAGAATGTCTTGGGTGTTCTGGACAGGCTTGGAATCCACAGAAGTATTTAATTCAAGAGGATATCTATACTGATTTTTCATTGAAGGTCAAAGGGAGTTCCAGATAAACTGCCTGAGTTCTGGCAGTCAAAAAAGAAGGAAATGTAGTCCTTTGAAACTCTGTCCCTCATGAGAACATGGACTACTTTATCCTTGAGTGAGAGATGAGCCATGGGACCGGTAACAACACTTCTAGGCTTCATTCTTCAAGGGGAGGCGACATAAAGTAAATACTAAGACAGATTACCACAAGGTTCCTCTGGAACTCCTGCTTGTCTTCCTTGAAGGAGTGCTCCATGAAGACTGAAGGGGCTTCCCTCTCACAGGCAGCATGCGCCTCCAGCAGCTCCTGCAGCATGTCTGTGGGGAAGCTCACTCACTGGGCTATCTGCTCGCTGTAGTGGTTGTCTGCCTTCTGAATGGCAGCTGAGTTCTCCAGCTGGGCCAGAGTTGTCACTGCGTTCTCCAAGCGAGGTACTGCTCCACTATTGATAGTATCCAGGTAGGTCACAACCAGAGTCCTCAGCCCTGAAGAAGCCAGGAAATTTAGGGGCTAAATATCAAGTTATCAGTCAATGGCTCCAGGATTCTGAGACTATGCTTCTAGGGTCATATACACATGCACACACACAAACACACACACGCAACCCTACCTCCTTCTACTATTATCACCTTCATTTTCCTACTGACTCTTCATTTTTATGGTTTTCCAGGCCACAGGACTAAAAAAGTTAATATCTACTTCTATCTAACATACTAGGGGCTACCTGGAAAATACAGTTTCTCATTTTAAAAATTGAAAGCAATACAGATTACATAGATAGACAGATGAGGCAAAGTGTACCATGTTTAATTTATTCCTAATTCTGAGGCTTTGAATGGATTTTCAGAGATTTATGGGCTAATATTTATTTTTGGACCACTCTAAATTCTCAAAATATCTTTTGAATTCTCCTTGTGAAGAACACTTATTGTATAGGACTTTCTTTGAAAACATGCAGTATTCTGTTTTTACACCAAGAGAGTGATTATATTCTAAGTGGAGGTTGTTTTCAGATAAGTGGGAGTCACCGATATCATTGATAAAAGTTGCAATTTGGGGAAGGAATTTGTAAATCCCCCAAAGTGAGATAATTATAAAGTATACAGATTTCTTCATGGAGTATAAAAGTCTGTAAAATCAGAATCCTTTATAGAATCAAACAAAAATACTAGAAAGCACATTATATAAAATATTCAACACATAGCAGTCCCCATGGAAATGGGAAAAAGAGACTCACCTTTCCCAGTGACCATGATTCCTTCTGTGAGGGTCTTGGTCCTTGCATCAGTGAAGATGTAAGAACAGAAATTTTTTGTTTGCTCCTGGAATTTAGGATCCAGTTGGTCTTCAGATACCATCCCAATATTGGATAGAATTTTTTTTTCCTATGTTGGCCAGTCAAAGACAAAACACTTCCATCTTGGAAATAAATGCCTGATGCAGTCTCTGGGTAGATTGGATGTTTGGGCTTTGGGATTCTTCCCTGAGGGACAGAAAAACAGGGATTTGAGTGTGTA